>NC_090926.1:380742451-381045481 GCF_040938575.1 Ambystoma mexicanum | reverse complement strand
GCTTGGAGATGGCCATTTGAGGATGGCGTCCACCTTTCGCGAGTCCATTCGGACTCCTTGAGGTGTCAGGATGAATCTGAGAAACTCAACTTCTGTGGTATGAAAAACACATTTTTTGAGTTTTGCAAATAGTCTGTGCTGGCGCAGTCTCAAGAACTGCCCTAACATGTTTTCTGTGATCAGATTCTGAAGAAGAGTACACCAGGATGTCGTCAATGTAAACAATGACACTGACATCGATAAGTTCCCGAAGAACATAATTCATAAAGTACTGAAAGGCGGCAGGTGCATTGCACAAACCGAAGGGCATCACCTGATATTCGAAGAGCCCAAACTTGGTGCGGAATGCAGTCTTCCATTCGTCGCCTTCTTTTATGCGCACCAGGTGATAAGCTCCTCGGAGATCTAACTTGGTGTACACACAAGCGTATTTCACCTGGTCGATAAGCTCAGGGATCAAGGGCAGAGGATAACGATTCTTAATCGTTATTTGATTTAGGGCGCGATAGTCTATACACGTTCTAAGGTCGCCTTCTTTTTTCGGCACGAAGAACAGAGCTGAGGAGACAGGAGACTTGGACGGGCGAATAAAACCATTGGCTAGGTACTGATCTAAATACTGACGCAAATGCAGGTTCTCAGGTTCCGTAAGAGCATAAATCCTACTACAAGGTAGTTGAGCATTGGGTACCAGATCGATTTGGCAATCATAAGACCGATGGGGAGGTAACGTGTTAGCCTGTTCTTTCTGAAAAACGTCTTGGAATTCTGACGGTAGCTGTACAGGGGTGGAAGTTGCTGAGGCTAGACCCATAGCTGGATTTCTTGGATAACAAGTTGGTTCACAATCAGGAAAACTTATCTTCTTTGCTCGCCAGTCTATTCTGGGAATTGTGTGCTTCTAACCAAGGAATTCCAAGAATTACTTGAAATTGTGGGCCTTGATCACATCAAACACGATAGCTTCCCGATGTCCATCCTGACCCACCAGTGTCACTTCAACAGTGGAATGCGTTACAGGGCCTGAGGCTATTTCGGTTCCATCTACCGTAGTAATGACATCTTGGGTTACTTTCGGGCGGAGAGGAAGCTTAATCCTGGAAGCCAATTCACGGTCTATGTAATTTCCAATAGCTCCACTGTCGATGTATGCTTTTATAGCATGCAACTGCTGAGGCTGTTTTGGGTCCACGAGCACCATTGGCATGACAAAATGCGAGGTCAAAGAGTTAGTTTTCAAGCTTGACAAGCGGACCCCTACGCTTGCCGGGCTAGGTCGTTTCCCGAATCAGGTGTCACTAATTCGTTATCAGTAGCTCCAACCACCTTCTTAAGTGGTTTAACTGGACAATTTCGAAGAAAGTGACCGGAAGTCCCGCAATACAGACAAAGTTGCATTTGCCGCCTTCTCTCTCGTTCTTTCTGCGTTAATGGTCCTTTAACACCACCGATTTGCATAGGTTCAGATACGTCGGTACTCTTGGAGTTAGCGTGGGTTTTGATCGGTGCTCGGTTTTCATACTTGAACCGATCTGCTTTTCTATTTTGAAGTCTGTGATCAAGTTGAACCACCAAGTCAATGTAGTCTGCGCAGACCTGGGGTGGGTTTACTATCTGAGCTAGAACATCCTTAAGCTCTCCGCGTAGGCCTCGATGAAACAATGTGATCCTTTTGCTTTCTGGCCATCCAGTTTCCACAACCAGTCTGTTAAAGGTGGCTATGTAGGACAGAAGATCCTGATTACCTTGTCGTAAGGATAGCAGTTCGTTATCAAGGGCCTGTCCTTGAGAGTGTCGAGCGAACAATCTTTCCATGCTGGCCTGGAAGCCCTGAAAATTCTGGAGAATGGGATCATCCTGATTTACCAATGGAATAGACCAATCGGCAGCACTGCCACTGAGGTAAGATAGTATAAAGGCTACCTTGGTCTGGTCGTTAGGGAAGGCTCCGGGTCTGCATAGAAAGTGTAAACGACATTGGTTCATAAAGACGGCATATTTCTTGGGATCCCCCGCAAAACTTTCAGGCGGGGCCAAAGGCATGTGTCCAGGTAGATTAATTTGTACCGGGTTACTCAAACCCATTGATGTGGAAATGTCTCCGGAATTAGGTAAAGGAGTGTGCCCTGCCTGGGCCTGTAATAACCTTTTGGCTAGGTCATCTGTTCTTTCCTTGGATAAGATCAGTTCTCTTTTGAGAGCGTTAGTCTCCTGGCGGGCTGAGTGCACCTCTGCCCGTAATTCCCCCAAAAGCTGGGCCAGCTGGTCAGTCTCGGAAGTCTCCATAGCGCCCGGGTGGGAAATTGTGGGTAGGCTTTGCGTTCTGTAACGCTCACCTGATTCCCACAGAGGCGCAGGTGTGGCTTCGAGTGCTGATGCTTCTTCAATGGTGAAGCGCTGGACTCTGAAGATGGACAGGAAGGACCCTCTACTCTGGCTTCTCCGGCTCGCAGGAATATTCCCCTGTGCGTGAAAAGGGAGTATTACCTACTGACTGAGTTATGCTCAAGCCTCCCACTCTCTTCCAACCCTCCACGATACCCTTCCACGATTCCCCGTGAAGTCTCACCTTAGGGTCAGGAAGGATGAGCTCTCCATCCTGCTTCTGATGCAGGGGCGCGTTGAAACCCAGTTACTTCACTGGATTGAGGATTGATGGGAGTTCAGGTAAGCTTGACTATTCAGGTAAGGCTCTGTAAAAGTTCTGTTGCAAGTTCAAAAGTCCAAGCTTAATAATAATGTTCATTGTCTTTTTGCAGCAAGCGCTAATGCTTATGTCTTTTTCCCCTTAGGGGCCGGGGTTCGGAATGCCGGAGATATGGCGCCGACCCGAAGTGAAACGTGCAGCTTCAGTTCCGGTGAATGGCAGGTTAGTTCTGGATGAGCGCTCGGGAACTGTCTTTGCATACGCTCATTCAATGTCTGTCTTTTTTTCCCATAGGGGCCGGGGTCCGGAAAATGCCTGGAAGCGGCAAGATCCGAAATGAAATGGGAATGACCCAACAGGTAAGTCTTATTCCCTTCCTTCTCTCACCTCTTATTCTTGTCTTTTTCTCTAGGCTCTGGGAAGTGGTTGTGTATCCGGATGATCGCTGCTGAAGTTGGAGGAACCCAGGAAAGGTGAATGAAATGCAGCGCTGCAGCGATCGTAACGAAATGCTTTTAAAAAATAATGTCTTCCCTTTCAGGATCGTCGGTGATGTCTCCGTGGTGCAGATTTAGCTGGTAAGGTCTCTTGTCTCCCTTTGCAGGTGACCCAGGATGCTGACAGGCGTGGCTGAAGTCCAGATGCAGAAGCTGACACGGTGAGCGTCCAGCTGCGAGGAGCAGAACAACGCAAAGCGTGAGTTGCTGATCGGGTGTGGTTTAAATAGCTTTGGGGAGAAGTCCCAAGTGTGGTGATGCTAAATATCCTTCTTCCGATCAGGTATGTATCCTTCCCCGACCACACCCGGGTGGAAAGTAGTCCCACAGGTAAAGTAGTTCCATTCAGGCCTCAAGAGGGCCTGGATGTGGCAGCATGGTCTGCATCTGGTAAGTGCACATTAAAACACTTGAACACATGTCTAGCTTTATGAGCCTGGCGCCTAAGGCGCCAGGACAGAGGTCCAACATGAGCCTGGCGCCTACGGCGCCAGGACTGCGTCCAAAGGGCCCCAGCTTGGGCCCGCTGGCACTCCCCTGGGGGAAATGATGCCTGCCTCTGGGGTTGCTGGGTCGGACCTGGCTCCTTGGACGTAGGCATCATGACAAGGAGGTCTACAGGAACCAGAAGCAGTTCCATTCTCCGAATGTCCATGTCACCTGTGATGCCAACCTTCCCACCACACACTGTTGTGCCAGATTCCCAGGATCAACCCATGATGCAATGGTTCTCCGGAACACCACGCTGCCGGCCTACATGGAGCGTCACAGAGGACAAAGGACCTGGGTGTTGGGTGAGTACATGTACAATCCTATCTACCTTGCAGCATGGTTAACAGGTAAAAGGCTGGGAGAGCAACAATGTCACAAATGCATGTCCGGGATGGTCCCTGTACATGGAGGACCCACCAGCACACCCCTAAAATGACAGGTCACAACACACAGCAGTAGCATATGATTGGGGGTACAACAGTCACTGACCAGGCCTAACCAACCCCAACAGGATAATCACACAATGCACTACAGGTGCCAGAATGCAACCTGCTCCACCCCTGATGCAATGGCAGTGAATAGGTTGACATGGCCACCAATGGGAATCAAAAGCCTGTTGTCAAGCCTGGAGATGCCTGAAAGGAACATCAACGAAGACCAAGGTATACATGCAATTACAGGGAACTACACATTGGATTGATGCACAATTGCCTGTGCCTATCCAATGACACACAGATGACCACAACAGGCTGCCCGGGCCCACACAGACCTGGCGTAAGACCTGGGGTACAGGGCAAGACTAGGTGCAAGGCCCAAGAATAACAATGTTGCCCATGACAACACTGCAAGTTGCGCCACCCACTGACACCCCCATACATGGGATGAGACACTGCCAAACAACTACTGGGGGTCACTACCTTGCCATCAGGCCTGGCATGCACTTCGTTCACAAGTAATGACACACGCCATCATGGATGCCAGACAGACCACCTTCACATGTGACCCAGACTCCGATTAGGTACCATGCATGGTGGCAATGAATAGGTCGAGACCACCCTCCGGCCACTATGGCATGGCACCATCACAGTCACAAAAAAGGCAATGTTTGTTGCTGTGTGCAAGTATTTCCATGTCAGACTGGACAACCTCCTTGGCATTGCAATACGCATGCAAAAGCTGGAGCGTGCAACAGCGTGGCACACTATGAAATAGGACATGCATGCACAGACTGACCATTGAGTTGCTGCACGACAGGCATTACCAATGCCTGGCATCATGAGCAACACCTGTGTCTTTCCCCCCCTTGTAGGTGACTCTTGATACCCACTGCTTCCATGGCGGATGAACCCTCTGAGGAATCCCCAGACACTTCAGGAAATGGCAAGGAACAGGGCCCACGTGAGGACCAGGGTAGCCATTGAGCAGATCTTCGACCTCTTGAAGGCCCCATTCATATGCCTACACTGGTCTGTGGGTGTATGGATGTACAGACCAGACAAGGTTGGACAGACAGTCCTGGCCTGTGAAATTCTGCATAACATCAGCATCTGGAGCAACATACCCCTGCCTCCAGATCTGGACATGCCTCCCCCAGAGGAGGAGGAGGATGATGATGATGATGATGATGATGATGCAGCGTCAGCCGGTTCCATGCATGTGCGTGCTGAGCTCGAAGGCCAGGGATGGATGCATGGCCTGACAAGAACTGCTTGAGAACATTTGAGTTTGCCCTCCACTCTGCACACCCCTTGCACTTTTGTAAATATCATGCACCATCACAGTAAATGCCTTTTTGAAAAAATGAATGTCCGGTCATTGCTTCAAGTTCAATATTTTGTATTGTAACGTGAATAGTGCCAACCCCAAACATACCCCATCTACCCACCCTCTCCTTGCCCCGTCGCGCCCCATCGACCACCACACACCCCCTGTCAAGCACCCTGCCAGTGTTCTACAGTCACATGTGGCACAATTTCGCTACGGGGCACTTTGCCTCCTCCTTTGATGACTGGAGTTGCTGGGTGCTGCTCAGTGGGGTTCCAGGCTGGGAGCGCTCGGTGGTGGGGATTGAGGTTGATGGGTCAGATCCCTGGTTCTACATGTGATGCAGGGTCAATATGGCTGATGGCCTCCGCTGTGGTGAAGGCAACCTCATTGCTCTCACAAATCCTTTAGGCAAGGGAGACTAGGGCAGCAGTGGCATGTCCAAGGGACCTGGCAGTCCTGCGGCTCAATATCTGCATGCATTCCTGCATCTGCGCATCTCATTGACCTGCTGGCATGCTATGATGGCGAGTTTGAACTGCCTGTACTCAATGACACGCAGGCATGCACCCAGTGATCAAATGCTGGGCTGTGTGGTGGGCCAGGGCTGCAAAAAGCGGAGAGGTAGGACGTGTCATCATCCTCCTTGTCAGTGGTGGACACCCTGCCACCATGGACTGGTGGCTGCAGTGCCAGTGGGGGTGTTGATGGCGCAGGAGGGACAGCAGCATGGGGGACCCAGACTGTGGCCTGGTAAGGCATGCCAGAGGTGACACTTGGGGCTGGTGTGTCTCCCTGCTGACTGGTGGTGGGGCGACAATAAAAATGTTTACATTTATTTGTAGATCGCGCCAAACCCAAAGGCATCTAGGCTCTGGTTACAGGGAATACATTGGGATAGGTGGTTAGATAATACCTTTGCTTAGATATATGAGTGATTTGCATACATAGTGGGACTTAATGCTTGCATAGATTTGTTATGGTTTAAAGTTCTTGCATAAAGAGCCATGTTTTGAGGCCTTTCCGGAAGGACTAGAAGGATGGTTCTGATCTTGGGGCTTATGGTAGGGTGTTCCAGTGTATAGCAGCCATCACTGGAAAGCTGCGACCTGCTTTTTGCAGTTTGAATCTGGGATTGTGAGAAGGTGCGAGTAAGTGGCCCTAGTCGGGCTATTGGATTGTGATTTGTAGAATTTTTCTGAGAGGTGCAGTACTTGAAAGACATTTGTGTGTTAGTGAGAGTGCTTTGAACACAATACATTCTTGAATGGGCAACTGGTGGACGCTATATCTAGCGGTGCAAATATGTTTTTTTTTTTTTTTAGGGATGTTCAGTGTACTCTTAATACTTTATTTTGCAATATCTGTAATTTTTTTATGTTACGAGAGGTGGAACCTGCAAAGAGGGCATTGCAGTTGTCTAGTTTGGAACGAATGAGGGCTCTGGCGATTGTGATGCAGCTCTCTGTAGTCTGGAAGGGTCTGAATGTGCCGAGTTTTGAGGTGTATGCTGTGGCAGATGCAACTGCATTTACATGTCTGGTTAGTGATAGCGATGAGGCCAAGTAAATAGTTTTTACTTTTTTTGAGACAGGGATAGTGTTTCAGTCGATGATGAAGGATTCGTAGGCCCTGTTAAGTTTGTTTAGTCAGGTTTGAGTACCAATGAGTTTTCTAGTCATTCAAGCATGGAGACTGTTGAGCCATCCAGGCCTGAATGGTTTGGTTCCTACACACGGAGCAAAATCTACCAATCTCGTAGGTGCCTGAGATGGGTAAAGGGATCTGGGTATTGTCTGCATAGTTAGTGCAGTAGATGCCCATGGTGTCAAGGAGGTCGAAGAGGGGCTTCATAAAGAGGTTATAACGTGTTGGGGATACACAGGAGCCTTGAGGAACTCTGCAGGTAACTGGGGCTGGGGGCAGCAGGGGAAGTGGAGAAGACCCTCATTGTTCTGTTTGAAAGCAAAGACTTGACCCATGCTATTGCTTTTGTAGAGAAGTAGGCCGCTGATGAGAGATGTTGGCAGAGGATTTTGTGGTCCACCAGATCAAAGGCAGCTGAGAGGTCAAGTAGGAGGAGAAGGCCTTGTCAATAATCTCATCCATTAGTATTTTTAGGCTCACGAGTGGTGATTCTGTTCCGTGCCCTGGACGAAAGACGGATTGGCGTAGTCCTAGGAGGTTGTTTGCTTTGAGGTATTTTTGAATTTGCAAGTATGCTGCTCTGTCCAGTATTTTAAGAAACGGACTATGATGGGGCGGTAGTTGGTAGGGGTGTTAGGGTCTAGCGTGGGTTTCTTCGAGAGTGGGAGGAGCCAGGAATCTTTAAGATTGTTTGGAACATTGACCGAGATAAAGGAGTTGTTAAGTGAAGCGATGAAGGAGGCAAGTTCTAAAGCGCACCCTTTTATGAGCGAGGCTGGGCCGATGTCCCCTTGGCATCTAGATGGCTTCAGACCTTTGATGATTTTTGTAACTTGAGGTACAGACTGAAGTGAACTCAAACAGGTGAGTAGAGAGTTTGCATTTTCTATTCGCTCGTTATATGTCAGACTTTTGGCTTGGTCTATGGCCTATTTATAAGTTTTGGAGACAGTGGTGAAGTGCTCTTTATTGGGCCACTGAGAGAGTCTTTTTCCACATAGATTTGGCTGCTCGCTTTGTGGAGCAAAATGATTTGCGGTTAGGGGTGTATTAGGAGTTCAAGTGAGCTACTGGGTTAGATTTACATTTGGTAAGGGTATACCTTATTGATGGCCAGTTGTAGAGTTTGATTGTAAAGTTCTACCATAGTGTACGGTGAGTCATTAGAGGTTGCAGCAGCGGAAGCATATTAGGTTGTGTGATATTTTGGGCATTCTTTGAGAGGTAGGGCGGTGCCAGCTGGGGTGTAGCAGCCATTTCTTTGTTCTTGAGGATAGTAAAGAAGATAATTTTGTGGTCAGACCATGGGCATGGCTCATTGGCTAGAATATTGATGCTACAGTTGGCATCTGCCAACCAATCTAAAGTGCCACCTTTGTAATGATTGGAGCTTGTAATGTGTTGGGTGAGGCCCAATGCTTCAATGGTGTTGGCTAAGGCCAGTGCAATGCTATCAGTATGATCGTTGAAACCCAGGTTTATATCTCCCAGGAGGATAATTCTGATGGATGGCTTGGAGTCGTGTGAGAGGAGTTGAGAGATATCTTCCTCGAAGTATAGCAGGGGACCAGGCGGTCTGTAAATTAAGTGGAGAGTTAGAGTGTCGGTGTCATATAGGGCCAATTTGATTGAAAGCAGTTCCCCTGAATGGAATGCTTGGTTGGGGATTTCTCGAATGGTCAGATGCTTTTTTGCTATGATGGCCACTCCTCCCCCGTTGCGATCTTTCTTAAGGTTGGTATAGCTGTCCGGGGTGGCAAGGGCGAGGGCTGAGCCAGCAGCAGCATGCAGCCACGTTTCGGTAATGGCTATTAGGTCAAAGTTATTGGAAGTGATAAGGTCCGATATGTCAAGGGCATGGGCTAAGATAGATCTAGCATTGATGAGAGCTCCCTTAAGGGACGATGATGCATCAGTGTTGGCACTTGGGGTCATCCCGAAGGCAGGGGTACGCTTAGCTGGTGCATGGGATTTAGTTATGAAGGTGTCGCTTGCAGGGGCACCTGAGGCAAGGTTGCCGGCTGTGCTGGTAATAGTGGGAGCAACAGTGGCAATGGCCATTACAAGGGCCACAGGCGCAAAATCGCATAATGCACTAGCAGTTACCGGGACATCGGGCTCCCCATTGCTTGGGGCATTAGTGCTCTACCTTTCTGCAGTATTGTCTTCCTCTTACTGCATCTCGATATTAAGTATTAAGACTATGTAGAGCCCACATGGCACGATACTAGTGGTTCGGTTTCAGGCGAGTCTTTGTAATCATCACATATGCTACTGTTTATAGTCATCAAAATATACCTTCTGCACCAAGGAGCCCAATATTTCAACAAAGAAACTTGGGAACGGCCGTTTTCTGTGTATTTGAGAAGGCTTCTGTGGATCTGGCATGGATCTTTTGTCCCTTTGCTACTGCCCGATATTTCATAATTTTATTGAGAATAGCTAGTGTCTTTTGAAAAGTCAACAAACCTTTTTCTGTATGCTCACAACAATTTCTTGCGTTTCCGGCATATGTTGCGGTCAAAGCCCAATGGAAAGGTTTCTTGTTCATGATCTTCAGGCACTTGGTGTATAGGCATGGAAGATGTTCGGAGTGGAAATACCTTTGGAGCCAAGCTAAGTTTCGGCACCTGGTTACATTTGGTGCTATATATTTTGAGGCTATGTCAAGGGCCATTGTTTTCTGTGCCATGTTTAGATAGTGAACTCCTGGTTGTCTTTGAGGCTTCAAGGTCATAGTTTTCAGGTCAATGAAGTCGATGCATGCATAGGTGCTGAAGTCACATTTTTCTCTTTTGGCCTCAAAGGGTCACCACAATCTCAAAGTTTGCTTCATATGTGAATGTGACCATGTTTTTCTCTGCTAGTTTTATCCTTTCAATTGGTTGACTTGCAGTTCCCTCAACTAACAGCAAATCAATGGAGCTACAGCCCCCATGATGTAAACTGCCTAATGCCCTGTCTGCCTTCAGAGTGCTGGATGCAGACCTTCTGCAGATTTCACACTTGGTTTCACTGTGGTCTCATGGAAAACAGCAAACAGACACAAACACAGTGTCTATAAACAGGAACCTACGGTTGTAACAAAGAGAAAGCAGTGCTGTGAGACAATGGACAAAACTCCCTTGAAAAAAGGAAACGTTAAACCTGAAAAAAATTATCTAGCTAGTATAATGCCGAAAAACGTCTGTCAATGTCATGTAAATGGCATGTCCCAACCCAGTTTCTGTCTGATGCTTTCTCTTCCACGACTCAATCTGAAGTGGGTATCAACTTTCAAGGGCATTGTGGGAAGTACATACACAGCAAACCGAAATCCTACTTACTGATACCCATGCCAACGTCAAGTACTAAATTTCAAGTAAGCAAAGTTAATTACTATGGAGCAACCACTTCATGGCACATATCCTATGAATCCAAAACCGAATCACACGCTGAAAAATTATACATATTCATCAATATTCAATTTATGAAATACGCATAATCCATTTTTGAGCATGTGAGATCTTGCAGAACTATGTCCTTTGAAATAAAAAACAAAGCTCTGTCAAAGGACTGAACCCAGTTCCTAAGGCTGGTCCCCTTTTAAAATCTTTCGTATTCAAACCTCTACGCTAACGCTACTCTGGTTATGAAGCATCGAGAAGCGTTTATAGCATGCTGCGTCGCTTTGCGTTATGCGCCATCTAGGCATTCAGTGCCACTGCCTATACTGCAGAATGATTGATCATGCAACGTGCTTAGTATTGCTAACCCCACATAGGGGCAGTGAAAGTTGCTTCTAGCACCACACTGGAGTGAGTGAAGCATTTTGTTGTATTAACAATGGGGGAGGGGGAGGAAGGCATGCAGAAGGTAGCTGACCCAGATGAAGGGGCTTGTCGCGTGTCAGCTAGGATTAGTAAAGTACATGACAAATACTCTAGCACAGAATGTCATGGGTTCTGGCAGAAGATACAACATGGAATGTACAAGAGAACTCCATTGCCGGTTAGTAATATTGGGGAGCAATGTTCATGATTTGAAAGGAGAAAAACATTAAGTAGATAGCGACAATTGGTATTATAGTGATAGGAGAGTGCATAGGTAAAGACATGTCTGAAAAATCTTCCTTGAAGCAGTCACGATGAGGTGATGCTACCATCCAAGTTATCGGGGCTTGGAGTCCATCCTAGGAAGGCAGGCTTCCTCATTATGTATGGCCCCCATCTCTGTGGCTGCACATTGCCATAATGCACACGCCACGTCCAGTGGTTGAGGTGCTTTCTGTCCTTTCTGTGCCATTGATAGGAACCTACAGTTTGTGGTACACAGGCTCAGTCCTTGAGGCAAGCGACTGCCTAGCACTCTGCATCAGACTAATCATCTGGTGGTCACCACACTGCAGAGAGACTATTGAGTAAATGTTGGGAGACCAGCATTCACTTGGAGGTTCCGACTAGTCTTGTTGATCGTGGCCCTGACTTAATGTCAAGACTGTGGAGAAGGGCCATCACCTCGGCTCGAGAGCCAGTGAAAGGCCATCGTGCAGCTCGCAGGATGATTCCAAGTACTAGGACTTGGCAGACCTTTCACACACGTGCCTGTGTACGGCCTTGATGACCTTAGGAATGGGTCTCTGGTGTCGTGCACCTATCAGTACTGGACGATCAGGTGGTAAGCACTGGAAGATCTCCTCACAGCATCACAAACTAGTGGCGAGCGCTCACATTAAATCCTGTTGATCCAGAAAATGTTGAGATGCAAACACTGCAGGAAGGTGCGTGTGAACTTGATTACACAAATGCCTTCCATAAGAAGCACAGAAACTACACCCTGTACCCAATTGTTAGGAAAGACGTTATTTTTGCTGATCTCCTCTCCATAGACTTCAATGGGGAATCCATCTTTTTTGCTATGGTCTGCATTCGGTTTGGATATTTGGAGGCAAGTATCAGCTGCATTTAACTTGCTTTTGTTCACTTTTTATGAGGAGACTGATCAGTACTGGGAGACCCTGTCCTCCCTTAGTGGAAACTTATTTTAAAACTGCAGACATCGCCTTAGTGTGAAGTACTGTTGGCATACTTCATGTCTCTTTAACTTTTTATTTTGCAACTTTACTGTTTTAATGTGTCCAGGATGGCCGGTGGCAGCAGATATTTTCTTCCATGTTTTAACTATTCTTCACATGCATTTTACCGCAGTATGCCATTTAGAGTAACATATACTCTGAAATTGCAGTGCCACGAGAGGTTTGCCTGGCCAATAGCCATTTTTGTCCTTGCTGTTCCAGCCCTTGCAGGTCCGTATTGCCTTATATGGCAATCCTTTTCCCAGGACAAGTGGCAGTCTGGGTGAGGCATGATGGATGTGCGGGCTGGGTCTTTCTGGACCCAGCCCACATCCAAGCCAAAGTGCGTCTGTTGCTGGGCAGATGTGGCAGCCAGATGCTGTCCATGATTGGACAGCCCCTTCCAGTTCGAATGGTGCAGCACCTTATCATGGAGGACTTGAGGGAGACTACAGTCCAAATAGTAGGACAACTGCAACCATTCGACAGATCATCATTGGAGCCAAGCCCTGTAGGAAAAACGGCAGCCTGTGGATCACTAACAGCATACCAGCATTGCCTCCAGCCAAGTCCCGGTGAAGACCTGCTTCGCTCTAAAGATCTTCAGAAGGCACTTGTAGGTGTTTTGACCCCTGGACTGATGGGAACAACCTGTCGCAACCCTGCTCCAGGATCCGTTCCTGCTGTGCCTTTGGAAGTCTCCCTGGACCACCTAGTGGAATGGGCCAGCTCCCCCAGGGCTACCTCGCTGCACCAGTTGCTGTTCAGCCTCTGAATTCTGTAGATCCTCAGGTTGTAGGAAGAGACCCCTCCCTGCAGTTTCTGCCTTCCTGACCCAAGAGACGCAATGCAGGGCCTGTTCTCCTTTGCTCACACCACCAGGATCGCCTGTCGCCACCCGGTCGGGGTGACCACCGGAGCAGCCCTCGCATCCTGGACATCCCCAGAGGTTGCCTGCTACGCTGAGGTTTTTTTCCTTGTTGTGCCAAGGGTATACAGCTGTGCAGTTTCCAGTACTGTCACATCTGAGTACACAACCACCGACTAGCCGGGGAAATTCCAATAGTGACCTCTGCATCCACTGTCCTTTGACTAGACAAAGCATAGAAGAAAGTAGGCTCTGGATTCAGGAACCCCTGAAGTGGTTGCTGAAGAAATCAGAGTAAGGGGGGTGAGTTTGCATACCTATTTTTAAATCCCCCTGCCATATGGTTGTATGTACTGTGACAAATCTAGGCAATCCGTCTCCTCTCCCCAGGGGAAAAGCCACTCTGTTTGAAGCTAGGGGGGTGAGCACACTAAGCAAGACCGTCCCTAGGGATCAGGGAAAGCGGGACCTCACTGGTAGAGATTCCTTCTGTGGGACAAGGTCTCCCATTCCTTTAAGGAACTCCCTCCAAAGAACATAATTTCTGCCCATCTGGGAGTAGAAGAAACTAATGGTATGACTATATGGACTGTTAAATGCTGGAGGCCAGTTGTAGTTAGCTGTGGACGTACACAAATACACCCCTTTGATGTGTGCAAGGGTGAATAGAGATGAAGAATCGTGAATAGAGAACAGATCCTTCACAGAGGTGAGCCCCTAGCATATGGACGTCCTGGAGGGACGAAGCCGCACTAGACGGCGGAGCCAGCCGTAGCGTGGAAGCGAAGCGAGGAAGCAAAGATGCCACAAGGCTGGCGCCGAGAGAGGCGACACCGCCAAACTAGAGACTGCGCCGGGTGAATCATCCAATTTGGTGGAGTGACCACGCTGCAGCCGTGATGGACCAGGGAACTGAAAACATTTTTTTTAAAAACACATACTAAGACCACAAAGAACAGAGGAAATAATCCTCTGTTCTGGATATGACATCCAAGGAGTCTGCCATGCCGGGCAGTATCTAAGAAGAAGATGCCTATAGAGGTGAATGAGCTGAAAGAGAAACAGAGATGTGAAAACCATCTTCCTTGGCAGTGTGAACACGGTGCAGCCATGGTGGGTGAGGGACCCAAGAAACAGCACCAAGGCCAGGACAGAACAGACGAAAGAAACATCTGTTCTAAATACAATAAACAAGAGATGTGCTGGCTGGGCAGCATTCGAGAAGCAGACACTTCTGGACAAACCACACAGAGAAGGGAGGCCAATGGCCACAACTCTGCTGCGAAGTCACCCTGCTGGAGTACGTCAAGAAATATAGAAGGTATCGGGGTGGCAGAGGGTGGTGAGAAGAGCCCCGTGAACAGAGAAAGAGGGTCACGGGAGCCTTAAAAACCGGAGAGATGAATATGTGATAGAAATATTGAAACCAGCACAATTCCTAAACCCACAAAGCAAAAGGGGTCTGAAAGGCCCAAGAGAACTAAGACATTTGTGGAAACGCCACACTTAAGGGAGTCTGGAGGATTCAAGCAAGGAGGCTATGATATAAAGCCAAGAGACATTTGGGAAAACCCAAACAAGAGAGAATTCAACAAATGGGTTCCTGATATAACCCCAAAGAGACATTTGGGAAGTTAAGAGATGGGAACCGGGAGGGTCCGAGCAAGTGGGCCAAGTTATAAAGTCTAAAGTAAAGGTGGGAAAAGGATAAAGAAATCATTTCAACCTGTAAATAACTAGAGACATTTAAATTAAAGAGACTTGCAACTTTTACTGAAGAGATTAAAAAGAGTCAAAACCCTTTTTATTTCGAATGGTTTGAAAACTATCTCCAGAGTGAAATCCTCTGAACATTGACCCAAGAAATACTAAGTGAGAAGGCCATCACCTGGGCCCATTTTATGTCCTTTGAATATAGTGGTAGGGCTAAATAGGTTACGGAGTGAGTACTGCCTTTTTTGTTGATGACTGAAGAGCGCCATTAGTTTACGTTATAGGTAGGGAAATCCGTCATAGCCATAGTGATAGAGGCATTTTTATTTTCATTAAACACAGGTCATTCCTGAGTCCGTCTCCTTCTGGTTCACCACAGTGCATAAAGTCCCAAACCCAAATCCCCCTTACCTAGGTGGTCTGGTCAAGCATCCTTCTGGGGATTCCCCTAGAGTGGTGGGATTGGGAAAGGGACCCGTAAGAACTTACCCTGCTTTTCTATTGTGGAACACTTATTTGAAACCATTGTCCACGAATCATAGTAAATCCTCCTGCAAAGTGAACCTTGAGGAACTGACGTCCTTTGGGCCATAAACCTAATTTCCTAGAATGGCTGGGCTTATTAAGAATATGAACCTACATCTAGTTTTTCTTGAAGGCATTTTAACTGTTTTCTACCAACATACTTGCCCGTCTCCAACTGGTTGTAAATTGACATGTGCTCTTTTCTTCATTAATTTAAAATACACAGTTATCTAAAGTATTGTGTTTAACATTGCTTATAATTGCAGAACTGTTTTAAAGGTAAAGTGTTGGTGTTCTGTTAGTAGAACCCTCTCGCACCCCCAACCGACCCACATCAGGGAATGTATGTACAGTAGTAGTGTGACAATGCCAACAGGAGGTTTTTGTTGCTTAGAGTGTATTCAAAGGCCTAATCAATAATTGTCTATTTCTGTACATCTTCAGTCTAACTTGAATTATTGGAGTGCTGTGTGTCTCTCTCATGGTAGCCCGAGACCACTAGCCCCTTCCTTACTGCTCTGCTACCCTACATTGATACATTTTAACTAGACCTCAGTGTCTTCTCCCTGTTCACTATAGTAGAGTGCCCTGCCCTGCCCCACCAAGGTTGATTCTGAAAATCCATCTCAACACCAAGACATTAATGCGAGGGAAGGAAAAAAACCAACACCACACACAGTGTGTGATGAAACACACTGCTCCTTACCGATGGTCCTGTACCATCTCCATCTCCTTGATACCATAAGCATATGTGATGGAAGATTTGCAGAGGTATGGCTGAAGTGATACACCCAAGGCACAACGTTTTTTCCTTACACGACACACAGTATATTTAAAAGACTTCATTCTTGTCAGGGTGGATTATGGGATAAACATCTAAGTTTCTCTGTACAAATGAAAACTGTGTCCCCATTTCCGAACAATCTAAACAAAGTTGAGACAAACGGAAAACCTATAGTTACTCTGCTTTTCCCGGTCTATCGGAGATGCTTCTATCTTTCCAATTCCCCTTCCTTGTTCCAAGGTTATAGTGCTCTGCACGCTTCTTGCTGGTTTCAAGGTTATACCACAAAGCACACCTCTTGATCCTCTAAAGATAGTCTCATGGATAAAATGACCAGGGACAGAGCTATAGCGCCTATCTAACTATACACCCAGGTATATGGCACCCTGTTTGCTCTTACAGCCAGTCTCAGATATTCTCACCCACTGCGTTCCAGTCTCACAGATCTCTCCTGGACTCAAAGGCCCCTCGGTTTTCTTCAGTGTCCCAGTCTCCAAGAATCTGTGCTCACCCAGTTCTCCAAGGTTTCAACTTTTTATTCTTGCAGGTTTATCTAGTTTTATTTGCAAATGTCAGCCCTCTGGCATAAGAGGGTTCTCGACTTCTCACTTTCCGTTCTCCTGGCATCAGCATCTTTCGGAATGATCTGAGCAACTGCCATGTTTTGCTGGAATGGCTTGGTACTGGTAATGCCCCGTGAACCATTCTTTTAGCCCCTCTAGTTGTTTTGAGATTACAAATGTTTAACTCCGATCACCTGCCGGCTGTGTGTGCACCGCCAAGGCTTCAAAATACCTGGTGGCCATTTTGGGAACAGGAGGAGTTGCCACCTTGTGTCCAGGTTGCTGTGGGGGTTTTCGGTGGCATCTCACTGCAAATGCCTAACCAGCTAAGTGCGCTCTAGTGGGGAGCGCTGCTCTGTTCAAAAAGATCATACAGCACCTGCCTTCTGACATGGAGTCCAGGCTCTGAGGTGGTGAAACTTGGCAATGGGTCTGATCTTGCACATATAACAACTCAGATACTAGCTCTTCAGATTGGGTTAAGAACCACTGTCGTGTACAATTTAGGAATTGCAGTCAGGCAGAATAGACAAGAACCCTTTACTGGTGTCACCCATTACTCGGATTATTTTAAAAGGTGCTAGTTGGCCTGGGGAGCCAAAAGTGTCTCCTGGCAGCAGTCGGGCTCAGTCCAAAATAGCTCTTCTAGGCTACAAAGAACTATAGAGCTCCTAGCCATTTCAATCCCTGTAACTGGTAGGAATATGATCAAGATCCCACAATGCACAAACTAGCATTTATTTTAAATCCAAAACAAACGCCCAGGATCGCAAACATATTTTATCATTAGATATGTGCAGCCAGGGACAAATGTTACACATACAGTCAAGCGCAGAGCAGATGCGACTATGCTCTTCAGAAATAGTGTGTCATCAAGATGGTATTCAGCATTTCTGAAAGTGGCATAAAGCAAAAAAGTTATAACAATCACATGCTGCAATATAATTTATATACACCACACAAGATGGATCAGCTTTTACTTAATCTGCTTTATTAACATTTAGCGAACTACTTTAAGTTAATAAGGTTACAGTGTCCAGCGGTTGCTGCAGTATATGAAAAGGCCTGGAACAACAGACCATTCAGCTGTCTTAGGTTGTGGAATAACAGGAATGCGCTTTTTTTCATGTAAGAGAAATCATACATATGAAGTCAACAAATTAAAATTGCAAGTGCCAAATAAATTATTTAAGAAATTAAAAGTTTCCTTTTTCACAAAATTGGCAACTGGATACATTTTTTAATTAGTATTTTATACCCTGCTTTTCAATGTGGAAACAATGAAATTCACAGCAAAAAATTACAAGATGAAATAACAGAAACGATACTTTACTGATTCTTGGGATCCCAAACTCCAAATGTTTTCGGTGCAAGTGGAAAGGGGATTCCACTGCTTTTTGGTGGTTCAGTAACTGGCACAACTGTTTTTGACAACTATTCAAACGGGGTTCCACTGTCTGCAAAAACCGGACTGATTTTGGCAGAGGGTAATCATTTCATGGTACATTGTTCCCACCTAGATGCTTACACATACTAGACGAAGGCAGTTTCGGAGGTAGCTGAAAAACCAGGAATGTAATTTCCATTAGTCCCGAATGATATAACGCATTGGTGCGTCAGGATTTTTAGGGCTTAGACCGGGCCCATTTTTAGCCAGTATCCTTGGCAGACTGAACGACATTAAATTTCCTTTCATGCGTGTAAAATCTGGATGTAGTTGTCAAGTCGTGTAGCGTGAGGTTGACATTTTATCACAACTTCTCGGGAGTTTGGGGGTGTCAGTGTAATTAACCAAAATAAAGTCAAAGGGTAAACCAGCTCACTACAGCATCCTCCACAACCCAGCAGACACACTGTGTGAAAAGATCAATTGAACAATGAAGTGTAAATGTAAACTGTGATGTAACATGCTATTGCACCAGTTCTGAAATTCCGCACGAAGTCCGTGTTGCATTACTAAGCGCATAAAACAGCAATAGAAGCTATAGTGTGAAAGTCATACCATACATATAGGAATAAATACAGATAATGCCTTAAACCAATTGTAAGCCTAAACTAAGAAAGGCTGTACACGTATCGTACAACTGTGACGTGTGCTTGGATAATAAAACCGTGATACCTCCCAGCGCCTTTACAGAATGGAAAACGCGGTTTGCAATGTTGAAATAAAAGAACCATGGCACTCACGAGTGCCAGAAGGACATTATTAAGGTAAGCTCCAAAAGACGGACGCGGGCAAATATGTTAGGGGGGCCTGATTTGGCTTATATAAGACCTTACCCGAAGCAGCTCACCCCCCTTGTTTTGCGTGACTGACGCCGTTTCCACTGGACAGCTCGGTACGACAGATGTCTGCTTCTGACAGTAGCATTACTGCCTCTCTTCATCCCTAGAGAATCATGCTACTATCTTTATGCAGCGCCACACATCCGCCTTATTTCAATTGAGTTCCAAAAGACTTGGCATTACCTAACAGCTAGAGAGGAAACATCACTCGAGAAAATGATTGGCTACCCCAAGCTCTTTGTTGCAGGCTTGCAGCCATCCCGCAGATCCGCTCTGCAGCATTTAACACAAATTAAAATTAAGGCGCCCCATTCCTGTAATGCAGTTGCAATGAGAGATAATCCAAAAACGGGAAGGCTAAACCATCCATAGGCCGCATACAGGTAGGCAAGGATTGGTGGAAAGATTGCATGAAAACTAAGGATGTAAACTTGTTTCCAGAGCCAGGTCAACGGGAACCATATTATGAGGGTTTGAGCTGCTCCAGACTACATTTTGAGACTCTTATCTGTAACAAGAGAACTATCACATCTCAAAGCCACAGAGGCACTACTTCCTCACCATAACTAAATAAATAAATGGGGCAGAGACTGCAAGGTCAGTATTCCCAGTGCAAATGTACTTATTAATTGACAGTCGGAGTTAAGAGGAACAGAAGCATAGCAAGAAGATATGACTGCCACATGCTTGCTAGCACTTGAATACTTCACGAGGAAGCACAATTATCCAAAGCAAGTTTTGAATACATTTATGCAAACCTAGCATAGTCATCAATGCCAGTGCAACACAAAAGAACAGTGCCATATGTGCAAGCTTTCTTTCCCACTTGGCGGAAACCCATCTCTCATTAACACTCCTCCTTATAAAAACAAAATGCCTTTGCCCTCTGAACACTAACAGGGAGAGGACAGATATATTAAACATCGAATGGTTTCCCAATTTTTAGACACAGGTCTCCAGTTTATGTCAGAGAGCGTCATGCCACTGGCATACTGATAGATGATACCCATTAGTGCCTCTGCTCAAAGAATCCAAGTACAAACCAGATTTTGGGTGAAGCAAGACTTCTTTTAAGTTAGTGATCGTGGACAGAACAATTACATGCTGCACATTGGTGAATGTAGTGCTTCCTTCAATAGACTACTCACGAAAATCCATACCAAATTACTATAAACGTGCGCATTTAGCAATTAGTAAAAATGGATTCCGGTCTATATGCGTGTTATGTTGGCAAGTAATAGACGAGGGCTGAAACTAGTTCTGGGCTCAGCCGGACACAGAAATCAAGTACTGGAGATTCTCAGTAGAGTTGCAAGAAAGGAAAGAGGAACCTGCAGGATTTTGCTGCTCTCTTATGCAAAACATACAACAGCTAGTTGACAGATTCCCCTTCCTTTTCCTCATGCCTCTCCTGCCAAGCTGCATCCTCGGATGCTCTTGGTATCACATGAAAAAGGTTTACGAGCACTGTGTCAAAATTGCACCAGTATTCATTCCGTGCAGAGGACAGCTGGTCCAACGAAGCAGTCTTGATATAACCATGTTGCGAACCTTCAGGGGATAAGTGGCCCAAGGCTCAGCTCCACGTGGTGGGTGAGCCACACGGCTTCTGTTGAAGTGTCGCCTTCATCTATGGGACGAATAGGAGTCGCCAAATTCCTAAACTCGTGCTTCAGCTTAAAGCTCACCATCACCGGCCCCTCTTCCTGTTGCGGGGTCACCTTAATGAACACTCCCACCTTGTTGGCCTTTCTGAAGGCGACGACACTGAAAGGGATGAAAGAAAAACAATTAAAGCCACACACAATCTCCTGCTCGACTAACAATTGGGGCACGCGTTAAAGAAGCTGAAGTTGTTCATGCAGGTTTTTAAAAAGTTGGTTAGTTTCAAATGGGGCAAAAAAGGAAGACCTGCACTCAATTCTTATTAAGCTCCAGGCCCCAAACCTGCAAACCCTGGTAGATAAAAGGCAGATATTTGAATGGCTAAATCCAGAGTTCCCTAAATGTAGAAACCAAGCAGGCTGTTTAGTAGGGCCGACACAGGACTGCAATGCCAGTTAGCCATCAGCTCTTTTAAAGTGATAGGAGAGTAATAATTTGGAAATATATCAGTCCTACTGACATTGTTTCTTTTGAACTTCATTACCAGAGCCACATGAACCTTTTGCTCTTACCTTACAAGTTAACCAAACCCTGCCCCCTCAAGTGAATCCTAACCCTAGCCCCCAGATTTTTGAAGTGGGAGCATTTTACTCAATTTTTCTCTGAACCTGGGAGTAAAAAAGTAATACTCATTCCTGATGGTGGTACTTTTTGGAGGGCGTAAGCATATACTATTGCTTTAAAACATCTGCTTGTAATCTATACCTATTTGCACCTAGTACTATATTCAAACTACAATATATTGTGCCTACAAGTCTCTCTTTAGATTAGAAAGTAGTGCTCCTTCGGCGTCACTGCTTTGCTGGTACCACTGATCAGAAAATACCACTGCAGCAGTGCAGGCAGCCTGATCTGCATCAGTTTATCTCCATGATTTTTTGGGAGCACTTTTACTCCACATTTTAGTTCGAAGTATTTGACAGTCCTTAAGTAAAAGGGTCTGATGTGCCCCTTATCTGTAAGCGTCCCAGAGTGGGGTGCTTTGAAGGCACCCATTGTTTTTCCTGATCATACAATCTTGTCTTTTGATGGTGTGCACCGCCCCAGATTGTGCAGCAAAACCTGTAACATAATACATGTTAGGGTATGTTAAGATGGATTTCTGAACTCTGACCTTGTGTGCAGAGGTTCAGAAGGCCAGCCTAGTTTCTTGTAACAGGGTAATCTTCTGAACAAGCCAGACCAATCAAGGTAGCATTGGCGGCGGTCAAAACTAGGTCTCAGGAGGGGTGAGGGTGTTTGAAAGCCCACAATGAGCACATACAGAAAAGGACACTACAAATCACTCCCAGTCAGGTGTATATGAGAATGCATTACTTACCGTAAAAGCATTTCTGATGATTGTATCTGCTTAGATTCACATGCTGTGCATAGGTCCGACATCCAGTGGTCACTGCGGAGTATTGCATTTTGTTTTTCGTAGTCGAAAAGGGGACGTCGACAAGGCGTGTCTGAAACACTATCCCTATAGTGACGTGCGTTGTACCCACAATCCCTCACGCGTCGAGGTCCCTCTGTTTGTATTTTTCTGCCCTGAGGGAGCCTTCTAGACGTGAGTGAGTACAGAAAAGAGAGAGATATATAAGGAAGTCTATGTTCCTTCTATCCGAGCGGGGAGGAAGGGCGGGCGCATGTGAATCTAAGCAGATACAATCATCAGAAATGCTTTTACGGTAAGTAATGCATTCTCTTCTGATGTTTGTTAATCTGCTTAGAATCACATGCTGTGCATAGACTAGCGAGCAGTACCCGGAGTTGGCGGTGGGTTATGAGAAGGAACAGTAGAGAAAAGGTGTCGTAATACTGCCTGTCCCACTTGGGAGTCAGATCTAGAGTGTGTGTCTAGACAGTAGTGTTTTGTAAAGGTGTGCACAGAACTCCAGGTAGCCGCTTTGCAGATGGACTCAAGGGGAACATTTGCAATGAATGCTATGGATGCCCCCGTGCCTCGAGTAGAGTGTGCTCTTGGCCTAAAGGGCAGTTCTCTCTTAGCAAGAGTATAGCAGAGAGTGATGCATTGAACAATCCATCTAGAAATAGTGGATTTTGAAACTGCATCTCCTTCTCTTCCGGCTGCCACCGAGACGAAGAACTGTTTAGTCTTCCTCAGTGGTTTGGTTCTTTCCATGTAGAACATGACCGCTCTGCGTACATCTAGTGTGTGCAGAGTCCTTTCTCCCAAATTGGAAGGATTTTGAAAGAACGTTGGTAGTTCTATAGATTGGTTTACGTGGAATTTAGAAATAAATTTCGGAGCAAACCTAGGGTGAGTGCGTAGAACCACTTTATCTTTGTGAACTGTAACGAAGGGGTCTAGAATAGAAAGAGCCTGAAGTTCACTTACTCTCCTGATGGAGGTGATAGCTATTAAAAAAGCAGTCTTAAGCGTGAGGTGTTTAAGAGATGCTTTGTGCATGGGTTCGAATGGAGAGCCCATGAGTCTGGTAAGTACCACATTAAGGTCCCATCCGGGAGCTGGGTCAGCTATCGGGGGGTGTATTCTCTTTACTCCCTCCATGAAGGCCTTTATAACAGGGATCCTCCACCACGACACTTTGAGTTGGGAAGTGGTGTATGCAGAAAGTGCAGCTAGGTGGACTTTAATGGAGTTAAACACTAGACCTGAATCCAATAGGTGGGTCAGGTATAGGACCACATGTGTGGGAGAGCAGTCAATAGGGTTGATGCTTTTACTCCTGCACCAGATGACAAATCTTTTCCACTTGCTAGAATAGCAGTGGCGAGTGTTCGGTTTTCGGGCTTCCCTGAGGATGTCCATGCATCTTTGCGGGAGTTGTAGATGTCCGAACTCTATGATCTCAGGAGCCAAGCTGCTAAGTTCATGTTCTGGGGGCATGGATGCAGAGTCCTGCCTTTGTCCTGAGACAGCATGTTGTACGGGCAGGGGAGTTTTACTGGGGGGGATAGAGACATCTCCATCAAGTGAGCGAACCATGGTTGTCGTGCCCACATTGGGGCCACTAGTATCATGGTCACTTGTTCCTGGTGCATCTTGTGCACCACTTTGTTGAGAAGGGGAGTCGGGGGAAAAGCGTAAACAAATTTCCCTGACCATTGCATCGACAGACCGTTCCCCTTGGATTGGTTCTGGGGGTACCTGGAGGCGTAACTTAGGCATTGTGAGTTTTCCAGGGTTGCGAACAGGTCTATTTCTGGGAATCCCCATTGTGTGAAGACGTCGAAGACGATGTCTTCGTGCAGGCGCCATTCGTACTCTTTGGGCAGGGGGAAAATCTCTGCTGAGACTGTCTGCTAGCAGATTGAGTTCCCCGGGTACATGTAGTGATAGTAGGAACATGTCCTGTTTGAGAGCCCACTTCCATATATTCTGGGCCAGCTTGGACAGGCCTGGAGAGTGGGTGCCACCTTGCTTGTTGATGTAGTACATGGCTGTGGTGCTGTCTGTAAGGACCATTACTGTTTTGCCTTGTAGGTGTTCCTGGAAGGCTCTTAGCGCCTTGAACACAGCTAGTAGCTCCAGTAGATTTATGTGTTTGGATGCTACGTTCGGAGTCCACACTCCGTGAGCAGTCTGATGGGATAGGTGCGCCCCCCATCCTGTGAGGGATGCGTCTGTGGTTAGAGTGGCTTCCGCCGCGGGTGTGGCAAAGGGTTTCCCTTTTTCCATGTTTTCCTTTGTCCACCACCGTAGCGAGAGAACTAAAGCCTGCGAGACCACAACTAGATCCTCCCATAGTCCGCTGGCCTGACACCACTGGCTGTTGAGCAACTCTTGCATTGGGCGCATGCGCAGGCGCGCGTGAGGTACCAAATAAATACACGACGCCATCATTCCTAGCAAGCGCATTGCTTTGCGTACCGTCACCTCTCGACCGGTTACATATTGAGGGATTTGAAACAGCATGTTTTGGACCCTCTCTTTGGAGGGGAAGACGAGGCCGTCCTTTGTTTGAATTAGAGCCCCTAGGAATTGTTTGATTTGACTGGGGTCTAAACTGGACTTCTTTTCGTTGATGGAGAAGCCCAACTGGAACAAAAGGTCTACTGTCTTTTGGGTATTGGAGAAGCATGTTTCGTAAGAATCCCCTGTTATGAGCCAGTCGTCGAGGTAAGGGTAAACTGGGATGGACAACCTGCGCAGGTGGGCCGCTGCCACTGCCAGCACCTTCGTGAATACCCTTGGTGCTGATGCTATGCCGAAGGGTAGCACTTTGAACTGGTAGTGTTTGCCCTCTATCATGAACCCGAGGTATTTTCTGTGCGCTGGCAACATTAAAATATGAAAGTATGCATCTTTCATGTCCAATGTTGTCATGTAATCTCCCTGAGAAAGCAGTGGGATTACTTCCTGTAAGGTTACCATACGAAACTTTTGGGGTTTGATAAAGTTGTTCGCTGGGCGCAGATCTAATACAGGGCGCATGGTTAGATCCTTTTTGGGTACAAGGAAGTACACTGAATAAATACCTTCCGTTACCTGAGATAGAGGCACGACCTCTATGGCTCCTTTTTCCAGTAGTTGTTGTACTTCTTGGAGAAGGATGGCAAGATGTTCCGGTGTCATGCGACGTCCCCTCGGGGGTCTGTAGGATGGGGAACTGTTGAATTCGATACAGTATCCGTGGGCTACGGTGGACAGTACCCAACGGTCTGACGTTATCTCCTCCCATGCAGGAAGAAAGGATGTTATCCGGCCCCCGACCGGTGTTGCATGGGAGGGGACGCGAATCTTCGCGTCACTTGGAGTTGTTGGGGGCTTGGGAGCCTCTGGGGGTGGATCCCCGACCCCTCCCTTTGCCCCGGCGTTGTCCTCTTTGGCTGTACTGCCCACTATTGGTTTGGTAATTGGTGGCAGGGTATTGCTGATGTTGATTTTGTTGTTGGTGTTGGCGTTGGCCACGAAAAAAGCGTTTGTTGCCATAGCCGCGCCTGGTAGTGGGCTTAGAGATCTGGTCGAGAGTCTTGATAGTGTCGAACTCTTTTTTAGCCATCTCTAGGGCTTCATCTACCGCTTTTCCGAAGAGGTTAGCGTCCTCGACAGGTTTATTTATCAAAGACGCCTGTGTCTCTGGTTTAAAGCCTGAGTTGCGCAGCCATACATGGCGCTTTAGGAGTATTCCTTGTACCAAGGAACGTCCTGCTGTTTCTGCCGCGTCCAGAGAGTTTTTAACAATGCTCTGGTTCACTTGGGTTCCTTCGCCAATAGTTGACAGTAGGCGCGTACGTAAAGGCTCCGGTGCTTCCTCGGCGTCTTTTCGCAGTTTGGCCCACTGCGCGTCTGCGTAGCTTGCAAGCAAGGAATTGTTGTTGGCAATTCTTGCTGAGAAGGCAGCCGAGGAAGTAACCCTTTTTGCAAGGGCATATAGCCTCTTGCCCTCCTTGTCAGGGGGTGCCTCACTCGTGGAAAGTGGTACCCCTGCCCTCTTTCTAGTATTAGAAACCACTAGGGAATCAGGAATGGAATGTCCCCTAATGTAGAGGGGGTCTGAGGGTGAAGGAGTGAAAAGTTTTTCAATCCGTGGATTGACCCCTCTGATCATAGCGGGAGTGGACAGCGAAGGTATGATCCTTCTCTTCACTGAAGCGAGGAGTGGAATGGTCTGGCTGACCGGTGGTTTTTCCTTAATCACTCTTTCCACAAAGTCCAATTCTGGAGAGAGTTCCCCGGTGTCGAGTTCGAAATGCGCTGCTGCTCTGCGCAACAGTGCATTGAACGTTGGCTGATCGTCAATTGGAGACGTGTTCCTAACTGGAGAATTGTCCGGAGGAGTTAGGTTTATGACATCAGTGTCGGAATACACTGATGGTGATTGCCAGGGGTGTGAAGGTCCCTCTTCTGGGTTACCCCCGAAGCCTTCTTCTATAATGTCTGTTCTGTCTTCCAGACATTCCTCCTGGTTCTGTTCTTCATTGTCCATGAAATCATCTTCTTCCTCGAAGTCTTGCTCCTCCCCAGTGAGGTCATATACATCTTGGAAGTCTGAGGCTGTGTCCTGCTGGGGATCGACTAGCCTCGGATTTTTGGCCCTGGGGTCCTCCTGAGGCCCTTCTCTGGTCCTCTTGAGTGTTCGAGAGGCCTGGGTGCTCATGAACTTTTCCATCCTCTCCATACAGAGGTGGAGTCTTTCCATAGTTTCATGGGGTACCCCAGAGCGGTCTGGCGGGGGAAACATAGGGTTATCTAGCTCGAAATGGCTCGACCTCTCCCAAAGCGTCGAGGAAAGTGTCCCATCGCCCTCCGAAAAACCTTCTGGTGTGTCGGGAGACTCCCTGCCTGAAGGGGGTAGTCCCTGCTTCCCTTCGGGCTTTTTCGGCGTATCCTTTAATTTATGCGTAACGCTCGACGAAATCTTCGGCGTACGCTTTTGGGCGTCGGCTACAGCGATCCTTGCTAAGCTATCGGCGACTCGCTTGTCGGCGACTCGTTTGTCGGCGGAAGCTTGAGTTTTCGACGCTATGGGTATCGAACGCTCTACGGCGGTCTGCGCTTTCTGTTGATGCGCACCGGCCGATGGTTTGGTGGCAGCGCCCTTGTTTGCCGAAAGCCCAGTCGCAGGTCACGGCTGCGAGAGGGGCTTCGAACCCGAACGGTCCGAGGAGGCCGCCGGTGGAACCTGCGTCTCCTTGGGCGCCGAAGGTCTTTTCGACTTTGTCGACGAAGAGCCGTGGGTTGTGTGTTTATGTGGATCTTTGTGTGCGTCTGTGTCGCCGGGGTGTTCATCCCCATAAGCAGGGCGTGAGCCGAGCCCGTCGGGGCCGGGGACAGACGACGAAGCGCGTAAGCGCTCCTTAGAGGGGGTTTCGACTTCCGTAGCGGAGGTCGTGGTATCGCGTTCCTCGTCACTGTCGGTGGTAGCAGCGGCGGGTGAACCTTCGGCCTTCGACATCGCGTAGGCCGCCCACCTTTTAACCCTTCGGTCTTTTAGAGTTTTAGGCTTAAGAAGCCGACACGCCGCGCACCTTTCCTCCTTGTGATCGAGGGGCAAGCAGCGGTTACACCGTGAGTGCTTGTCCTTCCAAGTGAATTTGCCTTTACAAAGTGGGCAAAACCTAAACGGTGTCCTCTCCATAGCCGAGGCAATAAATCGCGATACACACCCCAAGGGAAAGGAAGGGGAAAGGGAAAGGCATTCTCAGAAAGACCCAGAGATGTCCCACGACCCCACTCTCCCTACTGTATATGGCCTGCGAGGCCAGGCCACGTGTTCGGCAGCGCCGAAGGATTTCTTCCGCTCGACCCTCCGTCAAAGATTCTTTTCGGCGGAGAACAGCTTACAACTGCGTCGAGGGAGGGATAATAAATATTAGTGAAAATACGACCAGGGGTCGAGGAGTTGCAATGTCTCTCGAGGAGCTCCGCGTGAAGGCGACCAGAAGCTGGGCGGAAAAAAACAATCTGAGGGACCTCGACGCGTGAGGGATTGTGGGTACAACGCACGTCACTATAGGAGAAAGGACTCTGCACACACTAGATGTACGCAGAGCGGTCATGTTCTACATGGAAAGAACCAAACCACTGAGGAAGACTAATCAGTTCTTCGTCTCGGTGGCAGCAGGAAGAGAAGGAGATGCAGTTTCAAAATCCACTATTTCTAGATGGATTGTTCAATGCATCACTCTCTGCTATACTCTTGCTAAGAGAGAACTGCCCTTTAGGCCAAGAGCACACTCTACTCGAGGCACGGGGGCATCCATAGCATTCATTGCAAATGTTCCCCTTGAGTCCATCTGCAAAGCGGCTACCTGGAGTTCTGTGCACACCTTTACAAAACACTACTGTCTAGATACACACTCTAGATCTGACTCCCAGGTGGGACAGGCAGTATTACGACACCTTTTCTCTACTGTTCCTTCTTTTAACCCACCGCCAACTCCGGGTACTGCCCGCTAGTCTATGCACAGCATGTGATTCTAAGCAGATTAACAAACATCAGAAGAGAATGCATTACTTACCGTAAAAGCATTTCTGATGATTGTATCTGCTTAGATTCACATGCGCCCGCCCTTCCTCCCCGCTCGGATGGAAGGAACATAGACTTCCTTTATATATCTCTCTCTCTTTTCTGTACTCACTCACGTCTAGAAGGCTCCCTCAGGGCAGAAAAATACAAACAGAGGGACCTCGACGCGTGAGGGATTGTGGGTACAACGCACGTCACTATAGGGATAGTGTTTCAGACACGCCTTGTCGACGTCCCCTTTTCGACTACGAAAAACAAAATGCAATACTCCGCAGTGACCACTGGATGTCGGACCTAGCAAGGGTGCAGAGGAGCAAAAACTGGGTCTCCTGCAGGGGCTGTAGCAGCTCAGAAAGGTGGGTGAGGCAATAAAGAATAAGTTCTCACTAATCCAGGAGGGTCTCCCCAAAAGGGCAGGATAGGTTCCAGGAGTTGGGAATCAGGCAGTAGCACAGGATACCTGTGGAAAGGTGAGTGGCCCCAGGGGCACACGTGAGTAAAAGTGGATGGATGTGCTAGGGCCCACCGGTAAGGGTTACAAGTACTCACCGACTCACTGACCCCCGGCGCACTCCGGACCAAACTTCTGCAGTCGAGTCCACTTCGGTTGCAGGTTCAAATGCAGCAATTGTGCCGCTGAGTGGCTTTCAGCGGCTGAGATACAGTGATGATTCCGTGGCAGGACAATGGCGATTTATTCGCTCCTGGTGAAGGGATCAGGCCAGTTTCACTGCAGCAGGTTTCAGGGCACAGCAGCAAGGCACCTGCGTAGTTCGTAACCATGGCTAGGCAACACAGTGACAGCGGGTACTCCGGTTCGGGCGCTCACTCTTTATTCCAGACCTGGGAATGCCAAGTGTACAAAATTCGGTGTGAAAGTGCAGTGACCACAGAGCTTACGAACTACCATGTTTAAAGTGTCAACTCGAAACAGCGGCGGTTTCCGAGCAAAGGTCCTGCGCAAGCTGGTCAGTTCACTGGTTGGCCCAGAAGAGGCTTACTTGCAGGTTCAGATGAAGGTGCCGTGAATAGCTAGTCTCACTATTCAAATGGGTCGAAGTGTCTTTGCAGACATTCTGGTTTGATCAGAAGCAGAGGGGTCCAAACAGGACAACAGCGGCTGAGGGTGCCAAACTTTCCAGCGGGTCACCAGCGGTTCCTCGACTCAGCTTCTTAGTTTCAGAATACTTGAATTCTATCCTAGGGTCTGTGAGAACTCAAGAGATCGACCTGGTATGGGTGATTGAAGCCTTCTCTGATCCAGAATCTACTTCGCGCCAAAACAAAGAGGACCCAATGGGAGATCTGCTCAAATACAGGCACACCAGACGTGGACCAATCACGGACCACAGTGGACCCAGTCATTCCCATCACACCAGACTCTCTGGCACCCAGGATGTGTATTGGAACTAGACGGTCCAGCACACATCCTGAAAGCACACACAAGGCATGCAGAAGCCCACGAAAGCTTGGCTTTGACCAAATAAGGACCGACTCGGGTCTGCGGACCTGGGGAAGGTAAAGGTGCAAGATGGCCAAAGGACAGGACAAAGAACCTTGTGGCATGGCCATTTTGGAGCCAGGCCACCTTCCTGTGCCAAATGCGGTAGACGCGGTTTGCATGGCAAGAAAGGGTTAAAAATATGCGAAAAGATATGCTGCCACCAGCCCTGTCCAAGGCACATCTGCACTTCTAAAAAAATCCTTTGAGGGAGTATACGGCCTGGTATATTTTGCTCACCACCCTGCTCAGTAGTGGAGTTGTGGAAAAGCATAGGCAAATTTCCCCGACTAGTTCATCCACAGGGTGCTCCCCTTTGACCCATGTTGGGGAAACCTGGATGCGAACATGGGGAGAAGATACCGTTTAGGATATTTCTGTCAAGCTGCCACTCGTGCTCTTCAGGTAGAGGATCTCTGCTTAATGAGCCTGCCGGAGAATGGAGTTCCCCTGGAACATTTTGCGATGTTGAGTGCCCACATCCACATTTTTTGTACTAGCCTGGACAGACGAGTGTGTGTGCCCCCCTGCTGGTTTATGTAAAACATAGCAGTTGTGCTGTCTGTGATGATTTGTTCTGACTGACCTGAAAGGTGCATTTGGAAAGCGTGCAGTGCTTTGAGCACTGCTAGCAGTTCCAGAAGGTTTATGTGATTTTGGGCTGTGTGGTGAAGGTAATGGGCTCCCCACCCAGTGAGTGATGCGTCTGTTTTGACAACTGCTTGCACTGTGGGGTTGTGAAAAGGTTTTCCCTTTAACAGGTTTTCTTTGTCCACCAGCGTAGTGCTTGTACTATGGTTAGCGAAACAACCACTAGATCATCCACCGACCACTTGCCTGAGAGACTGTTTCGATAACCACTCTTGCATTGGACGCATGAACAGCCATGCATGCAGAACCAGGTAAATGCATGATGCCATCATCCGATCAAGCGCATTGCTTTGCATACTGTTATTTGGAGGCCGGCTAAATACTGAGGTATTTGCAGATGTATTTTGCACTCTTTCGTTTGACGGAAAGACTAGACCCTCTTCTGTCTTTATGACAGCTCCTAAGAACTGTGTGGTTTTACTTGGAACGAGACTTGATTGAGAATCCCAATTGGAACAGGAGATGGATTGTTCTCTGGTATTTTGCTTGCAAATTTGGGGCGATTCCCCTGTTATCAGCCAGACGTCCAGATAAGGGTACACTGGGATTGATACTCTTAGATATTGCTGCCACTAACGCTAGTACCCTGGTAAACACCTTTGGAGCGGAGGCTATGCCGAAGGGTAGTATCTTGAATTGGTAGTGTTGGTTCGCTATTTTGAAACGCAAGAACCTTCTGTGCGCAGGGAACATTGAAATATTAAAAAGTTAGCATCTTTCATATCCAGGGTTGCCAGGTAGTCCCCCTGCTTTAGCAGTGGGATTACCTCCTGTAGCGTTGTCATGCGGAATATTTGCGGCTTGACATAGGTGTTTGGCAGGGCGCAAGTCTAGGACAGGGCACATTGTCACGTTTTTTTTCCGCCACAAGGAAGTACATTGAATAATACTCTTGTTTACCTGGTTTGCCGGGACGATTTCTATTGCGTCCTTTAGAAGCAATGCTTTCACCTCTTCCAACAGGATACGTTGTTCTTCCTGGGAGGTGTGTCTTTCTTGGCGGGTGGTTGGCTGGTGTTTGGATCAGCTCTATGCAATACCCCACCCTCCACGGTGGAAAGTACCTATTTGTCCGAAGTGATCCCCTCCCATGTGTGGGTGAAGTGTGAAATATGACCTCTTGGGAGTGGCATGGGAGGGAACCTATAGCGGGTGGTCATTGCTTGGGGGTGGGAGGGTTTGAGCCCCCTCTTGAGGAGGAGGATCTGCCCCTACTGCGAGACCTTCTTTGGCCTTTTTGAAAACCCTGTTGTGAGGACTGCCCTTGTGACAAACCCCAGGACAAACCTTGGCCACCTCGATTGTAATTTGAGGCCCGTTGGAAGTTTCGTCCTCTGAAATGCCAAGAGTTAGAGCCTCCTCTTAGCCCAAAGGGTTTGTTAGTGAGCTGCCCTAGGTGTCGGGTAATAAAATCGTGGCAAAAATTTCACCGGTAAAAAGAAATCGCGGCTTGCAGTGGTTTGACTCAGTATAGGTGTACCCCATTATACCATTTAAGGGGAGCGGGGGTGTCCCCCGTTCCCCTTAAATGGTATAATGGTACAGGCGTTGCGGGGGTGTCCCCCGCATCCTTTACATGATTGTGGCGCAAAACCACAGCATTTTTGCCACAATATGTTGTATAAACAGCCATTTTTGCTGCAATTGTAAGACATGGAACCCTGCCCTAGGGATTTAAGGGTGTCCTATTCCTCTTTCGCGCTCTTGAGAACATCCTCCATCGATTGCTAAAAAAGCATTGGGTTCAATGGGCATGTTTAGGAGGGTTGCCTGGGTTTCTATTTTGAAGCCCGATTGGCGTAGACATGAATGGCGTTTAATCCGTGTGCCTTCTGCCACGATTTGGCCTGAATTATCCGCTGCATCCAAGCTGTTTGAGGCTGCAGTTGGCTACTTGTTTCCCCCTCTGCGATGGTGAGTGAGAGCTGCGTTTTGAGGGGCTCTGGGACAGTATCTGTTGAGCGATTTTATCCCACTTGTGACAATTATAACTGGCTAATAACGTTGTGTTATTAGCTATCCTGGTTTGGTAGGCTGCGAGGAAGCTACCTTCCTGCCCAGGGTGTATATTTATTTACTCTCCTTGTCAGGAGGGGCTTTGGCAGAGGCTAGAGGGGTTCCTGTCCTCTTTCTTGTATTAGAGTAACTACCAAAGAGTCAGGCTTTAACTGCCCCCTAATGTACAAAGGGCGTGAGTGGGCTGGTCGGGAATTCTTCTCGATGCGCAGGTTGACAGCCCGTGTTAAGTTGGGTCTAAGCAGAGAGGGTTGAATGCATCTCTGTACAGATTTTAACAGGGGGATCCATTGGGTTGCTGATTTTCTATACCCAAGGATGTCCTCCACGAAGTCATTGTCGACTTGGGCTTCTTGTGTGTCTATTTTGAAATGATCTGCAGCCTTTAGGAGCAGGTCATTATATTCTAACTGGTTGTCGATTGGGGAGTCAGCCACCGGTGGGTCAGTGCGATCTGGGGACAGGATGACATACGTCCTCATCGTCGTCATAATATTGGTACAGATCCACTGTGTCCTCTTCGTCCTCTGGGTTTGTGTATGTGCCAGGGTCCTCAGGGCCTTGCACGGTATGGTAATAAGTGTCTTGCCCTAGTTCCTAATGCGAGGTGGAAGACTGTGCAGAGTCTAGGCAGGCTTTTTTGGCGGCTGGCTGAGTGGCTGCTGTCCCACTCTGTGGGGTTCCCTGAAGATTTTGGAGGCACTCAGGGTGGTCGCCAAAGAAACTAATAAAACAGGACATCCTCCTCATAACTATCAAATTCTTTTGATGTCCATTGTGAGGAGCTTGGCAGTACAGAGGGAGTAGGAGTAGCAGGTGTAGGTGGGGGCTCTGGGAAAGGGCTTTTCTTGTGATGCATAGCCCCTGAAAGAGTGCCCACTGGGGGTAGTGAAATCCCTGCTTTAGTACCTTAGACTTTTTCCACCAGGGACGTTGAAGACCTGTGGTTTTTTAGACATTCACGCTTTTTTGGAGGCTGTCAAAGTGTCTTGACGCCTGGTCGTCAGCACCTAAGGACTTTGTAGGTTTAGACATTGTGTTGGATACAGAATTTACCGTCTGTTTCGGGGCCCTGTCGTGTGGTGATCATGATGGCCCAGAGGACAGAGAAAGTCCAGACCTCCCCCTTGACGCCGCATGTGGCCTATCGATCGGCAGCGTGGTCGACTTTCGGCCGTGGGAGGTGTGCTTGTCGTGATGAGACTTGGTAGTGCTCGAGCCCCTAGGTGTCTCGTAGCAGAACCGCCGGCCTGCCTGGTGGGGGTCAGGGGCTCGCACGTGGGAATCTGATGGATCACGATCACCCTCTGCGTCATTTAAGACGTCAATGCTGTCATCGCTAGAGGCTCCCTCGACGTCCATGCTGGCCTCAGTATGCATGGCGTGGTGGGCCCAGCATTTGGTCTTGCGGTCCTTTAGGTTTTCAGGCCTGAACAGTTTGCAAGACTTGCACCGTTCCACGGCGTGATCCCATGGGAGACAACAATTGCACACCTGGTGCAAGTCTTTCCAGGGGAACTTCCTACTACAGGAAGGGCAACATTTAAAACGTGTTTTCTCTATGATGTATGGGGGTGGCAGCCTGGCGAAATAGTTGAGGAAAGGGGAATATACATTCTCTTAACAAGACTAGAATATAAACCTCCCCCCCCGCACTCCCTACTGTGCAGAGGCGAGGCCAGGTGGGGCCTTCAGAGGCCATAGACAAAAGGGTCGTGGAGACGGGTGTTGCTGTCGTTGAAGATTGAAAACTTGTCCTTGAAGCCGTCACGGAAGATCTTGCGGTAAACTGATATCGAAAGGACAGAAAGAAATACTAGAATGAAACTTTTTCTAAATAATGGCATCAGCCAAGAAGGAACTCTGCGATATGCGTCAGACTAGGACAGCAGAAAAAAACAATCTGAGGGACCTCGACGCGTGAAGGACCATGGGCACAGTAGACGTCACACTAGGGATAGTATTACTGGCACGCCCTGTCGACGTCCCTTTTGAAGTTTCAAAAACAATAACTAATACTCCGCAGCTACCACTAGATTCCGGTCTATGCATAGCATGTGATCTAAGCAGATTCCACAAGCCTCAGAAACAGTTATAAGGTTCATGTTGTAATATAACTGTCATTTCTGTTAAACTTGCATTGCCTATTACACCTTTTATGATGTCTATGTATGTTTAAGAATGAGGAATAGATTCCTTTTGTTAGTGTTTTCCTTTAGTCTTGGTTTGATAGGCAGGGAAATCCTCTTTAGGTTGGGGATAGCGAGGTGTTTATCACACTGTTTTGTGTTAATAAAATAGCTGCTTGTGAAAAATCTTAACCAAGTAGTCTTCTTCTCATTTCTGACTCTTCATATTACCTGTGTAGTTCCTTTTATTTATCATCTTTCCAAGTGTCTCCTTAGTTAAGCCTGACCGCTTAGCTTTGCTATTTTAGGAGTGGTTATATCATAGCCTTATAGACTGAGTAAGAACTCATTATAGCAGGATAATTCCCCACAACCAAGTTATGGCCTGAGGCGAAGCCGATGACCATATTTGAAAAGGCTCATTACCCCCAAGCAATAATTACCCCTCCCAATGTCTATAAGGCTATTGGCACATAGTGCTAGTAGCAGTACATGTTCTGCAGTTTTTGTGGTGAAGTAGAAACTGTATCCCAATAGGGAAAAAGTAAACTGAGTTAGTAAATGTAATGCATGTTTATTTTGCAGAATTGACTTCTTGAGTCAAGCACACTTGGTTATACTGGGTTTAACATGAGCAAGCATTGGGTGTCATGAAAAGTACAAGATTTCTCTGAGAAAGTTAAAGCATTTTCCCCATGTACTACGTTTGCTTTCTCTTTGTTGCGTTAAATAGGTTGCTGTAGCAAAAAAAAGCTCGTCCCAGAAAGGAAGTGTATTGTTAAAAAATATTGCATTGTTGTTTCTCCATTTGCTTTTGAAGACAAAATGTCCAGCTTGCATTCAATACCAGGGGTTATTGACTGAACTATGAACATTGTGATTGGCTAGGAGGAGGTCATTAATGATCTCAATGTGCTAATAAAAGTTGGTGGAGACAACCTTGTTGCCCCGGATTGTCTTCTCCGAGTCCTACCCCAACTAATGACTTGGGGGTAAAACCCTCCTAACAGCCCCCCAATCAGGAACACATTAAATCTTTCCAGAGCAAACACAGAATGAGGTTTCAACCTTGAAAATCAGACAGCCCATATGCACATGCTTGCCAGAGCTGGTATTGGATTCAGGTATGCCAGACATCCTGTGCACAGAGTACTCAAGACCACACATGGGCACTCTTTTACACAAAAGAAGCCAGGTTTAGCAATGGGCACTCGTTCAGTTTCTAATGCAAGAGAGGCACCTCGGGGGTTCTATGAGAGGGAAAAGGTTACAGATCCCCAATTGTCAACGATGGGCAATAAAGTCATTTATAACTCTCCTTTGGCAGACTTTTTAGTCCCTGTAAGCTTTTGCCCGCTTTAATGAATACCAACTTATTTTCAATGATGGGTAGACCTCTACTGAGGTCCCCTTGAAAGATGCAACTGAATCTTTATGCGCTTCCCCATATAGTTCACTAGGGAACTGAGACAAAAAGCCCCATCAAAGGCTGGTTGCAGGTTTGTACTTTTTTGGCTGTACGTTATCGTAGTCCTTTTACCACGCTCAGTCATTAAGGTGGATTTCCAAAAACACGCCTTGGGGGGAGGTTTTTGAAAGGCCACCCTGTTATGGTGAACAGGTAAGCTAGCAGAGCAGCAAGGCTTAATCCCAGGAAGGGTGTGAGAGTGGTCAAAGGCTACAATGAGTCCACACAGAGAAACACCAATAATCCCAGTTAGAGAAGGAAGTATAAAAATATACACTTGTTTATTAGACCTTTGAAATATACACTATGCAAGTAAAACCTTCAGTCAAATATTGTCACAGCAACACTGATAAAACAGATATATACACTCATCCTTCAGAGACACAGAATAGCATTTCATTCAATGACAAGTTTAATATAGGTGAGTATCCATACACAGTTGTGCAGTCTTAAATCAACCGTTGGCGAGTCCCGATTATAGATTTGGATAGATATAGTTCAGTTGTCTGAAAGATATGCTAGCCCATTATTGAGACTGCTCAATACTTGAGAACTGGATAATCCAAGTTGCGCCAATATAGGCGAGTACTGTGACGCATTAGAAATAGAAAGAACACTTTCTAATCACAGAACAGCTCTGCTTCCCTAGCTCTTCTACAATCCACCCATAAGATGCTTTGGGACATTGGCCCAAAAGTCACTAGTTCCACAGAGATTGGCAATGTCAGTAGTTATGATGAATAACAGTCAAAATGTTAGATACAGTTAAGGACAGTACATTCACTCAATGGTTACATGTCTTTATATCGAAGTATTTTGTATTGAATGCACATATCTCGAATATTTTATAGTGAATGCACTTTTTGCCCACCCAAAACCCCCGTTTCAAACCACTAAAAACCCACCCCGACCCGTTTCCCAAAAATATTTAACCCTTTCCTGCACCCCTTAATGCATTCACTATAAAGGTTTTCATTATAAAATATTCGATATATGGGTATTCAATATAAATGATTTGATATAAACACTGTATACCCCACTCAATCCCAGTCCTTTGGATAGTCTCAGATAAGAGTGATTTAGGAACAGGACTTTATGCCTCTGTAGCCCTATGGAGAACAGCGGGGTAATTTACGACACAGACTCAGATTCTTTCAGAGATCAGTGCTGGCTATCTTAAGGGGATGAACACAGACATGGTACAGCTTGCGCTCATGCAAGAAGGCTAAAAATGTAGGCGCAGGCGTCTTGGTCCATAAACTGAAGATCCTTCAAGTTACAAGAATTCACTCGGTATGACAACCACTACAGCGAGGTACCCCAGGAAAGAGCTGGTCAGTCCACTGGTTGGTCCAAGGATGCATCCCAAGGCTTCTAAGGCAAGGATCCTCAAACATACCAACTGGAAAAGTTCTTTTGACTGGATGTTCCTCCAACACATTCCACATCTTTGACATGTAATGTCCACAGCTGTGCACTTTGGAAACTTTTCGGCAGAGGGCGTCCTGCGTCGATGGCATCGGGTCCATGTCCCTCGAGTGCCTCCGTCGTGGACGACGTCACAGAATGTTATAAATAGGACGCACAGCGCCTGTAGCCTCAGTTTAAGGTTTTTCCCTCAGAACGTGACACACCATTCTGATGCCTGCTGGACTGCACTTAGCCTCGCTGAAACGGAAGCTGCAATCACAAAGAAAATTCTCCTGAGGGGCGGGCTGGGAGGGCGATGTGGAATGCGATGGAGGAACATCCAGTCGAAAGAACGTTACCAGTTGGTAAGTATTTTGTTCTTCGAATGGATTGTGTCCTCCAACGCATTCCACATCTTTGACAGACTCCTAAAGCAGTACCAGTAAATGGAGGAGGGAAAAGAATTTAGAATACCCAATTAGATTGCGAAATAAAGAATCACCTTCCCAAAGCACATATCCGGACCATGGATTGTATCCAGGGAATAATGTTTTACAAATGTATGGATTGAAGCCCAAGTAGCAGCATCACAAATATTCGTAATAGGAACACCCCGCTGGAGGGCAGTGGAAGTAGCCATGTCCCTAGTGGAATGAGCTCTCCACCCTTCAGTACCGTCTTTACCCGCCAAACGGTAAGACTCCGTAATGGCAAGGATAATCCACCTGGACAAGGTCTGTTTGGTAACAGCCTGGCCCAATGGGTGTCCAGCATATCCTACAAAGAGTTGATCGTCCACTTTGACCCTGGACATCCTAGAAATGTAAAATCTAAGAGCTCTCCTAGGATCTAACTGATGGAGACGATCCTCTTCCTTACCGGGATAAGGAGGAGGGTAGAAAGATGGAAGAACCACCTTTTGAATCAAATGATATTCAGAGACTACCTTAGGTAGAAAAGAAGGACATACTCGCAGTACAGCCCTGTCCTTGTGAAACACAGTAAAGGGTGGCTTAACTGAAAGTGCCTGCAATTCACTCACTCTGCGAGTGGAAGTAACCGCAACCAAGAACACAGTCTTGAAGGACAGTAATCTCAAAGGACAAGAGTGCAAAGGTTAAAACGGAGCACCCATGAGAAATCTCAAAACCAAATTCAAATCCCAAACCGGCAACTGGAAATGGGATGGCGGGAATACATTAGTCAGTCCTTTAAGAAACTGAGAAATCAAAAGGAATCTTAAAGTAAGAACATTATTCAGATAAGCGCTTAAAGATAGACAGCGCCGCCAGGTAGCCTTTAATGATACCCACATGTAGGCCCCTGTAGGCCAAAGAAAGCAAGAAAGAGAAAACCATAGGAATGGAGCACTGAAAAGGATCAACATTTTGATCCCTGCACCAGTCACAGAACTTACGCCAACGGTACAGGCCGCCTGGCCGAAAGCAACACCTCCATCACGTCATCCGGGAGGTCCCAATCCTTATAACTCAACCTTTCAGATACCAAGAGCGAAGGTTGAGAGTCTTTACCTCTGTATGGAGAACCTGACCCGACCAGATCCCCGCCCCCCCACGCCTCTCCCGCGAGAGCAGATCCTCTCGTTGGGGAAGATGGCATGGAGGGCAGATGGACATTTCCAGACGGTCTGGGTACCATGCTCTCCGGGCCCAATCCGGAGCAATGAGGATCATGTGGGAACCGAACCTCCGTAGCCTCCGCAACACTTAGAGGAAATTCCCTTGAGCAGATTCTCTCGCACTTCCAGTTGACACTGGTGGCGAAGAGATCCACTTGCGGGGGTACCCCAAAGGGCGAAGATCACTTGAAGGACTTCTTGAGCCAACTCCCACTCATGAGAGAGTGTGCCCTGCATGCTCAGAGCGTCCGCCGCATCATTTTCGTTGCTGGCCAGATGAACTGCCGAGATCGAAAATGTCCTGCTGGATGACCCAGAACCAGAGCTGCATTGCTTCTCTGCACAACGGGGGTGACCCTGCCCCCCCTTTTTTGTTGAGGTAATGCATGGCCACTGTGTTGTCCGTCATGACCAGGACACTCTTCCCCTTACCAAGGGCCGAAAAGCCTTCAGAGCTAGCTTGATGGCTCTCAGCTCTAACAGATTGATGTGGGGCCTGGACTTGTTGGCATAAGCGCCCCATTCAGTGAGGGAAGCGTCCGTCACAACACACCTCTGGCCACGGTTGCCAAAACGGTTCCCCCTTCATCAGGTTCCCTTCGTTCACCCACCACAGAAGGTCCTGGGAGACCGAGAGTGGGATCTGAACAGGATCCGTCATCTTGCCGGAGAACTGCGACCACTGCACCTTGAGGACCCATTGCAGGGATCTCATCCACAGCCTGGCCTGTGGCACCAGAAAAATGCAGGAAGCCATGAGGCCCAGCAATCTTAAGAATTCAAAAGCCGGGAGACTCCGCATGTTGAAACTTGTCCACCAACTGCACTATGTGATGAGCCCTATTTCCCCCAAGGACGTATCCAACACAGCCCCGATGTACTGGAGCTTTGGGGAAGGTGTTAGGTGCGACTTCTTGAAATTCAGGGAGAAGCCCAGCCTTTGGAGGGTGCGGCAGGTGACACCGAGATGATCCAAAGCTAGCTTGGGAGAGCGCGCCTGGATCAGCCAATCGTCCAGGTAGGGGTAGACGTGAATCCCCCCTCGCCTCACGTACACTTCCACCACCACCACCATGCGCTTGAAGAAGACCCTCGGGCGGAGGTCAATCCGAGCGGCAGGACCCGAAACTGAAAGTGTGAGTCGCCAGCTGCAAACCTCAGGTACTTCCTGTGCGCTGGATGGATTGGCACATGGAAGTAAGCATTCTTGAGGTCCAGAGACACCAACCAATCCTGAAGTTGAAGGGCCTGGAGGACTTGAGAAAGAGTGACCATCTTGAACTTGTCATTCCGGAGGAGTTTGTTCAACCAACGCAAGTCCATGATGGGTCTCAATGCTCCGTCTTTCTTTGGGATCAAAAAATAAGGGGAATACCATCCCTTGTTCCTCTCCGCTACAGGCACCAGTTCTATAGCGCCTTTCTCCAGCAGGGACAAGTTTTCCTGCGCAAGGAGCGGATCTGGAAGCTTCAAAGAGTTTCCCCAGTGGATTGTCGTGAGGCCGCTGAAGGAAGGGAAGACAGTAGCCGTGGGCTATGGTATCCAACACCCACGCATCTGAAATAATGGCCTGCCATTCTTCGAGATGCTGAGACAGTCTGCCCCCAACCATGGGACATGGCCTCTTGACTGTTTGGAAGCGGCTGCGGCAGTGCCTAAAGGCAAAGAGGCAGCTTCCTGAGCGGTTCTGGCACCACGATTCCCCCGTCCACCACAGGTACCTTTCCGCTTGCCCCTTTGACTGGCAGCCCCGCTAATACTACCAAAGGAGGAGTAGTACCGAAAGGAACCTCCCCTCCACTGCTGTCTCCTAGGACAAAAAGGCAGAGGTTGACGCACGGCGGCGCTCAAAGACTTTGCCGCAGCTTTTGAAGTCTGCAACCTCTCAAGGCTCTCGTCAGCCTTGCTGCCAAATAAATGTGCGCCATTAAAGGGCATGTTGAGAAGACGGTCCTGCACATCCGGAGCAAACCCCCGACTTCCGCAACCACGCAAATATGCGTATCACGGTGCTTGCAGCCATGGATCGGCTAACACTGTCAGCCGTATCCAAACCCGACTGAAGGGATTTGCACATGGCATCCTTGCCGTCTTGCACGAGAGCAAGGAAACCATCCCCTTCTTCACCCTCGGGAATCTGCTCAGCCGCCAAGGAAACAATTCCACAGAGTGTGTGAAAACCTTGCCAAGGCACACGTGGATTTGGCTGATTTCTAGGCCATGCTCCCAGCAGAAAATACCTTCCGGGCCCAACCGTCCACGCGCTTGTCGTCCCTATCCGGAAGGATGGTAGGGTACGCCGCCTGCCTCGAGGTGGGCATAGCCGCCTGAACCACCAAACTCGCAGGAGAGGGGTGAGTAGATAAATAGCTGGGGTCGCTAATGGAAGGGCAGTATTTCTTAGTTCGATTTATATTCACAGCCGGAAGAGATTCAGGGGACTGCCAAGCAGCTGCCACCCTTTTCTGCACGGTAGAATGAAATGGCAAAACAGGGTCAGAGGACGGACCTGGATCCAAGATGTCCGTCAGATCATCCTGCACAAAGTCTTCCGGAGGACTAGCGCCAGCCCAGATACTCCGAGACTCGCGCCATGAGTCTCCTATAAGACTACTCCGCATGAGCCCCAGGCTCAGGTCTATCAAACTCCACTTCCATCATGGAGGGTCTGCCTCAACTCCTCCAACTGACCGTCACCAGAAAACGTTGGAGCATCATCAAGGTCACCAGGTTCCTCCACCTCAGACCTTTCCTCCTCTTCAAACATATCATCCAGGGGTGGTTGAAACCCAGGTCTGGGGACAGAAGAGGGCCTGGAGGCCAAAACCGGCCTCACCAACTTCGATGTAGCCTTCCTTGAAGGATCCACGATGTCTGGGTACTTCAACGGCAAATTTCGAGAACAAAAATCCCAAAAGGCGCCTATAGCGTCGAAGGCTTCGGCATCGACATCGTGATCGCCAAAGGCTTCGGCGTCGACGCAGGTGATGACGGCGCCGTGGGCTGATATGAATGCAAAGCCCGAGCCTTCAAGAGGTTGATGCGGTCTCGCTGGGGATGACTGAGACGTAGAGACACGCATGGATTGCAGGGGCGCGTTGATGCCAGTTACTTCACTGGTTTGAAGGCGTGGGAGAGTTCCGGAGAGTATTGACTCTGAGGTTCCTGGCAAAGTCCGGTAAGTATCAAGTTCATAGAGTTCAATATGTCCGATGTTTCACTCTTGTCCCCCCTTCCTTCCTTGTCTTGCAGCTGAGATCGTGAGAAGATGCTCTTGTGGCAGCTGGTGACGCTCAGTTAAGAGTCTATTACCCGATGCTGTCCGGTAAATGTTGCACGTGTTTAACGTGTTGTTTTCTCTCTTTGCAGGTGCGGCACATGAAGATATGGAGAGTTATAGAATAATGCCTCCAGCGGTAAATCAGGTAGGTCTATGGTGAGAAGAGTTATATTTGATGGTTTTCTCGGCTCACCTTGTTGTTTTCTTTTGTCCACCAGGTGCCAGAGTTCGGCGAAGAAATGATGGAGGCAGCGCTGAATCGAAAGATGCTGCGAGGACTGGCGCGTATGGCGCGGCGCTGCAGCTGGAGATGCGATGCGTACAGAAATGATGTTCTTTCCAGGTCCGGAGGCGAGATGGATCCGGAATCAGGTGAGGAATTCGAAAATAGTTTGTTTTCTAACCTTGTCCTTTTCTTTCCTCTTTGTTTTAGGAGCTCCAGATTCGAGGCGGGCGTGGCAGAAGGCTGGATGTAGACTGTAGGCACGGTGAGCGTTACGCTGCTGAATGCAGAATAACGCGAAGCATGTGCTGTTGTTCGGGCGTGGTTTAAATAGCCTCCAAAGTAGTTCCCGGTAAGAAGTTGCCTAGAACCACACCGGAGTAAAAAATAGTCCCTGTAATAAAATAGTCCCATCCAGGCCTCACGATGGCTTGGACTCACTAGCAGCATGGTCTGCATCAGGTAAGTAAAGTCTATGAACCTGGCGCCTAAGGCGCCAGGACTGAACGCAGACAGCCCCCAGCCAGGGCTGTTGGGGTTTTAAATACTATCTGGATGCCTGCTCCCGGAGCTGATGGGCTTGGTCCTGATGCCCGGGGGTAGGCATCATGACACCCATTCCGACTTCGTAGGACACAAAACCTTCCTCGAGGCACCAACCTCCAAGGAGGGCGGGGAAGGCGAGCGGTGCCGGCGCGTCCTTGAGTGCCGGGACGAGGAAGATGAGTGGCAGGACCCACTCCAGGACCGAGATACCCGGGAATCCTCCTGACGCTGAGAGTCGCCCCTCGAGTCGTCCGTGGAAACCCCCTTGGACTTCGAAGTCTGGGACTTAGCGGGCTTAGAGCCCCTACCTACCTGGAGCTTCCCCTTCCGCTCCTGCAAGTCAGCAACTGGCATTTCGAGCAGTCGTCTGTGTCATGCGTCTCGCCCAGGCACCACAAACAAATGCGGTGGGGGGCGGTGAGCGACATCTTAGACTTGCAGTCCCGACAGGTCTTGAAGCCGGACCGCGGAGTCGGAGGGTTCGATGAGAAAGACATCTTCAATGAAGAACACACGAGGCGTGCCGAGTCTCACGAAGTTAACAGGTTCACGGAAAAAAAACGGAACTGAGGCTACGGCCGCTGTGCGTCCTATTTATAACATCCTGTGACGTCCTCGACGGAGGCCCTCGAGGGCCATGGACCCAACACCATCGACGCAGGACGCCCTCTGCCGAAAAAGTTTCCAAAGTGCACAGCTGTGGACATTACATGTCAAAGATGTGGAATGCCTTGGAGGACACAATCCATTCGAAAGGGCCATGTTGGTCATTTGTTCCCAAGTATGCTCCCTCAGTGCCCCCAAAAAATTATTTCTGCAGGTGCCATTTAGTTCACTGGATGAGAATCTCTCAATCAACATCCTTGTGAGCGAGCCCGCCAAAGTGGCATTTGGCTGGCCTGGAACATGAGAGTTGCTTAAGAACAAGATGGTGGTGAGAAACCTGAAGGTGTCTCCTAACTAATCCTCGGGGATCTGTCATCCAGATGGCCAGGACACTGCTATCGCTACTGGATCCAGTTCCTGGGCGTGGACCAGCGAGGGAGGATCAACTGGATGGGGGTCCTCGAGGAGTGGAAGTCGGACACTGATGGATGAGACGCGTTATCCCCTTCTTATAACACCTTTTCCCCATCTAACCTGTAGGATACTCCCAACACTCTACCTAACTCAGCACGGCAGTTCAAGAGGAGAAAGACGGCGTGAAACTTGAGGATGACAAAGAGAAACAACCTTGCTCTTTCCGACCTAGGTCCAGGTCCGTGAAACCTCCACGCAAGGAATCGTAAGACAGCGAACATTAGCCAGCGTGTGTTATGAGGCCCTCCTCGGTTGATAACCAAGCCGAGGAGAAATGCTTGCCTCTGCGGTACCAGCCAGGTCTTCTCAGAGAAGAAAAGCCAAGCGGTTCATCACAGCCGGTGAGTCGAGGGGAGAGCCGATAAGAAACCGAACTGTGTTGAACAAAAGTAGCAAATGGCTAATAGAGGAGAAAACCAGCTACATAGGAGTCAGGCACCACGTGGGTGCTCAATCGGGAGACTCTAGGAGATTACCCAATTGTTGAAACTACTGTTACCAGAAGGCCTTGGGAAAGGCGAGAAGAGGGTCAAAGTGGTCACATGGGGGTCTAGTAAAATGTTATTTTGCATTTGTATAACGCCTTATGTACCATTGGTATAGTCTCAAGGCGCTGGTAGGTTGAACGCTCTCGGGAACCACAGTTCGAGTCAGGGGAGAGAGAGGGGAGAGAGACGTAGAGTGCCTACGTGCACCAGGTATGTGTGCAGCTGCTGTGGTTGTTACATGATAGCTGCTTCTTAACGGTAGGTGTGGTGCAGAGGAGATCAATTGAATGTGTTCAGTTTGGAGGGTGGACATTCAGACTGAGATCTGGCCGCGTTAGGCCTGAGGAGACGCCTAAGCTAGCCGGTGTGTGCTAGATATCTGTTTTTTAAGGATGATGGGTAGTTTGATGGGTAACGTTCGTATGAGAACAGCCTTACCCAATGCGTCATAGTACTTCTGTGTTCTAGTTGAATGATGGTGTATAGGAGAGAGTAAGCGAAGTAATGGGATATTGAGGTAATCAGTAAAGTGTATGCGACCAGGTACACTCAGTGAATGTTGGGAATACCTACTAAATTCATTTCTACTACAGTGACGCTATTGGGCACACTCGATGTTGGAGTACTGTCTAGATTCAACATTAGCCTAGTGATGCTATTAGGGCACACTCAATGACGTTGGGAAAACCTTCTGGATTCGACTTTAACACACTGACGCTTTAGGCATATTTTCTAGGTTCAACTTTAGCACAATGATGCTGTTAGGCACACTTTCTAAGTTCAACGTTAACAGTGACGCTATTCGGTACACAATCTAGATTCAACTTTAAGACAGTGACATTTTATGCATTTTTCTAGGTTTAGCAATTAATACAGTGACGCTATTAGGCACACTTTCTAGGTTCAACTTTAGCACAATGATGCTGTTAGGCACACTTTCTAAGTTCAACTTTAACACAGTGATGCTATTGGAGCACACTTTCTAGATTCAGCATTAAAGCAGTGACGCTATTGGAGCACACTTTCCAAGTTCGACTTTAACAGTGACATTTTAGGCACATGCACTTTATCAAAATTGTGTCTAAAATGTGGTACATGCTAACATTCATAACTCCGTATGCATGTGATCCATGCTGATCTTCACAATTCCCTCCGAGCGTGGCACAAGCTAACATTCACAACTCTGCTAAGAGTGCGATATGCTATCATTCACAATGCAGCTACGTGGGGGGTTATGCTATCAGTCACAATTCTATATAGTAATTCTATCTACGCTATTTGGCACACTTCTAAATTCAACCAAGGCTCGCTAATAGGCACACTTCTAAATTCAACTTTGCACAGAGAGGATATTATGAACGCTTCCAAATTCAACCGTGAATTCCCCCTTTCTAGATGCAACTATACCACAGATAGGCTGTTTAGGCACACTTTCTCGATGCAACAGTATCACAGCAATGCTAGTAGGCAGGCTTTTAAGTGCACTGCCACCACGGTATGAAACATTTTACAATAGTTTGGCTTCTAGGGTTGAGTGGTAGGGCAGTATGGCATGAAGTAATGGCTTCTGTCCCCGGCCTTGCCACACTTATTTATTGTTGGCTTCTTGATTCTCCTGCTGATACCTGCAGATACGATCTGGAGACGCTTCTGTAGGAGCCGCCCTTTGCCTCGGGGTCCTTAGCTGCAGGGGCTGCCGGGCAGAGGGCTGCCCCGGAAGGGTCAGTAATGGGCAATGATCTTACCAATAGGGAAGAGGGGGTGGGCTGGAAGGCGGGAGAAAGAGGAAGCGGACACAGGGAAGGGAAACCGGGGGACAAAGGGGCTGCTGGCTCAACGGCACGTGCCCAAGGTGGTCATGTCGGGCAATATTGGGCCCAGGTGCCTCTAGCAGGGCTCACTCACCTGCAATCCTCTGTACAGTTGAAAGCCTTTGACCGGCACATGATCGTGAAGCAAAGGGAAGTGAATTCTGCATCGTGAAAGACTATTCAATCAATTGTGTGATTAACAAAGTTAGCAAGAACGAACCCGATGAAGGGATGCCGATAAAGAGGGGGAGAAGATTTAAGTCCCGATAAATAGCATGTTGATAAGAGTGAACCCAGCAGAGGGTTGTCCACAGTGAACTGTTTAAATACACATTAAGATTCGTGAATGTCACAAGAAATTGTGTTACAAGCCGTAGTGAAACCGACCGAGGGAGGCAAACAGTCGATAAGGGTCTGAGCCCAGAAGAGGGGGATCCACGGGTGAAAAGCCATCACCCACCAACCCGTGAATGCAACAGAGAAAAGGCAATAGAGAAAGTCTTTTGAATACAGGCCAGCGTGAACCCGACTGAGGGAGGCTGATATTCGAGAGGTCTGAACCCAGAAGAGGGGGACCCAGGGCTGAAGATGTATCACCCAAGTACACTGAGAAAATAACTTCAGAACTTTTGTTTAACTTTTGTTTATTGTTTTGAACCCGTTAGGCCCACGGAAGCAAGAATATTTACCTACCGAAGGTCCTGATATTGCTAAGAACCGTTTGTAGATCTGAGCCCGGAATAGGGGGATCCAGGGGTGGAAAAGACATCACCCAATGTGCAAGCAGAAAGGAACTTTTGTTTATTGTTTGGACCAAATCAGGTCCTCAGAGACAAGATACTTTTTATAGAAAAGAACCACCAAAGGCCCCGATTGCTGAGACCAGAACTGTAGTCTGGCGTTGGGTACGCTCGAGAGTGTGCTGTGCTCCCGAATCCCACCTTGTCCCATGCTCAAAACGAGGGGAAGGGGTAACCCAGGCTAACACATCCCGACTTCTTATTTGTAAAGACTTCTTTCTTTCCTGTGAATCCTATCCCACACCCTGTATTTAGCGTAAGGATTGGCAATAGGTTTTACACACTTTTATTTGACAAGACGCCACTAGGACTGCCTTATTATTAATTAATGGTTGCAGCTTGCTCCCATTTTCAATTTAGATTAGGCGTTTTTCCAACCTGCATATACAGTTTAATAAACACCCTTGAACTGTGATCACTTGTGTCTGTCTTTACTGTTGCCACCATGAGTTCCTTACACTGTCCAGAAGACCATTTGTTGCTTCCTCCCCATCTCGCTCACAAGATATTTCCTTTTCCTCCCTATATTCTTCGGGTGAAGCACTGCTCCTTTCTTGTGAAGGAAAAAGCTTGTCTAAAACTTTCTCCCGCTGATCAAGCAGGAAGAGCTGGTTCCTCCTCCATTTTAGCCATGTGTGCCTCGCTTAGCACCTGCTTAATTTAGTTGCAACTAGGACTAAAAGGGTGCCTGATGGATTGATGGAACAGAGGTCTGCTGATTAAACTTTTTTACTCCATTTTGGCACATCTTGACCTGGTTTCCGGCAGCTGTTTTTCATTCTGTCTCAAGTCCTGACTAACATTGTCCTCACAGAGATGTGAAGATTAAGTCTGCATCCAAAGTCAACCACTGTGGTATTAAGCTGCTGCGGACATCCAGTCTTCCACCATCCTGCGGGTCTTCTGTCGTCGACCTGCTGACTGTCTGGATGTCTAACTATCTGTGCCCAGCAGCGCCATTAAGCTTCAGCAGCACAACCTGTAAAAGCAGAGACCTCCTTCAATGTTTTTGCCGGGATCAGCAGCCTCTTCTACATCCCTTGCTTCTCTGGGCCTCAAATCTGTCATTGATGGCAGTCTGAAGTTCATGGGTGCTCCATGTGTCGATCATCTTCCAAGGTGCCATCACTGCCACTCTGCTTCTGATCCTCTTGGTTCCTTTATGCAACCTTCTTCCGGATGTCTGGAACTCACATTGTGGGGTCACCCATCCTCAGTAGCCTGAGAGTTGCAGTTAATCCTTACCAGAATTTTCATGTGACCGGGGGCTAAATGATTGATTATAACTATGTCCCATTCTTTTTTATCAACACTTCTGAAATTCAAAAATGCCTTAAAAGTTCTCGATACATTAAACGTTTAATTTGCATAGCGTACAATACTTAAGGGTCTTGGAATTTTTTCATTTTGAAATCCATTTCAAGACTACTTACCTGCTATTTTATATGCTTTATATTCTGTCTACAGATCACTGCTTCTCACTACTAAAAGCCCTTTAAAAGTAGTTCAGATTGCACCTGCACATGTTTTCCTACCAGGATTAGATTTCTTTTGATCTTTTAGAGACCCTTTTCTGTTTTTATAATACATTTATCTTTTTTAAGTACCTACCTGCAAATGTGTACATTTCTTGATGCTTTAGTTTATACTAAAGAGAAGAATTTTCAGTCAACATATTGCAATCTTATATTGTGTCCTCTGAGGTTGACTAACAAATGTATGACCACCACAAACCCGTCCGAAGAGTGAAGGCAGGCTCCTAGTCATGATACTATTGTGAGAGTAAGGAATAACCTAGTGGCAACTGTGAGGGTGCAGGAGTAAGGCTCGGACACAAGTGTGGCATTGTTTTGGTCATAAACTTATATTCATAAAAGAAGAGGTTGGAGAAAGGCCTTTTATATCCCTAAAACTAAGAGGGGTTTTCCTGCCTCAAAGAAACTAAGGAAAACTGTCAGAATGTCCAAATGAAAATAGTCCCTCACTGTCATGTCCCAGACCCCTACTTCTCACCCTAACACTATTAACTAATGACTAACCTGCAGGGACTCCAAAACTCCAAATTAAAATAGTAGAGATAGTTCTCGCCACTTCAAATTTCTCAGCATCTCAAGCATTCCAAGGAACACAAATGTTCAGTTTCTTAAACGATATTCCAGTTACCAGGGGTCGACTCCTTTCCCCTGGCTTCTAACGGGTTCTGATTAGGAGCTTATCTTCTCCTTTTCAGTAGTGGGCAGTCTTTTCTACCCTTAGGTTTTCAGACCCTCTTATTCTCAGGTCTTCATATGGGTGAAGGTCCCAGACTTGCAAAGCAGGATCACAAAATGTTGATGTAGATTCTTGACAAACATACTTCCTTCTGGACAGTGTTTCTCGTAGGGTCCAGGCCCTCTTATTGGATCCACATGTGGGTGCAGGTCCCAGACTTGCAATGCAGCAAAACCACAATTTGATTTACTCTGCTGCCAAGTATGTGGTCACTTTCAAATGCCTTTATACTCTTCAGGGTCCCAGATCCTCTTGTGTTTTCCGATATGGGTCTCTTATATGGGTGCAGGTACCAGAATCACAATATGTAGTCACCACGGCTTGGTTAACCCACCAAGCCTGTGGTTCTCTTTCACTTCCTTCAGTTATGTTCAAGGTCCCAGACCCTCTTGTTCTATGTTTCTCATGGGAGCGTGCACCCCAGACTTGTACGCCGCGTTCAGCGTCCCCGACCCTTCAGCAATGTTTTCCACATTTCTCCCGCAGCTTCCGCAGACCGCCACCCTTCTCGGTATGCTCACATACCCAGGCTTTTGGTTCGCGTCTCCCGAGAAACAGTGCTCTTCTGCGAGGCTCTGTCAGCACTTGGAAACTTGGCTTTGTTGTTCGACGCTTTGCTTCCTTTGGCATCCTTTTTGGAGCGGATTTGCTCCGCGTCGCAGCGCTCTGGTTCGGGGGACGCCTGAAGGTTGATTTGGCTACTCTAAGACAACAGTAAAGACAGACACAAGTGAACACAGTACAAGGGTGTTTATTAAACGGTATAAATTGGTGAGAAAAATGCCTTTTCTAAACCTAAATCTAAGATGGGAGCAAGCTACGACCATCAAATAATAATAATAAAGGCAGTCCTAGTGCCGTCTAGTCTTGTCAAATAAAAGGGCCGATACAAAAAAAAAAAAAATGATTGCCAATCCTTACCGCTAAGTTACAAAAGAGTGTGGGATAGTGTTAACAAGAACAAAACAAAAAAAGCGTTCACGAATGATAAGTCAGGATGTTATAGCCGGGGTCTCCCTTCCCCACGTTTTTAACACGGGTCAAGGTGGGATTCTTGAGCACAGCACACTGCTGGGCTTCTCCAGTACGAGGCTACAGTTCCTTTCAGCGATATCGGGACCTTCAGCGGTTAAGTGTCTTTCTGCAAATGTCTCTTGCCCCCGAGGGTCTAATGTATCCAAAATAACAAATCAAAGTTCCTTTCTGTATGTACGTTGAGTGATGACTTCACCTTGGGACACCCCCTCTTCCGGGCTCAGATCCTTCTCCAATGTTAGCATCCCTCCGTCGGGTTCACTATGGCCTTTTCTCAGACTATTTCACTGGTTATACTCACAAGTTTCAATCTCTTTTTAAACAATCTTCCACTGTGGACATCCCTCAGCCGGGTTCACTCTTGTCAACACAATGTTACCAAGGTTATCATACTTTACCCCGTTCCGCAGGCATCCCTCAACCGGGATCACATTTGCCACAAATACAGTTCACTTTGCTTTATGCAATGCAAGATTTAACTTCCCTTAGCTTTCCTCTTAGTTATGATATCCTCCCTCTGTGGGCTTGGACCATCAATTCCCTGCTTTTCATTCTCTTGCTATACCTCTTAGGTTCACTTCCTACCTAAATCCGGGTTTTCAGCCCCCGATCAGGCTTCATGTACTTCAATGTTCTCGGGGCGTTACTGATCACCCTTATTCGCAGGCATCCCTCCGTTGGGTGCACATTTGCCACAAACGCAGTTCACTTGGTATTCACAATGGGTCAAAGACTTGACTGTACAGGGGCTTTTCACTTGTCCCTTGTAAGGCCACTTTGACCTCTTACGGCAGCCCTCCTAGGGCCTTCTGGTATCTGTTGTTTCAACAAAAAGGGGACCGGTCAGAGCCTCTCCCCCACCCCCGGACCACTCTGCACCCGGCCTCTCCCCGGGTTTTCTTAACAGTTCTGTAACACACAACATTCACATAATGTTGCCACTTGCAACCTAAGCCCATCACAGTTCCGTTTACTCCATCGGACTCACCAGCTGTGATGAACAGTTTGGTATTTCTGGACTCAAGGGCGGTACCATGGTAGTAAGCGGGTCTCTTCGTCTCGGTTACCAGTGTAGGAGTTCTCTGCATCACCAACACCTGCTACACCACATGTTGGCTGTGCCCGCCCTTGTGTTTCTTTTCTCAGAGGCTTCACAGGTCTGGGTCGACAAGGGCAAGGGCTCCTCCCTCCTTGTTCTTTTCGAATCTCGTTGCCTTTCTGCTCCTCTTGAACTGCCACCCTGGAACAGCTGCCTCGTCGCACGGTCTGCCTTGCTCAAAGTGTGCTCTTGTGCTCCACCTTTTATCTCTGTGGGCAAGGGAAAGGGCAGTCAGGTGTGTGTGGATATTGTCAATTGCCTGACTTTGCCAGAACCTGGTGTTGGGACATGTCAGGTAAACGGCCCTGGTGTTAGTCCGTTGTCTTTCGTGGTGTAAGAAAGTGTTTGTGTATGAAAGGGGGGTAGGAAGTTTGGAACGTGCGAGTATCCTACGGGGTAGGATGGAGAAGAGGGGTTTTAAACATCTCACCCGTCTGTGTCCCACTTGCACTCCCGAGGACCCCCATACAGGTGATACACCTGCACTAGTCCACCGCCAGGAACTGGATCCAATAGCGATGGCTGTGTCCTGGCCACCTGGATGACAGATCCTCTGTCGCCTTCAGGTTTCTCACAGTACCTGATTGCACCGTTCCTTCTTCCTGCAGCGTGCCACATCTTCCGTGTGCAGCGTCTCCTCCTGCTCTACCAGGCTTGCCAGTGCAGTTCCTGCGGCTGCCAGCTGCCCTCTACTCTACTTCTCGGAGGGTACCTCTCCCTCGGAATCCCAGCTGACAGGGATTTGAACGCCTGCACTTCCCTGTTGGTGTGGTGTGGACCAGTCAAATATTGCAGAACACTGGACCATTCACTCTGGTTCTCTGGCGTGCTCTACATCTGCGTGGGCATCTTCACAGTACTTGTGTAATCTTTACATAGACAACCAATGGTGTCCTCCCCGCCCCCCTGGTATTCTTGTCAGGTCTGAGATATTAAGTTGACTGTACAACAAAGGATGTGGGCCCTATCTGAAGATATGAAAGAAGGGTTGGTCTTGGTAAAGAGGGTGTTTGAGAGAAGCAGGATCATACATCGTTCTCTGGGAAGGGTCATCCATAACCCCATAAGGGGCTTCCTCTCCCATGTGATCCTCCCCCTGTGTACCACTCACAGGGGTACTATTGTACTGTGGATGCACCACCTTTGCCCCATGGGAAAGGTGTCATCCTAGGGGAGATGGGGCGACATCCTCAGATTCATCACACAACCCATTCCTAACACTACAAGTTGCTTTTTGTAAGCCCTCACCAAAGGACACTTGTGAAACCTCCCAGAGTTATTTACTTGCAGGTGTTTGGCAACATAGCATAGCAGCCACCATGGTCCGGGGCATGCACACTTAACTTGGCATGGTTGAATGAGGGACATGTTTTAGGCCCTGAATCCAAAGCAGCTTAAGGTCTCTCAGGGGCAAAACATAGGGCTGCACCCTTAGTGGATACTATGATTGAGACTCACTAGTCTGATTAGGCACTAAGGCCACAGGCATGGAAGCCGTGGGAGGTGTGGGCAGCTTTGGATGAAGAGGAGCGTGAAAAGGTCTCGCAGGAGAAGATGGCATTAGATGAGGAGGGGTTCTATATGTAAAAGGTGTAAAGCATGTTGCATGCAACAATAGAAGCTTCTGCCACTCTTCAAAAAATCTCTTTCTGGGAGATTTCAAAGGCAGAAGTAGCATTTCGGATTCAGGTGAAGATTAAGGTGTTTTTCTGCCATGCTTGTGGGCACTGGAGAGGCCAGTTCTGTTGACATGGACCTTGTGTGACAAATCTGGGCAATTCCTCCTTTCTTTCCAAGAGAGAGCAACCTCCTTTGAGGCAAGGGGGTGACCCTGCTAAGCCAGAACCTCCCTAGGGGTCCAGGAAAATGGGTCCTCACTTGGAGTGACTGCCCTCTAGGGGACAAGGACACCCAACAAAGAACACGGTCTGCCTCTACGGTAATAGAAAAAACGGGTAGCATTGCTGTGGATTGGGATACTCAACTTACTAACCTTTCCCCCTTGTCTTTGGCTGAAAGCAATGTTGGAATCCTAGTGAAGGCAACAGCTGATGGAGATCAACACGGCCTGTGGGAGGCACGGCAGTGAGAGTAAAGGGACGAAGAAGCTGGAATGGAGGGGAAGGAATCCTATGCAGAGGCGAGCCTCTGTCATCCAAACGCCCTGGAGGGGCGGAGCTACGCTACACCGTGAACCCAGAGGTAGCGTGGAGAGAGAGGAAATGAGTGAGACGCCAGATGGCCGGCGGATTGAAGGGCGAAAAACGCCAAAGCAGAGATGGTAGCAAGAACGTCTCGCCTGGTGGTGGGACCACACAGCAGCTATGGTGGGTCGGGGGCCTGTTAACCGATGCAGAGAGCAGGTTGGAAGAGGGAAGCCAACTCCCAGATTTCTGCAATCGCTGCAGAGCCAGACATGAAAATGGAAAAAAACACTCCTGAGAAGGTAAAGCTGGGGAGAGAGAGAGAGACAGACGGTTATGTCCCTGAAGTAAGAAACTCGATTTGATTTTGAATGATTTATAAGCACGCACCGGACAAACTTAATCATGACTGGGCATCGATGGAACAAGTAACAATAAATCTGCATTCCTCCTGATGATATACGATCAGATAATATTTGCATAAACCAGTAACTAACCCTCCGCATTCCCTAACGGAACAAGTACATCTTCACAGCCTTACGAAATGCAGCGAGTTTTCATGTCTCCAATAATAGCTGGGAGCTTATTCCAGAGTCTGCGATCCCTTTACTTACATATTTAGACCGTGGTTCGTGCAGCAGATTCTTGTTGCATGAACGTAATTGGCGGCTAGCGAGATGGCTCTGAATTTTGTCCCATAGATAACTTGGTGCTATTTAATTCACACATTTGAAGACAAGACAGAACTTTAAAATCTATGTGCTCTCTCACAGCCAGCCAGTGTATAGATCTTCTTAGATTGGAAATGGGGGAAGATTTTGCCACCCTAAACACCAGCCGGACTGCTGCATTTTGGGCCACTTGTAATCTCTGCATCTGAATGACTGGTATACACAGCAGAGCATTGCCATGATCTAGTCGTGAGTTAACAAGGGTCCCCACGACTGTTGCTCTATCCTCGTTCTCTATGAACGGCAACATTTGTCCCAGCATTCGTAAGGTGGAAAACACTGATGCACCTTTGCGCTAACCTGAGCTCCACATCCCATGTTGTCGTCCCACACAAAGCCCAGATTTTTTACTTTTTGGGCAAAGTCCAACTGTGAACCCCGAAAACAGGGTGACAGCACCTTTCTTGGTATGTCACAAATGGTGTTTTGAGGTGAATAACAACCTCTGTTACGCTAGCATTCAGCAACAGCCGATTAGCACACATCCAACGCTGTACCTCTTTTAGGCGCTTTTCCACCACCACAAAAGTCTCTTCTGATCTCTACTTTCAGGAACACCCGAGTATCAACCGCATAGGAATGAAATTTGATGCAGTGTTTCCTCAAAATGTTCATAAGAGGTTTAACATATAGATTCAAAAGTAGAGAAAGTGAAGACCCCTGTGGAACCCCACACTTTTGTAAAAAGTAGTCCGACAGGAAAGCTCCAAGCTTAACCCTTTGTTCCCTTCCAGTTAGAAATGATTCAAACCATTGAAGGGCTTGTCCCAAAACCTTTCCCACCTCCCTTAGCCGCTTCAACAGAATCTCATGACCTACCGTATCAAATGCGGCAGATAGGTCCAACATAATCAACAAAGACATGACCCCTTGATATGCCGTTTTAAGGAGATCGTCCCAAACTGTCAATAATGCAGTCTCGGTCACAAATCCTGGACGAAATCCTGATTGTAAGGGATCGAATAGGTTCTCCTGTTCCACATATTCCTGTAGCTGGGATGTGAGTTTTCTCCAGAATTTCTGCCGGCCATGGTAATCCTGCCACTGGTCTATAGTTCTGGAGATTCTTGGGCTCTAAATGTTCTCTTTTTTTTGTTGCAATGGGGTAACCACTGCCTTCTTCAAGTTTACTCGCACTATACCTGTGGTTAGAAATGTGTTCAAACTGTGATAAAGGGGGGCAATACCCGTGGCTACTCGTTTGGCTACTGAAGATGGCATTACAAATAGAGCATCATTCGTAGGGTTCAGGTTAGAAAGTAAAGAACATAACTTCTCCTCCGACATTTCAGTAAATACGAATGGTTTCTGAACCTTTGTACTATCAAAGCTAATAGCCTCACCCATCTGATTGTTCCTGAGGATCTGTCAGTGTGGCTTGAGCAATCGTTTCTCAAATCAGATCGATTTATTTACATAAAATAGTTGTTAAAAGAGTCTACCTGTAATTGAGAAGTTTCTGGTGTGGCTAACGCAGACTTAGGTTCCACAAGATGTGAGCTCACAGAGCCTATTAATTGCCTTCTCAATCTTCCCTACCATGAATTTTGATTTGGCCTCAAAAATAGCCTTTCTATACTCTTTGGGTGATCTTGATCAGCTCTAGATCATTACCTGTACTCTTTTTTTTCCAGGGATCTCAACGGTCTTCCTTTTTTAGCGAGATCTTGCGAGAACCACGAGTTGGCCACTTTCCCAGGTCTACTTTGTTGGAAAGGGGACAATTCTTTACACAGCCTATCCATGATCTTTGTGCCGTTGTTAAAAAACCCTTCGCAAGGCAAGGAGTTATCAATTTGAGCAAAGGCTTGCTTTAATTCCTCCCCCTAAATCTTTAATAAGTCTTTAGACTTACAGAACTGGCCAGTCGTACAGTTATCGTGCGCCTCAGGTGTTTTCTCAGACAGTACTAAATTAAACAATCTGGCATAATGATCTGTCCATGATAGTGGGAGCGTATCCAGGAAGTGTATGATATCGCCTCTGTACAACAATACATCAAGGCAGTGACCCTGACAGTGCGAAGTTGAGGTTAGTAAAGATTTCAAGTCTTGAGCTTCCAGAATCCCTGTTAATTCCTTCGCCTCCACAGAAGTCATATCGTCCGCCCAGATGTTGAAATCTACCAGACAAAGCAGTTCCTTATTTGTATTTTATTTGTATTTTATTTATTTCTATAGCGCACCAGGCCCAGGGGCAACCGGGCGCTTAACTTAGTTACAACAAGATGAAAGCATGACAAGGCAATGTGACAGAGTATTACAGGATTATTACAGGAAGATTTACAAAATTTACAAAATATACATTCAAACGAATATCGATAAGGCAGTGATTTACAGGATAGTTAATAAAGGATGCAGAGTAGGTCAAAGTGCAAGTAGGGCAGTAAGCTGGTGTTAGCAGTCTTGGGCGGATAGCCAAGCTTTGGTAAGGTATTTGAATTTCAGGAAGGAAGGTTCTGCTCTAAGGTCATTGGGGAGTGAGTTCCAAAGTTTGGCTGCCAGGATGGGGAAGCTGGTTCCACCAGATCTTTGGAGATTAAAACGCGGGATGTCAAGGCAGTTGGCTTGGGCCGCTCTGCGAGGTCTGGTGGAATTGTGGAAAGAGAATCTGTTTGCCAGGTACTACTCGCATCTGTGAGAAACAGATCCAAGTTATCCAGAAATGCTCTTGCAGGACCTGGTGGGCGATACCCAAACAGAATCTTTATAGCTATGGTTGGGGTACACTGAATACATGCATGCCCTATCTGGGTGAATTCATTCCACTCCAATGATTGCAAATGGGATAGACTTAGCGGTGCTCGAATAACTGCTACTCCGCCCCCTCTTTTTCCAGATCTATTTATGGTTTGTATAGCGTAGCCTTAGGGAATCAATAGATGATACATGGCCTGTGATGTATCATTAAACCAAATTTCCGTCAAAAAGATACAATCCAATTCCTGGGATTGGATGAAATCATGGATCTCTATAGCATGCTTAACTGCTGATCAAACGTTCAGTAGAGCTGCTCTGAAAATGTTTACGTTATTGTTCTGTTTTATGGGTGCACTTCCAGTATTCTTCATCCTCTCAATGCCCAAATTCCTAACTTTAAGCAACGTGCGCATGGAAAGAAACCCTCCCTTTGCACCCCAACTCCTTTAATTCTGCATTAGTATATACTATCATAGTACTTTAGCTTTCACAGTTCCAACCAGACATACAATACCCAAAGTTGCTCACCTAATTCTAAAGTGTCCAATCCGTATAACAACGGGCAGAGCTTTACGCTGCAATCCGGCCGCTAACAGGCCTATAACAGACTTCACCTCAGCGCTTCATGCTGACGCAGACCAGTTATAGGCTTTGGCGCCTTCGAGCGCGTCAGAACCAGTGCACGAGCACCGGAGAGCTGAGAAGTTTAGTTTTCCCACACAGACTATTGAATACTAATGCAGGAGCACATTCAGTCCCTCCACAGTAAGTCTACTACTTCAGGTGGGCCATCGCTTCCAGAATTAAGGTCACCACAAAATTCATCTATTAACAAGTAAAATCCTATAAGTGACAGAATTTTTTTTAATGTGACCGCACGGATCGGTTCAATCCGGTCAACCGACGCGGGCCAGTTATAGGCTTCGGCCAAAAGGGTTACGAGAGCCCGAGAAACCAGACTGCTTGAAATTGGCAGATGCCCAAGAAAAACCCTGTGAATTGAGCCAATCAGAGGGGCAGAAGTCTTTGGGGAACCCTATGAAAATAAGCAACGTTTTTCAACATTTGGAAGACAAGGAACCTGGAGGGTTTAATTACTCATAAAACAAGGAACAATTGAAAGACAGCATCCAAGGGGATAGGATCGGAATATGAGAATCATTTCTCCTGGTTAGGAACTGGAACTATTGGATTTTTTTAAAAGTAATTAAAACTCACTATAAAGAACGTGAAGAGAGGATTGTAAACTTTATTTTGATGAACCATTGACATCCACGTTGGGCTGATGAACAATATTGGGGAGTAACCCAAGTAACATTGGCCTGAAGAAGCCCAAGTGTAAAGGCTACTGCTCTGGGCCATTTTTAGGTTACTTTTTTTTAATTTTTTTTTTTTTTTTTTTTAACAGTGGTAGGGCCAGATAGGAGTTGGGCATCAGACGGAGGGCTGATTTTGATTTGGACAATTGATGAGCACCCTTAGTTTGTTAGGCATGGAAAATCTCTCATAGCAATAAGGACAGTTAGGCATTTTTATTTAAAATAAAACCTCTGGAACGATAATGTCTCGTCTGTCTCCTTCTGGTTCACCACACTTGATGGAAATGTTGTTGAGGTTCAGGACAACAACGAAAAAGTATACGGTGCAGTGTTTGTCAGCAGGCATCGTAGCACTAAAGAGTGAGCATGCATATGAAGCATATTGCAGGGGTGGAAGGAGGAGGGGGGGGGGGAAGGCGGATGGATGAGTAGATGGGGAAATTACCATGTTTTCAGTGGGTCGAAGAAGATTCTTCAAGCTAGAGAGCCTGGACAATAACAGAAGTGCTAAATGCCATGATAGATGTGTATGCCCAGACAGCCATTGCCTTCAAAATGCCTTGATTGTTTACATGTTGCTGGTGAGCCCCTCAATGTTGAGGTGTTCCTACAGCTGCGAGTGGCCTCAAAGGTCCACAAAGATTTCAGGAGTGTCAGGCTAGTGACAAGGCAGTCCAGAGGATGCGACTTTCTCCCTAATTGGCCTCTTCAATACTTTGTTTCACGGGCAGAGTCTGAAAACACATTCTCTGCTGATTCGAAACGCAGCCTGATCCTAGCTCGCATTCTTCCCCACCCCATTGTTTAACCTGCAATCACAGTATGTTCTGGCAGATCCAACCGTTTACATGCAATGGTTTTCAGGCAAACAGTACATATGCACATTGTGCTCTTTCGTCTTTGCACTCATTCCTCCACATGGCTCCAAAAAGAGTGTACTTCAAAGGAAAGGGAGGGCTAAAAAGCTAAGCTGTGTTTAGGGATCCTCTCACATGATTACTGCATTACGGGGGTTATCAAGAGGCTGCTGCTTTAAAGTGACGCTTTTAGAACTGCATTACTTTTCATTTTTGTTTTCCACAAAAGAAAGCACGAAAAAAATAGCCGTGTGCTTGGTTTTCCTAACTTTATCATTATGTGTTTTTGGAAAAAACACAACTGTTGCATAAATAATGGTAAAATCGACTCTTTGTACAGATATTTCTCTAGTCTTGCTCATATGCAAACACAGTAATGAGTTAATGGATAATAATAAAGATCCCTGGATGAAGAACTCACTGGGTCATTGGAAAGCCCGTTTATTCCAAGTCACTGCAAAGTCACCAAATAAGCAATTGCACAACAATGTTAACTCACTCTGGGTCATCCTGAAAATCCTGGGGTTCAGCCAATTCATCATACTCTGCTGCAGCATCCTTTCCTGCAAGGACAAGCTCCTTGGAGGGAACTACCACCTGTAATACAAGTTAGAGGATGTCAGTTTAATGAATGATGTGCACACATACACTATTTTGGAAGGCATACATGATAGAAAACGTTGGCTACAAAAAACATTTTTCAGTGCTAAGGTGGTTTTCGTACCACCCTTTCCAACGGATGCTACAACAACCGACACTAGGGGGCAGGTTAAAATACCGGACAAGAACGGGAAGCCAATGCCCTCTTAAAAATGGGTAGCATGGTCAGAGCAACAACACTCATCTCTCAGGTAGGGGTGGTCAGTCGACAGAAAGGTACAATTATTCCACACGCAGAGAAAAAACACCACACTGACATACAAAGAAATATATAGGTTATCAAATCACACATATAAAACTATCAGGTCAAAAACGTATTTTAGAGGATAAGACAGCATTAAACAAATAGGAAGTAGATTTATAAAAACAGTAAAGCATGCAACGACTCTCCCAGTGCTCCAATGTCTATGTGTAACCTTGAGTTGAGCACCCAACATAAAACAACAAGGGAGTGGGGAGAACCAGGAAACTATAAACCCTAGCAAGCAGGTAGTGCAGTGTGCTAAGGAGACATCCAAACCCTAGTACATGTGAAAGGCCCTATGTGTAGTGGTCAGCACACAGCAAATATGGCAGGCAGGGTATAGTATTAAAGGAACAAATTACTTACCTGTTGTTCGCCAGCATGGGTCTGGCACGGATTCACATGCTCATGAATATTCCCCGTCGTTAGGCTGGGAATCCTCAGTAAAGAAAAAAATCAGTTTCAGTTTTGTTTCTGAACTGTCTTTCTACTAATAACCAATCACTGGTCTCTGGGTCATACTGCCTCCAGCCAATGACTGCCCTCTACCTAAGCCCCATCTCTGGCAGCCATCTTCAGATTTGGTAGCACGTAAAGTGGCAGTAGGATCAAGAGAAGAGCCGCATAGGGGTTGGAGGGAGGGTTTGCATGTGTATCCATGCCAGACCCATGATGGAGAACAACAGTTACAGGTAAGTAACTTGTTCCTGGTCTGGCATGGATTCACATGCTCATGAATACTAGAATATATAGCAGTACACACATGAACAACCACGGGAGGTGGCAAGGCTCACCATTAAGCATCTCTTACCTCCTCACCAGGCTCACCTTCAAGAGAACAGGTTGCGCAGCACTGCGTGGCCAACTCTGGACGCCTCCCTGGAATCTCGGTCGACGCAGTAGAATTTCATGAAGGTGTGCGTCGACCTCCACGTAGCCGCCCTGCAGATGTCCAGCAGGGGCACACCAGACAGGAAAGCCGTAGTAGCAGCGATCGGTCTGGTTGAATGGGCTCTCGGACGGCCAGGCAACGGTCGGTTAGCCAACCGGTGACAGTGCATAATGCAGCCGGAGAGCCATCAGGAAATGGAAGCCTTGGAGAGGGCCTTCCCTTGGTTCACAGGGCCAAATTTCACAAACCGCTGTGATGTCTTCCGAAAACTCTGTGCGGTCCACGTAGAAAATCAGCGCTCTAACCACATCCAGCGAGTGCAAAGTCCTCTCAGCTGGTGACAAAGGCGACGGAAAGAAAATAGGCAACACCAAGGGCTCGTTGAGATGGAAGTCTGACGGCACCTTGGGTATGAAGGAGGGGTGCATACTCACCACTGCCCTCGTCTCGTGGAATGTCACGTACAGGGGCTTACTGGAGAGGGCCTGGATCTCTCCCACTCGTCCCGCGGAGGTGATGACCACAAGAAATGCCGTCTTCCACAATAGAAATTTTCAGCGGCGCTGAATGTGAAGGTTCGAATGGCAGACCCATGAGCCTGGTGAGCACTACGTTGCGCTCCCACGCCGGGGCCAAAGCCTTCACCGGCGGGAACGAGCGGACCAGTCCTGTCCTGAACTCCTTCACAAGGCGGTGGGACCACAGCGACGACCGCCCCAGAGTTCTGGTGTAGCGGGAGATAGCCGTCAGCGGAATTTTGATGGTGGCATGCGCCAGCCCCGCCTTGGCCAGCGACAGCAAGTACAGCAGCACTTGAGGGGCCGTAATCCTTAGAGAGTTGGTCTTCTGTGCATGGCACCAGACAGAGAACCTCTTCCACTTATGTCCATAGCACTTAAGCGTTGAGGAAGCCCTGGCAAGTACCTCCTTGTAGTCCACCGGGATATTGTAGCCTCCTAGTGCTGCAGGAGCCAGGCCTGCAGGTTCAGCGATACAAGGGCTGTGATGCAGGATCGCGCCTCCTTCCCTGGCGTACTGATCCGCGTCAGTCAAGAGCTTGACTGGAGGGGACCTTGACCTGTCCAGAAGGTCCGGGCACCATATCTGTCTTGGCCACGCTGGTGCGACGAGGATCATCCTGCACCGGGACCGTCTGAGTTGACCGATGAGTCACAGAAGCAACGGCAACAGTGGGAATGCCGTCCCAGGGAAAGGAGAATGCGTCCCCCAAGCTCCCTGGCTAGGGAAACCTGAAGGCGAACCTCCGGCACTTGGAGTTTGCCGCTGTCGTAAAGAGATCGATCTGGGGATTGCCCCATCGTCAGAAAAGGAGACCCACCTGATCTTGCCGAAGCTCCCACTGGTGGCAAGAGCGCAGCTCCCTGCTGAGTGAGTCGACAACAGTGTTCTTCACTCCTGCCAGGTGAAAGGGTACCAGGAACATCCCTTGGCTGACGGCCCAGTGCCACAGATCTTGCACTTCTTTGGAGAGAGCCGGGGATCTGGTGCCCTCCTGCTTCCGGATGTAGAACATTGTGGTGGTGTTGTCTGTGAAGACCTGTACCACCTTGCCCTTGAGGGACGGAAGGAAGGACGAGATCACAGAATATGGCCCAGAGCTCCAGGACGTTGATGTGCAGCTCCCTCTCCTCCAGTAGCCAAAGGCCTCTTGCATGGGGATCGCCGGTGTGCGCGCCCCATCCCTCCAGGGAGGCGTCCGTCGTCACAGTTTCCTGATGCGCTGGGGTCTGGAAGTCCATGCCCGCCGCAAGATGTGCACGGGTGCCCCACCACCAGATCACTTGTCGGAAATTTTCGTTGAGGGTGATCTTGTCCTCGAAGCTTCCCACCACTTGTATCCAATGGGCATCGAGGAACTCCTGCAGCAGCCGCATCTGCAACCTGCACAGCCGCAGGAGTTAGATGCATGATGGCATCATGCCGAGCAGGGACTTGATGGACCTCACCCTGGCAGCTTCCATGGTCAACAGCCGTTGTACCTTGCCCAGGATGGCCTTTATCCTCTTCTCAGACGGTAAAGCCAGCTGCGCCACCGTGTTGAGCCTGGCTCCCAAGAACAGAGCATCCTGCGATGGCACCAAGCAGGACTTCGCATAGTTTATCGAGAACCCCAGTTCTGTGAGCAGGCAGACGGTTCTCGGTGTGTGGTCGATGGCGAGTTCCCTTGACTTCGCTCGGATGAGCCAATCGTCCAGATAGGGGTAGACGTGAATCCCCTGCAGGCGCACCGCCACCGGTGCCAGGCACTTGGTGAAGACCCTTGGCGCCGACTTCAAACCAAAGGGCAGTGCCTTGAACTGATAGTGCCGCCCTTGGACCACGAAGCGCAGACATTTTCGATGTCCCTTGTGTATGGCGATGTGGAAGCATGCATCCTGCAGGTCCAGTGACGACAGGCAGTCCCTTCTTCCAGCTGTCCTAGCACGTGCTGAAGGGTGACCATCCGGAATTTCTGGGATTTTATATATTTGTTGAGGCAGCGGAGATCTAGGATGGGCCGCCAGCTGCCGGTCTTCTGTCAGACAAGGAAGTACCGCAAGTATACTCCGGAGCCTCTTCGGGACAAGCTCTATCACGCCCTTTTCCAGCATCGCTCGTACCTCCAGAAGTAGCTGTGGAATGTGGTTTTCTTTCCTAGCCACCAATGGGAAAGTGGGGACACTTCCTTTAGAACTCCAGAGTGTGTCTGTGGGCCAGGGCATCCATCACCCAACAGTCGGTGGAGATGGATTTCCACACTCTGACGAAGTTCGCCAGCCGACCTCCCACCGGGGTGCTCGGGTGGGGACCCGACATCACGGCCGGTTCAGTCCTGCTTTGCCTAGGCCTTGCCACCTTGGGCCCCCTGGCGACAACGACGTCCACCGGCCTTGCAGCGGCCCCTGTAGGCTTCCTGCAAATAACGGGCCGCCTGATGGTATGAGCAAGCGCTGCCGCCCAATCCTTTGGAGGCACCTTGAGACTTTCCTCCGGAGGTCCGAAAGGACAGCCGTCGCTGATGGAGCATGCCCAAGGCACGGGTCGTCTCGGTGTCAGCCTTGATGGCTTGCAGTGACTAGTCCACTGCCTTGTCGAACAGGTTGTTCCTGTCGAAGGGCATGTCCAGTACCCTGATCTGTACGTCCTGACGGAAATCGGTGGCCTGGAGCCAACCGAGCCGGCGAAGGCAAACGCCGCTGCCCATCTGGCGAAAACCTGTGTCGGCGATGTCTGTGGCTACCGTGATGGCATGGTCAGAAGCCACCTCGCCCTCCTGCAGGATTTCGAGGGCCTCAACTCTCTTGTCGTCCAGAAGGAAGTCCAGGAGTGGGGCGATTTTAAAACCACAGCTCCCTATCGTAGCAGGCCTTGATAGTGAGAGCATTTGCCGCCTTAATGGTAATCGCTGCCAACGAGATGACCCGATGTCCCATGGAGTCCAGCTTCTTCCCCTCGCCGTCCGGCGGGGAAGTGGATGCCGTCGCCCCTGCCGATTTCTTCTTGGCCGCAGCGGAGACTACCGAGTACCGGGACTGCTGGGCCCTGAGGCACATAGGAGCGGAATCTGGGACCTGGTACTACTACTCGTACTGGTCTCTTCGCAGGGGCCGTGGACTGGTTCTTCAGAAGGGACAGTCCCTTGTCCAGATGTCGTCCAACAGCAGGACTGATAGTACAGTCTTCCTCTTGGCCTCTCGTCTCTGATAAAGGAATCCCTCCTTCTGCTCTTCGGGGCATAGCTGGAAGAGCTCTGAGGCCCTGGCGATCATGGCGTGAGCCGAGCCAATTTCGTTGGGAGGGGAAGCACGGGGAGGGGGCGACGGGAGATCTGTTCAGTCGTCGTCGTTGGTCTCTGCTTCAGTCCCCGTCTCATCCCTTGGTGGAGGGGATGGAGGTGAAGGATGGTAGGGTGGGGGGAGGATGGGTCCGCCTTCGCTTGGATAGTGGGCTCTCTGATGGTCCAGGGGCCGCTGGGTCGTCTGCCAGATGCAAGGGCAACCTTGTCCTTATGGCTAACAAGATGTCCTCCGACCTGTCCACCGGTGGAGGCAGCGGTTGCACCGGTGTAGAGTCCTCCGGGTCTTCTTAGATCTGCCATTCCTTGCCACCTCCACGTCGCTTTCCACGTCTGCCTCGTCGGGGTCCTTCCCCGTAGGCCATGACCTCAGCAAATTGCTTGTCAAGAACCATTTTAAGTCCTCAAAGCTCGTCCTCGGAGGAGATATCCGAGTCCGGTAGGACTACCGTGCTCCGCCCCTTTGTCACTGAGGGGCTTCACCGGGGTCTTATCGATGGGCGTGAAAGACAATTTCCTATTGCTGGGCAGGGAAACTCTAGGCTTGAGGGTCGTTTCAACTGGGGCCGCCTCTGCGGTCTTCGCCAGGGACGCCACCACTCCCTCAATCGATGCCCTAGTCTGGTAAATCTGGGCCTTCGCGACCTTAGGTGCGCCTGAGGCCTTCATCGTGGGGGGAGGGCCACTGCCTTGCTCCCTCTTGGCTTTCTCCATCAGAACCGATCGTGCCGTCTCCAGAAGCTTACCCGGGTTCAAGATTTCCTTTTTATCGAGCCGGAGCGTTGACAGCGTCAGTGATGTCGCGCCCGGCCTGGCAGCCGAGGAGCCCGTACCAACGGACTCGCAGTGCTTAGCCTCATGTCGGGCCCCTGTCGCCAGAGCGCCCTCAAAGGTCTTAAAAGACCGTTCGGATTTTCTCTTCGGAGAAGTATGTTGCCAGGGCTCACCTCTCGCTGGGCTCTTCGACTCCAGCTAGTCAGGGAGTCGCTTGTGACGGTCGTTCATAGTACGGGAGGACATGTCCTTGCAGAACGCACAGGCCTCCTCGACGTGCAATTGATCTGTATGCAGGCAGTAGAGGCACTGTGAGTGTCCATCCTCTTTGAAGACGTTCTGTAGTCCATATCCTGGTCAGATCCTAATCAGAGGCATCGAGTCTCTGTTGTCTTCGGCCATGACCAAGAGGGGTAGGCCGCCAAGATCTTATGGAAATTCTCCAAGAAGTGAAATTCGACGAAAATACGCCCTTGAGGGGCATAGAGATTTCCGAAACGGGTCCCCGTTGATCGGACGATGGATCAGTGGAGCTTTAGGCTCCATTTGACCGAAAAAATAAGAGTAAACTCTATGAAAAAATGCAATACGCAGTAAAGCTCGAGAGCCAAGCAAGAGGACTCCCAAAACTTGAACGTGCTGTAAAAATCTGAAGATGGCTGCCAGAGGAAGGGCTTAGGTAGAGGGCAGTCATTGGTTGGGGCAGTATGACCCAGACCAGTGATTGGTTACTAGTAGAAAGACAGTTCAGAAACGAAACAAACAGATTTTTTTCTTTACCGAGGATTCCCAGCCTAACGACGGGGAATATTCATGAGCATGTGCATCCATGCCAGAGAAAGAAAGTAAACAATTTTTCTGAAAGAAAGTTTGACTTACAATCCCTAGGCCTAAACACACTTATTAATTTAGACCTCCTAGAAAGGGGTCTGAAACCTGAGGCTCCCCAGATGTTTTGGAATACAACTCCCATGATCCCTCATCATTGACTAAACTGGGAAGGGCTGATGGAAGTTCTAGTCAAAAACATTGTGAGAGTCGAAGGTTGCAGACCACTGTCCAAAGGTCTTTTAACAGTATTATAGCCCAGTCACCAAGAAGAATAAATTAAGGTCACGGAGGATGGAACCACAATAATCTTAGCAAAAGCCTTGAAGACTCAATGAACATTTCAGTAACAGTTACCTTCCCGATACATTTTACAGAAAAATATTAACATTGTTACTAATTGAAGTTAGTGTTTAAAGTAGATCTGTCATGGCAGAAATGAAAGGGAGGACTTTGAAAATGGATACACAAATCAAGTAATGGTGACTCTTGGTCTAGAGCTCATTGAACTGGGATACAGTAAAAATGTCCATGGGCAGGTAAGTACCCCAGAGTCACTTTAAGGAGAGTGCCAGACTCAGTTCAATGTTCCATTGCAAGTAATGGGAAAAAGGTCAATCCATACTAATGGAGGCAAGTGCATATCTACCCCACTCGTGTGGATACTTCAAATATCTACCCTAGGGAAGGCCACAGCAGACCCCAAATAAGAGTTTGGCAGATGGACCTCAGAAAGCGTATGAGAACAAAAGTATCTCCCCCCCCCAACGCAAGTCAACCGGGCACTGCAGTTAGGACATGCCACCCAGGAATCACTACGACGTACCAGGGTGACACCCAGGGCGCGGAATCACATAAATAATCACCCTCCCGAGAACTCCAATGTAGACACTCACGTTGGCGGAAATGGCTCTATGGACCCGAAACAAGTGGAGTTAGTGGACGGTTAGCTCTTCTCTACAGGTGCGGTTTTCAAGATTTGGTTATCTAGGACTTGAACCCTAGGCCAATGAAGGCCCCAGCAAACCACAATATAAAGAAAGGCTCCTCCCAAATCTGGTGAGTGAGACTCCAGCGAGAAGAGGGAACCCAAATAAACGCCTCCCACTAGCAAGGCAAAACAAAAGAAGGCAGCAGCATGGCGAACAAAAGAAGGCAGCTGCATTGCAGCAAACTCCCTCAGGACAGAGGATGGGGACACCCTTGGATGTCCCAAACTGAAGATCTGTTCAAGTGATTCACTCTCAGAACCTCTCTGCACTCCTGCGGCAGCTCACAGCCAAGCAGAACTTCCTGGTGGTAAAAGGAGGGATGTGGAGGGCTCGAACCAGCAGATGTGGGGGAGTCACTGGAGTCTCTAGGAAATCTAGATTGGACTTCTAGCAGCAAAAAACCCAAACCATGATATGGCCAAGGTATTGCACTCCATGTTACAGTAACCAGCAAGCAGGAGAGTGAGCTAGGGGCAGGGCAGAACCTACACACACCTATGAAAGGTGATTGGTTTAAGGTTGGCCAGCCAATCATAAAAAGGGTCTGAGGGTCAGATGGCGAACCATGCTGTTTTGATATTGGGACTGCCACTCAGCCAAAATCACTCCCACAGGAAGTCAGAGGGCTACAACAGGGACCTCTAGTAGCCTAAACCAGTTAGGCCCAGTATGGAGGCCACCCCATGATGAGGTCAAAAAGAGCCCACCTTGCCAGAATGGCCATTTTGATCCTATGCCGAGTTCACCTAGACAAGGGGAAAATTAACAGCCTTCACCAGAGGGTTGTGAGAAAAAAAAATCTCCCCGATGACCACCAAAAAGCACCTGCAAGAGCCTATTTCACATTCACACCTGTAACTATTCATCAAACTCAAGTTCTAAATCAACTCCAGATCTTGATAAATAGCGCCAGCCTAACAGTTAATCCAGAGAGGCATCAAGACAACATCACTGTGGCTTCATGTAAGATCCAGAATCCAATTCAAGGGCCCCTTGCCGACTCATAAGGCTCAATATGGACATTCATTCAGTATCTCATGAACAAATGTAGCCTTTGCTGACGGTCCATGTCCCAACGACAGATGGTAGTTCTTACCTCAGAAATGTAAAAGTTTACTTTAAAGCACATGTGAACGATATGGCCGATAAGTGTGCATAAGAGAATTTGATAACTGGGCACAATGTAAACTGGTAATGATGCAGTAACTAAGTTCAAAAACACAAAACTTTTTTTTTTGAAGTACAGTGAGACTCCACAGCAAGTCCCAGATTCCCCATGGCACATAGAAACATGTATCGCCATATGAAGTCATTGTCTCTGGAGCTCATCTGGACAGTTGCATTCGTAGGGTGTTTGGAATTCACTGCGGAATCCACATACTGCGAGTTTATCCACATGTGTGAATGTGGTGACCATTCCCAATAGTTGGTTCCAAATGTTTGTTGGGGAGAATTTTCATTTCTGTGCCAATTCCCTTTAACCGTAGGGACGCACATCTCTTTTGCTGGACTCAGGGCTTTTTGAATTTTACTCTGGAGTGAGTAGGTCCTTTTTATCACTCACTTGTGTGTTTTTCTGACTATGAATTTCTATGTTCCATTCTGTTTTATGGAGTCTGGTAAACTCCATAGCCATCTGCTTTTGCATTGTGACACACAGCACCTATTGTGTAGTGCCACTGAGAAGACCCTTGGAGTCCTCTAAATGTTTAACTACATTTTCTCGGGTGAACAACGGTTCCCAAGAATAGTAAGATGACCAGTGTCTTACTTATCTTTACTTTATGGATCCAGCACACACCACCCTATGTGGAGTGCTGCGGGGTTACATAGTAATTCCTTTAACCCATTCCTTTCTTTTTTAATACCTAGTGACATATCTGCAGGCCGATACCTCAGCTGCAGTGCTGCACCCAAGAGTGACCATTTTCTTAAAATGGCCCCTGTGTTCTTTTTTTGCCATTCCTAGTTAGTTTCTTCTAGGCTTTTACTCTGTTTGCATCAGGTTTGAGTCCTTTGTGTAGTTTGCCTTTGGTGGGCTTCAGCCCTGAAGCCCACACAGGCTCCAGTGCGTCTGGAAAGGCAGGAAGTGAGGGGAAGGCCCAACAAGTTCTCTGTCCTTTGTCTCTAGGTGTGCCTGAGTGAAACCATTTCCAATTGGCCGGCTGGCTTCCTGGAGGACAGCCACCCTGTTGTGAGAGTGACAGCCTAGGGCTGTGAATGAGTGGGAACTTGCATAAAAAGCGAGGGTTTTGGGACTAGAAGGAGAGTCGACCACTGGAGGACAACACCCGAAGCAGAACACGAGAGAAGACGCTAGCAGCTCCCTCCTGGACTGCAAAGTGCCCGGTGAAGCCGTGCAGCTGTGCCAACCCCATTTTCGAATAGACAATGAAAACGTGTAAAGGACGACTTCCTCCCTTAGGCTGGTGGGACCAACTAGCCTCGAGACGAACAAGTTACTCTTACCTGGTAACGTTCTTTCGATGGGATGGTACGACGACATATTCCATATCTATGACAGTAATCACCACAGATGTGCTGATTCGGAAAATCTTTCGGCGTCTGCGTCGATACGCCGTCCTCGAGGACCTCCTCCGACGGCCGACGTCACCAGAAGTTACAAGTAGGACGCACGACGCCTGTAGCCTCAGTTGTAGTTTTTTCCCCAGAACGTGTGGCACCAATCGTCTGCCAGTATGACCACAGAAAGCCTTGCGGAAACGTAAGCTGCAATTGCATAAGAAATTCTGTAGCGGGGAAGGCAGGGAGGGAGCGATATGGAATACGTCGTTAGACCATCCCATCAAAAGAACGTTACAAGGTAAGAGAGTAACTTGTTCTTCGAGGGGATTTGGGTCCACCGACGTAATCCATATCCAAAGCAGTACCAAAGTAAGGAGGTGGGAAAAGAATTTAGAATATACAAATTTAGAATGCCTAATCAAATTGCAGAGTAAAGGACCGCCTTGCCAAAGGCCAGATCCTGCCCCTGGAGATAGAATCGAGGGAGTAGTGACGTACAAAAGTATGGACCGAAGCCCAGGTGGCTGCATCACAGATGTTACGAATAGGAACACCCCATTGCAGGGCAGTAGAGGCAGCCATACCCCAGCCAGCAAGACGAACAGTGGGTCCTTACCCGCCAAGCCGTAACATTCAAAAATTGCCAGAATAATCCAGTGAGACAGTCTGCTTAGTCACAGCTTGTCACAGCTTGTCCCAAACGCTTTCCAGCGTAACCAATGAAGAATTGATCGTCCACTCTGACCCAGGACATGAGTGAAATATAAAAAAGCTTAAAGGAATGGTTCGCCCAAAAAAATGTTATTGCAAAAAAAGATGGGCAATAATAAAAAAATAGATAAGGAATTAAAAAAAAAAAAAAAATAGTGCCAATGCAAAATTTTGAGCAATTGAAGCTCAAAATTTACAAAAGCAAGCACATGGGGGCATCCATTTTGTGAAATGGATGCCCGCCTGTGCTCGCTTTTGGGGCACTAATGAAGGAAAAGCCAGCCAGCTGTAGTAAACAAAAGCTACCACTGGGTGGCTTTTCCTTCATTGGTGCCGGGACTCTGATGACGCAGACCGGAGACTACAGGCAGAAAAGCTGCAGCTGCATCTCGGTAAGTGCCATTTATTTTTAAAAAATAAGCACTAGCGGCAGGTTTTTTTCTACGTTTTCCAGGCTGGAGGAGCCCGGAAAACTTAGAAATAAAACTGCAGCTTTAAAAACTTTGTATTTATGTTTGCGGTAGCTTTTGAAGCTCCCCTGGGGGAGCACCGGAAAGTGATAGCCACGGCAGGCAGAAACAACGCGGTTGTGTTTCAAAAACGCTGCGGTTTTTCTTTCCAAGTTTCTCAGGCTCCTCCGAGCCGGAGGAGCCTGAGAAACTTAGAAAGAAAAATTGCAGCGTTTTCAAACACAATAACGTATTTATGTTTGCGGTAGCTTTTGAAGCTACCGCAAACATAAATACAACGTTTTTAAAGCTGCAGTTTTATTTCTAGGTTTTCCGGGCTCCTCCAGCCCGGAAAACCTAGAAAAAAAAAAAAAACAGCAGCTAGTGCTTATTTATTTTTAAAAGAAATAGCACTTACCGAGATGCAGCTGCAGCTTTTCTGTCTGTAGTCTCCTGTCTGCGTCCTCTGAGTCCCGGCACCAATGAAGGAAAAGCCACCCAGCGGTAGCTTTTGTTTACTACAGCTGGCTGGCTTTTCCTTCATTAGTGCTGCAAAAGCAAGCACAGGCAGGCATCGATTTCACAAAATGGATGCCCTCATGTGCTTCCTTTTGTACATTTTGAGCTTCATTTGCTCAAAATTGTACATAGGGACTTAAAAAAAAAATGTGGCAATCTATTTTTTTTGTTTATTATTGGCCAACTTTTTTTGCAATAAAATATTTTGGGCAAACCATTCCTTTAAAGCTCTCCTACAAATCGAGCCTATGGAGCCTCTCCTCTTCCTTACCAGGATGCGGAGGAGGATAAAATGCCAGAAGAATAACCTTCTGGCCTAAATGAAATTCCAACACCACCTTCGGAAGAAAGGAAGGACGGGCTCTAAGGACAACCCTGTCCTTATGAAACACAGTGAAGGGTGGCTTAACTGAAAGTGCCTGTAACTAACTCACTCTGCGAGCGGAAGTGACCACAACTAAAAATACAGTTTCAAGGGTTAACAGTCTCAAAGAACAAGAATGCAAAGGCGGAGCACCCATTAGAAACTTGAAAACAAGGTTCAGATCCCAACCCGGCACCTGGAAAGGTGACGGAGGGAACACATTAGTGAGCCCTTTCAAAAACTGAGAAATTAAAGGGATTTTAAAATAAGAATACTCCTCAGACGAATGCTTAAATATAGACAGCGCCGCCAGGTAACCTTTGATGGTACCCACCTGCAGGCCCCTGTGGGCCAAAGAAAGCAAAAAAGACAGAACCACAGGAATGTCACATGAAAAAGGATCCACATCCTTAACCCTGCACCAGTCGCAGAACTTCCTCCAACGGCAACAGTACAGGGACTTCGTTGCCGGCCGTCTGGCCGAAAGCAACACCTCCATCCGTCTTCAGGGAGGTCCCAATCCTTATACCTCAACCTTTCAGAAGCCAAGCGTGAAGGTTGAGGGACCTGACCTCTGGGTGGAGAACATGACCCCCTCCCGTGAGAGCAGATCGACTCGGTAGGGAAGACGACGTGGAGGGCAGATGGACAATTCGAGAAGGTCCGGGTACCACGTCCTCCGGGCCCACGCTGGAGCAACGAGGATCATTCGGGAACCGAACCTCCGCAGCACTTGCTGGATGACGGGGACTGGAGGAAACGCGTACAGCAGTGGGAAGGACCACTCCACCACGAACGCGTCTCCTAAGGCTCCTCTTGGAGGCAATTCCCGCGAGCAGAACCTTTCGCACTTCTGGTTGACACTGGAGGCGAAGAGATCCACTTGAGGGGTCCCCCAAAGGGCGACGATCTCCAGGAGAATCTCCTGAGCCAACTCACTCGTGAGAGATCGCGCTCTGCCTGCTCAGAGCGTCCGCCGTATCGTTTTCGTCTCTGGCCAGATGAACTGCCGAGATCGAAACTTCCTGCTGGATTGCCCAGAACCAGAGCTGCATCGCCTCCCTGCAAAGAGGAAGTGACCCTGCGCCCCCCTTTTTGTTGAGGTACGTCATGGCCACTGTGTTGTCCGTCAGGATCAGGACATTCTTTCCTTGCACAGTCGGCAGAAAAGCTTTCAGGGCAAGCCTGACGACCCTCAGCTCCAACAGATTGATATGGAGTCTGGACTCCGACGGAGACCAACGACCGCTGTCAACTCGTTGGCATGAGCACCCCATCCTGTGAGGGATACGTCCGTCCCGATCGTCACCTCCGGCCAGGGTAGCCAAAATGGAAAAATGGAGCCCCCCTCATCAGATTGCCTTCGCCGGTCCACCACAGAAGGTCCTGGGCGACCGATGGCGGCACCTGAACGGGGTCAGACATCCTGCCGGAGGACTGAGACCACTGGAGCCTGAGAGCCCATTGAAGAGATCTCATCCGCAACCAACGCTGGGCATGCTGAAACTTGTGCACCATCTGCTGAATGTGCTGAGCCCTCACCTGGGGAGGAAAACACTGCCCCAGGGACGTGTCGAGCACTGCTCCGATGTACTGGAGCCGCTGAGTTGGCGTCAAGTGGGACTTCTTTAAGTTGAGGGAGAAGCCCAGCCTGTGAAGGGACTGGCAGGTGACGGACAGAGGACCCAGGACTTGCTCAGGAAAGCGCACCCTGATCAACCAATCTTCCAGGTAGGGGTAGACGTGAATCCCCCCCCTTTCCTGAGATACGCTGCCGTCACCACCATGAGCTTGGTGAAAACCCTCGGGCGGAGGTCAATCCGAACGGCAGGACCCGAAACTGAAAGTGCGAGTCGCCAACCGCGAACCTCAGGTACTTCTTGTGCTTTGGATGGAACGGCACATGAAAATAAGCCTCCTTGAGGTCTAGAGACACCAACCAGCCCTTAAGTTGAAGGGCCTGGAGGACTTCAGAGAGTAACTAACACACAGGGATTTTACTCAAATACACATTACCTCAAACAGCGGGTATGTGTCCTTTCTGTTACCAGAGAAACACTATAACACACAAAACAGAGTAAGGAACAAAAGCTTCACCAGAGCTATTTATTATATTGTGCAATTAATGCGACCCTAACTCTTTCCCTAGAGGGAGTACACTATGCTAACCCTGCATGATGTTTCTAACCCTCAAAAGCACTAATGCGCCGGCTACCGGCAGGGAATGCATGGGGACTATTTGTGCCCTATGTCGAAACAATGAAAAAACCTTTTCACAATGAACTACACAGTAAATTTTATACATACAAATTTCATACAGCTATGGGTCATTAGCCCAAACAATTAAAACCAAAGCAGTTACGGGAAAACCATTTCCCGGCTGCACCCTTGGATGAAACAGACCGGTCACGTGGGACTCGGCGTCAAACACTGACAATTTAATTGCCCTCCCTGAGGTGTGTCTGGTTGATCCAGGAGTAATTTCTAAAACATTTTGTAAAAGTATAAGTGTCGCACAGATTCTCAGCACCATATGCACTCTATACTCAACTCGTTTTTTACAGGTGCATGAACCATTCTCCTGTGCGGGAATACATGACAACTCTATAAAAGAAAACAGATTCTCTGACAATAATTCAAACAATTTTTGTCTAAAAGTGCATAAGTCCACTTGTGTCACTCTAAATGAGGTGACATCTGTATGTCTGGTCGACCGGTTTCAATGATGTCTTGCGTATATCATATTCTTCAGGACCCATTATTGCTTCTTTTGACCCAATCAGCAAGCCCCGTAGGGGCGGGATTGCGACATATCCTGTGGATAAAATTGGAGAACGTCAAAATGACTTCTCTCATATATGGGAAAAAGCATACGGCATTTCTTAATGGCTTTTATTGATGGAATGAAGTAATTTTGCTTTCCAATGTACTGAACAAGTCAATTTGTGACATTAAAAAAGAGGCTATCTTCACCCTGCCCCATCACCATTGAGTGCATGACATTATGTCTAATCTGACAAAATCGTACCTGTCCAACTATTTGTATGTGCGAAGAAGAGGCACATTCGATTTCTGTAGTGTTGCCACTTTCAGATAGTCAAGTTGGGACGCCTAAAATGGTGCTTAATCTGCAACATAAGAACACTCATGTTGCATTATCTGTGCCTATACTCCCGAGGGATCACATCACCTTGTCCTCAAATGTATTGTACCCGCAGTTGTAAAACTATTTATTTACCTTGCCACTCAAACATCCCTTCGATGAGGTGAGCTTCTTATAGTCTCGCAACCTTATTCGTGATGCTTTTGAAGGGGTCCTGCAAGAAAGGGGATTGCAGAGCCTTAATCGCAATGGATCTTTTCTTCGATGTTTTATTTTTATCTATATTAAGTGGAAGAGACCAGATGGCCGGTGCAGTCGCCAAGGGTGGCCCGCTCATTTATATCTCCTGGTGGTTCAGAGAGTAACCATCTTGAACTTGTCCTTTCTGAGGAGTTTGTTCAAACCGCGCAAGTCCATGATGGGTCTCAAATCCCCGTCTTTATTCGAAATAAAAAAATAAGGGGAATACCATCCCTTGTTCCTCTCCGCTACAGGTACCAGTTCTATGGCGCCTTTCTCCAGCAGGGATTGAAATTCCTGCGCAAGGAGTGGATCCGGACTCTTCAAAGAGAGATTCCCTGGTGGATTGTCTTGATGCCTCTGCCGGAAAGGAAGACAGTAGCCGTGGGCTATGATCTCCAGAACCCACACATCTGAAGTAATGACACGCCATTCTACAAGATGCTGCGCCAGCCTTCCCCCAACCGGTGAAGAATGGGCCTCAGGACTGAGCAGAAGCGGCTGCGGTGTTGGAAGGTAAAGAGGCAACTGCCCAAGCAGCCTTGGCACCTCGAGTACCTTGTTTTCCACCTCTGGCACTCTTACAGTTGCCCCGTTGACTTGCAGCTCCTCTCGCTTTACTAAAGGAGGAGTAATAACGAAAGGAACCTCCCCTCCATTGCTGTCCCCTAGGACGAAAAGGCGGTGGTTGGTGAACTGCAGCGCCCAGCGACTTTGCTGCAGCTTTGGAGGTCTGCAACCTCTCAAGGCTCTCGTCAGCCTTGCTGCCAAAAAAGATGTTCACCATCAAAGGGCATGTTAAGGAGCCTGGCTTGCAAGTCAGGAGCAAACCCCGACTTCCTCAACCACGCAAACCTGCGTATCACAGTGCTCGCCGCCATGGAGCGGCTGACACGGACTCACACATGGCATCCTTGCCATCCTGAATAATAGCAAGAAAACCATCCCGTTCGTCCCCTTCGGGAATATGTTCAGCCGCTTAGGCAATACAGTTCCACAGAGTGTGCGTGAAACGAGACGAGGCACATACAGAGTTGGCTGCCTGAAGCGCCACTTTCTTCGCCCAGCCATCAAAACGCTTGTCGTCCCTATCAGGAGGGATGGTAGGATACGACGCCTGCTTTGCTGGGGCCGTAGCCGCCTGCACCGCCAAACTTTCCAGAGTGGGGTGCGTGGTCAAGTAGCAGGGGTCACTACTGGCTGGGCGGTATTTTCGTGGCAAAGACTTGCCCACTGCCGGGAGACTCTCCGGAGCAGTCCACGACCACTTGTGAGTGCATTGTCTCCCGAAGTCCGAATCCGACAGATCTTCGTGGGCATCCAGAGGACCCTACAGAAGCAAGAAATCAGCGTCCAGAGTCCAGGAATGAGGGATCAAGGCAATCCCAACCAGAGCTTTTCATTGTTCATTGGCGCTGAGAAAAAGGCACCAAAACCACAGACGCTGAATCAATGGAAACCCATTGCTGCAGAGCCCCTCTCTCTCAAGTGCTGCCGCAGGAGCCTGCCAGATGTTCTCATTTCGTCACCAGGGCTAAGGACCAGGAACAAGGGTCTACTGCATTCCACCGTGAAGGCAACCACCTGGAACACTTCATTTTCAAGGCACTGTGGGGCTTGCGGTATTTGATCCTTTTGCCATTTGGGGTGCTTCCTATCTCTGGTAGTACAATTTAAACCTACACTAAGTTGATCGAAACTTACCTGCATTGGCCTTACAGCTTGAGCTTTCTAAAGGTGACTTCTCTTGAGTTGCTACAATTTCTCTTTTGAACACAGACTATTTAAGATCATTTTTCTAAGATGAAGAGCATCAGAACTTTAACTTTGCCCAATGACTTTGGCTGTCCTGGCTCCTAAAGGCCTCCTTCTGAACCTATTGTCTTTGGCAGGGCTTGTTCCCTCACAGGTTTTAAATGTTGAACACTTTAATCTTGGGATAATAGACTGCCTGCATCCCTTTGGAGAAACCAACAGTTCTTATAACCTATTAGCTGCTCTGGTCTAACCCTAACCTTCCCTTCCCCGAAAAACTCAATATTGCAAAGGTGATACAATATAAATTTTATACTGACCTCAAATGACGTCACCTCCAGGTGCTGGAACATGTGTAACATATTAATGAATTACTCATCTGCTTTATTGTTCATTTTTTTGAATTGACTCCTAATTTGAGATTAATGTTACAGCTAATTACTGCTTTTTTAAAGAATGCTTTAAATATCTTTGTGTATAAATAAATATGTATTACATAACAAGTGTGACAGTGTTTAATCGGATACTTGTATTTATTAGTTTCATTGCACAGTTCTAAAGCTCACATTACTCCCCCTTAAAATGAGTCTAGCTGCTCAGTCACGCTACCAACTTGTGTAGTACAGGCCTATATTAAAAGGTGGGTTACCTAATACCAAGTGTAGTCCCACACCGGTTGGACTGCACCAATTCTTACCCAACACTGGTGGCAGGTGGTGGGATTGGTGTAAAGTGGTTGCATGGACTATTGGTTGCAGTTGTGCCCAAATAAACCATCCACAAGCCTCGCTCCACCAAAAAGAAAAGTAATCTTGTAACTGAAATAATGCAAGGAACAGATAATTTTTATGAATAGTCCCTTACTGCACTTAAAATGGAACAATTGAAAAATTTAAGTAGGACAAGATGCAAAATCACCAAAACCCTGGGAGGAGACCCATAACCCCTACACCTAATCTTGATATGGAAATTAATTAAACTGATAGTTTAGAGCTTAGCTCCAATCTGCCAAATGGGTCACAAGGTGAGGATTCTCGAGGAGTGAGCAACTACCCTCTTCAGCCTGTTCCTGCAATTCAACAGTCTCCTATCACGATCCCTGTGGGTCACAATCTAAGCCCAGAATATCGATCTCTTGAAAGAATTAGACTGCAACTAGAATTCAAGAAACTTGCAGTGCAATCTGAAGACAAAGAGAGGAGGCGGAGAGAGAGGGAAATGCAGCATGAGTATGATATGAAAGAGATGTCAATTGATTCTGCTTCCTTCACAGGGTCCTCTCGGTCTACTAGTCCTAAGAGACATTGCCTACCAAAAGAGGATGCAAGTATGCATCATCATAAACTTTTGAATTGGTCGAGTACATTTGAATTCACTTATGTTTTGCTGAATATTTGTGGGAATGATTTAGTTGCATGGATCATGTCTAGGCTCCTCCAGAATGGTTGTGATGCTATTATGTGGGATGCTATTATATGGAGTGCTGCAGACAGGAAAGATTATGAACTAGTCAAATGGGCACTTGCTGCCAAATTTGGGAAGACTCCATCTCAATACCTTGGGTCTGCTGGGACAACAGAATATAGATGTGTATAACGCAATACCCGACAATAAAAAAACGATTATAAAGGACAGTGTACCTGTAAATAGTCAGAAGACTCCTGTCATCAGACACTGGGGCCAGCATTACAGTGGTCGGTGAAAGCTTCTTCAAACCAGAGGATGTAGCCAAGGCACCCAAAGGTCCCACCAAACTTGCTGGAGACCCCGTCCAAATGGTTCCCATTTTGCCAGCCCTCGTCCAGTGCAATAACATGACTGTACAAATTCCTGTTAGTGTGCAATGTGAAGTAACTGGGAGAGTTTTGTTGGGGAATGACTTGAACGCTCTTGGAGTAGTCTCCAGTACCCCTATGCCGCCCATCAAAGAGTTGACAAGATTGGCCAGAGAGGCAACCTTAAGAGACTCAGTTTGAGGTCCAGAACCTCAAACCAGCAGACATGCCAACTTTCCACTTCTAGAAAGAAGAAAGGGACCAAGGAGCAATCCAGATTCTATGGAAAGAAAAAGGGTCTCAGACCCAAACCTGCTCTGAAAACAAGCACTTCCCCGAGAGGACAGTCCCAGGTCACCCCAGTGACCCCATCCCCAGTTGAAACAGAATGGGTGGAGGAACCAAATCCTGAAAACCCAGCTACTGGTGAAACAGAACTGGAGGAGATCCTTCCCTGCTTGGAAGGTCTGGATCCTAGAGACTATCCCAAGCTACAAACTTTGCATGCAGAAGGTTGACCCTCTAGGGTGAATTTCAGCAGAGACCAGAAAGTGTTCCGCTCTAGAAGGTCTGAGACAACATACAGCTTCCCAGCTGGAAGGGTAAGAGCCAGGGAAGCATAGACTACTGGGAGGATGGACTCCTCTATAGTGAGCACACAGAATCTACCCCAGTGGACTTCAGGTGACTGGTAGTACCCCAAGAGGTGAGATCTAAGCTACTACAAGTAGCAAATGAGATACCTCTGGCTGGTCACTTGAACTCCAATAAGACCAAAGATAGTCTCTCAGTACTTTTACTGGCCCCAAGATGGGTGCAGATGTTGACAAACATTGAGCTGCCACACCAGCCAGACCTCTGGCAAAAGTGGATCCCAGGAGTGTGGCACCTTTAGTGCCCTTCCCAGTGGTGGGAGTTCCTTTTGAAAGGGTGGGGATTAACATTGTTGGTCCCCTAGACCCCCTCCCTACTTCCTCAGGAAATCGAATTATATTGGTTGTGGTAGACCATACTACCAGATACCTTGAGGCTATACCTATGAGGACTGTTTCTGTCCAAGCAGTGGCTAAGGCCCTACTGGTATTTGTACCAGGGTTGGGTTTCCTAAGGAAGTTCTCTCTGACAGGAGATCTAATTGTATGCCCCACTACATGCAGACCATGTGGAAGAAGGAAGTTACCTACCTATAACTATTGTTCTCCACCATGGGTCTGGCATGGATTCCCATGCTCATGAATATTCCCGGCCAGACTGGGAATCCTTGGTTAAAAAAAATAAAAAAAATCTTTCCCTTACAAACTGTATTTCTCCTTTAAACAAATCACTGACCTCTGGGTCATACTGCCTGCATGCAATGACAGCGCTCTCCCTAAGCCCTCCCTCTAGCAGCCTTCTTCAGATTTGGTAAGCAAGTAAAGTGGCAGTATGACCAAGAACCAAGGGACCTGAGGGAGGGGTCGCATGTGAATCCATGCCAGACCCATGCTGGAGAACAATAGTTGCAGGTAGGTAACTTGTTCCGTTCTTCAGCATGGGGTCTGGCATGGATTCACATGCTCATGATTAACGAATAATTAGCAGTAACATTACACAACCATGGGAGGTGGTCAGGCTCAACAGAAGCAATTAACTTGTACCTCTGGAAGAGACTCGCTCAAGCGAGCAGGTCATCTAGCACTGCTTGGCCGACTCTGGACTCCTCCCTGGAATCCATGTGGACACAGTACAACCTTGTGAAGGTGTGTGTGGCTTCTACATAGCAGCTCTGCAGCTGTCCAGCAGGGGCACACCTGACAGGAAAGACATTTGTTGCAGTGATCGCTCTGGTGGAGGGGGCTCTCGCACAGCCGGGCAGTGGTCGGTTCGCTAACCAATGACAATGCAAGATGCAGTCCGAGCCACCTTAAAATGGAAGCCTTGGACAAGGCATTTTTATGGTTCACAGGACCAAAGTTCCCGAATAGTTGTGAAGTCTTCCAAAAAACTTTTGTGCGCGTCACATAGAACTTCAAGGCACGAGCAACATCCAGCGAATGCAAGGCCCTTTCCGCAGGTGACTTTCGGGAAGAAAACATGTAACACCAAATGCTTGTTGAGGTGGAATTCCGACTGAACCTTCGGCATGAAAGAGGTGTGTGTCCGCAGCACCACCCTCGATTTGTGGAAAGTCATGTATGGTTGCTTGCAAGACAGGGCCTGGATCTCACCCACCTTCCTGGCATAGGCGATGGCCACAAGGAGAGCCATTTTCCATGAGAGCAACTGAAGAGGGCATCGGCTAGAAGAGGGCTCTCATGAGCTTTGTCAGAACCACGTTGAGTTCCCACGCCGGGGCAGTAGTGCTCACTGGTGGTTAAAATCATAAAATTCCTTTGAGGAAGACCTGGTGTAGCAGGAGATAGCCTCCAGATGCACCTTGATAGGCGCATGTGCCAGGCCGGCCTTGGCCAAGGAGAGCAAGTATGGAAGAATTTGCAGGGCCGTGAACCCCAACGGGGTAATCTACTGCGACCGGCACCACATAGCGAAATGCTTCGACTTCAGACTGTAGCACTTCAAAGTCGACGACACCGCGGCCTAGGAAAGAATCTCTCTGCAGTCCGCTAACACGTATCCACCAAGCTACAGGGCTGCAGGAGCCAAGCCCTCAGGTTCAGCGATCCCGAGTCGTGATTAAGGATTGCGCTTCTGGATCTTCTCTCCAGAGACGGAACTACCAGCAACTTGATCGGGGGCGACGCCTACGGACTGAGAAGGTCCGGGTACCAAATCTGCCTCGGCCACTCCAGGGCGATGAGTATCATCCTGCATTGGTACTGCGAGTGTGTTGACTCGTAGCAGGAGCGGTAACAGAGGAAAAGCGTACAGAAGAACAAGTTACTCTTACCTGGTAACGTTCTTTCGATGGGATGGTCCGATGACGTATTCCATATCTATGACAGTAATCACCACAGCTGTGCTGCTTCGGAAAGTCTTTCTGCGTCCTGCGTCGATGACGTTTATACGCCGTCCTCGAGGGCTTCCGTCGAGCCGACATCACCGGATGTTATAAGTAGGACGCACAAAGCCCGTAGCCTCAGTTGTAGTTTTTTCCCAGAACGTGTGGCGCCGATCTACTGCCAATATGACCACAGAAAGCCTTGCGGAAACGTAAGCTGCAATCGCATAAGAAATTCTGTAACGGGGAAGGCAGGGAGGGAGCGATATGGAATACGTCGTCGGACCATCCCATCGAAAGAACGTTACCAGGTAAGAGAGTAACTTGTTCTTCGAGGTGATTGGGTCCTCTGACGAATTCCATATCTATGAGACTCCCAAAGCAGTACCAACGTAAGGAGGTGGGAAAGGAATTTAGAATATACAAATTTAGAATGCCCAATCAAAGTGCAGAGTAAAGGACCGCCTTGCCAAAGGCCAGATCCTGCCCATGGACAGTATCAAGGGAGTAGTGACGTACAAAAGTATGGACCGAAGCCCAAGTGGATGCATCACAGATGTTACGAATAGGAACTCCCCTCTGCAGGGCAGTAGAGGCAGCCATACCCCTAGTCGAATCGGCCCGTAAGCCTACAGGAGGATCCTTACCCACCAGGCAGTAACATTCAGAAATTACCAAGATAATCCATCTAGACAAAGTCTGCTTAGTCACAGCTTTTCCCAAACGCCTTCCAGCGTAACCAATAAAGAGCTGATCGTCCACTCTGACCCGGGACATGCGTGAAATGTAGAAACTTGAAGCTCTCCTAGGATCTAACCTATGGAGCCTCTCCTCGTCCTTACCAGGATGCGGAGGAGGATAAAATGCCCGAAGAACAACCTTCTGGCTGAAATGAAATTCCAACACCACCTTCGGAAGAAAGGAAGAATGAACTCGAAGGACAACCCTGTCCTTATGAAACACAGTGAAGGGTGGCTTAACTGAAAGTGCCTGTAACTCACTCACTCTGCGAGCGGAAGTGACCACAACTAAAAATACAGTTTTAAGGGTTAACTGTCTCAAAGGACAAGAATGCAAAGGCTCAAATGGAGCACCCATTAGAAACTTGAGAACAAGGTTCAAATCCCAACCAGGCACCTGGAAAGGTGACGGAGGGAACACATTAGTGAGCCCTTTCAGAAACGAAGAAATTAAAGGAATTTTAAAATAAGAATACTCCTCAGACGAGCGCTTAAATATGGACAGCGCCGCCAGGTAACCTTTAAAAATGGTACCCACTTGCAAGCCCCTGTGGGCTAAAGAAAGCGAAAAAGACAGAACTACAGGAATGTCACATGAAAAAGGATCCTCATTCTGAACCCTGCACCAGTCGCAGAATTTTCTCCAACGGCAACGGTAGCGGGACTTAGTTGCCGGCCGTCTGGCCGAAAGCAACACCTCCATCACGTCTTCAGGGCGGTCCCAATCCTTACACTTCAACCTTTCAGAAGCCAAGCGTGAAGGTTGAGGGATCTGACCTCTGGATGGAGAACCTGACCCAGCTCCCGTGAGAGCAGATCGTCTCGGTAGAGAAGACTATGTGGGGGGCAGATGGACAAGTCGTGAAGGTCCGGGTACCACGTCCTCCTGGCCCATGCCGGAGCAATGAGGATCATCCAGGAACCAAACCTCTGTATCCTCCGCAGCACTTACGGGATGGCAGGGACTGGAGGAAACGCATTCAGTAGTGGGAATGACCACTCCACCACGAACGCATCTTGAACAAATTCCCGCAAGCAGAACCTCGCACTTCCGGTTGACACTGGAGGCGAAGATATCCACTTAAGGGGTCCCCCCAAGGGTGAAGATCTCCAGGAGAATCTCCTGAGTCAACTCCCACTCATGAGAGATCGCGCTCTGCCTGCTCAGAGCGTCCGCCGTCTCGTTTCCGTCTTCGGCCAGATGAACTGCTCAGATCGAAAGTTCCTGCTGGATGGCCCAGAACCAGAGCTGCATCGCCTCCCTGCACAGAGGAAGTGACCCTGCCCCCCCCCTTTTTGTTGAGGTAGTGCATGGCCACTCTGTTGTCCGTCAGGATCAGGACATTCTTTCCTCGCACAGTCAGCAGAAAAGCCTTCAGGGCAAGCCTGACAGCCCTCAGCTCCAACAGATTGATATGGAGTCTGGACTCCGATGGAGACCAACGACCGCTGACTGTCAGCTCGTTGGCATGGGCTCCCCATCCCGTGAGGGGTGCGTCCGTCACGATAGTCACCTCCGGCCAGGGCAGCCAAAATGGAGTCCCCCTCATCGGATTGCCTTCGTCGGCCCACCACAGAAGGTCCTGAGCGGCCGAGGGCGGCACCTGAACGGGGTCCGACATCCTGCCAGAGGACTGTGACCACAGCATCTTGAGAGTCCACTGCAAAGATCTCATCCACAGTCGGGCCTCTGGCACCAGAAGAATGCAGGATGCCATGAGGCCGAGCAGCCTCAAGAACTCAAACGCCGGGAGATTCTGGGCATGTCAAAACTTGTGTACCATCTGCTGAATGTGAAGAGCCCTCACCTGGGGTGGAAAACACTGCCCCAGGGACGTGTCAAGCACTGCTCCGATGTACTGGAGCCGCCGAGTTGGCGTCAAGCGAGACTTCTTTAAGTTGAAGGAGAAGCCCAGCTTGTGAAGGGAGTGGCAGGTGACGGACAGATGATCCAGGACTTGCTCGGGAGAGCAGGCCCTGATCAACCAATCGTCCAGGTAGGGGGAGACGTGAATCCCCCCTTTCCTGAGATGAGCTGCCACCACCACCATGAGCTTGGTGAAGACCCTCGGGCGGAGGTCAATCCGAACAGCAGGACCCGAAACTGAAAATGCAAGTCACCAACCGCGAACCTCAGGTACTTCTTGTGCTTTGGATGGATCGGCACATGAAAATAAGCGTCCATGAGGTCGAGAGACACCAATAGTCCTGAAGTTGAAGGGCCTGGAGGACTTGAGAAAGAGTAACCATCTTGAATGTGCCCTTCGTGAGGAGATTGTTCAAACCGCGCAAGTCTGTGATGGGTCTCAATCCTCTGTCTTTCTTCGAAATAAGACAATAAGTGGAATACCATCCCTTGTTCCTCTCCGCTACAGGCACCAGTTCTATGGCGCCTTTCTCCAGCAGGGATTGAACTTCCTGCGCAAGGAGCGGATCCTAACTCTTCAAAGAGATTCTCTGGTGGATTGTCGCAAGGCCTCTGCCGGAAAGGAAGACAGTATCCGTGGGCTATGATCTCCAGAACCCACACATCTGATGTAATGGCACACCATTCTACGAAATGCTGCGCCAGCCTTCCCCCAACCGGAGAAGCATGGGCCTCATGACTGAGCTGCTGCGGCAGTGCCTGAGGTCAAAGAGGCAACTGCTCGCGCGGGCTTGGCACCTCGAGTACCTTGTTTTCCACCTCTGACACTCCTACGGCTGCCCCTTTGACTTGCAGCTCCTCTCGATTTACTAAAGGACTAGTAATATCGAAAGGAACCTCCCCTCCATTGCTGCAACCTCTCAAGACTCTCGTCAGCCTTGCTGCCAAAAAGATGGTCACCATCAAAGGGCAGGTTGAGGAGCTGGGCTCGCATATCTGGAGCAAACCCCGACTTCCGCAACCACGCAAACCTGCGCATTACGGTGCGCGCCGCCATGGACCGGCTGACGCAATCAACCATGTCCAGACCCGACTGAACGGATTCACACATCCTGCACGATAGCAAGGATACCATCCCATTCCTCCCCTTTGGAAATATGATCAGCCGCTAGGGAAATACAGTTCCACAGAGTGTGCGTGAAACGACACAAGGCACAAATGGAGTTGGCAGCCTGAAGCGCCATACCCCCAGAAGAAAATACCTTCTTCGCTCAGCCGTCAAAAAGTTTGTCGTTCCTATCAGGAGGGATGGTAAGGTACAACGCCTGCTTTGCGGGGGCCGTAGCCACCTGCACCACCAAACTCTCCGGAGTAGGGTGCGTGGTCAAGAAGCAGGGGTCGCCGCCGGCGTCAATGTCTTCTTCGAAGACTTCAGAATCTCACGGTCTCGATGGCGTCGAGGACCAGGACCTGGAACGGGCATTCCTAGAGCGACCATCCTTGTCCGACCGGGACCTCAAAGGCGCCCGGTGGTCGCGACGACTGCTCGAGCCGGAAGGCAGACGAGCGGTGTCTCTAGCGCGGCCTCGACCAGCGTCCTCAGACTGCGCGGCCGGACCAGAGCCCTGCGATTGAAAAATCGGCAACATCTCCTTTCGGAACAAATCCCATTCCTCCGGAGTGAAATGCTTGCTGGGACAAGCTACCCGCCTACGGGCGGAGTCCTCGGAAGAGGACGGGGAAGGCGACCTGTGACGGTGCTTCCTGGAGTGCCTCGAAGAGGCAGAGGAATGGCGGGACCGACTCCCAGACCGAGAACCACCAGACTGACGACGATGCAGAGAGTCGCCCCTCGAATCGTCCATCGAAAGACCAGTGGAACGCGACTTCCGGGGCTTGGCCACCTTACCGACCGACAGCTTCTTACGCTCCCGCAAGGCCTTTGAAGTGAGCGATTGGCAGTCGACACAGTCGTCCGTATCATGGTCCTCCCTGAGGCACCAGAGGCAAGCGTTGTGCATATCCGTCAGGGACATCTTGGACCTGCACACCCGACACTTCTTAAACCCGGACCGTGGAGTGGAAGAACCCGAAGACATATTCGATAGCAATGAAGAAACAGGTTCGAAGAACCGAAAGAACAGGATTCAGTAGAATTGAGGTGTGCCGAGATCTCCGAAGCGAACACGTTCGCGGAACAAAACGGAACTGAGGCTACGGGCCTTGTGCGTCCTACTTATAACATCCGGTGACGTCAGATCGATGGAGGCCTTCAAGGACGGCGTATCGACGCAGGACGCAGAAAGATTTTCTGAAGCAGCACTGCTGTGGTGATTACTGTCATAGATATGGAATACATCGGAGGACCCAATCCCCTCGAAATTGGTCTTCCAATGGGAAGGAGAACATGTCCCCCCCCCCATGCTCCTCGGTTGGTGAAATCTGCTGGCAATCTTCTGGCATTTGGAGTTCGCTGCCGTCGCAAACAGATCGATCTGGGGCCTTCCCCACTTGACGAAGATGTGGTCCACCTGTTCCTGCCGAAGTTCCCACTCGTGGCTGTAATGCAACTCCCTGCTGAGGGAATCTGCGATGGGGTTCTTGACTCCCGCTAGGTGAAGAGGAACGAAGAACATCTTTTGTCCGATGGCCCAGCACCACAAGTCCGGCGCTTCCTTGGAGACCGCTGGGGATAGAGTGCCCCCCTGTTTCCTGATGTACATTGCGGTGGTGTTGTCTGTGAAAAAACTCACCACCTTGCCCTTCAAAGACGGAAGGAACGATTTGAACGATTTGAGGGTCCATAACACTATCCGTAACTCCAGGATATTGCTATGGAGATCTGTCTCCTTTGGCAGCCACAGGCCTCTGATGGACGGTGTGGGCTCCCCAGCCTTCCAGGGAAGGGTTTGTGGTGACGGTCTCCTGGTATGGAGGGTTTTAAAACCCAGTGCAATGTTGTAGCAGACGCCCCACCACCTTATCGCCTGACGGAAACTCCTTGTTGAGCGGGATCTTGTCCCCGAAGCTACCGGACACCTGTATCCAGCGAGCGTCCAGGAACTCTTGATGAGGTTGTATCTGTAACCTGCAGAGCCGGATGAGGTAGATGCAGAACAACATCATGCCGAGCAACAACTTGATGGTTCGCACCGTGGACGTCTTTATCAACAGCCGCTGCACCTTCCCTTGAATGGCCACTACCCTCTCCTCCGAGAGCCACGCCAGGCAGGACACCATATTGACCATACAAAACTGCAATTATCAGTGGATAAGTGCAACCCATCCATTCATAAAGTATTTTGCGCATGAAAAGCGCTACCAAACATCCTTTCCAAAAGGGTAACCCTATTCAAAGGGCATGTACTGTAGACGATTCACAGTGTGTATGTTCAAAGTTCATTTATTGCATTTATTATTCAAATTTTAATAAAAAACATTCATTTGTAAGAGAAAACCACATAACACATTGACATTTCATATATTTAAAAGCCAATTTTTATAATACATATCTCACATCTAGAAAAAACATATCAAAACCAGTGATCGAATCTCACCCATTCTTGCTCACATCCACTTTCATCCACATTCATACCATCCACCATTCGTACTGTGCAGAAACCGCAATGCTGATAGCTCTGTTCTAAGAATAGAACACCCATCTATTAGGGCTAGGATTTTGTTATATTTACAAGGGCATGTTAAACATGGAGTGTTTCTTTCAAAAGTTAAACAAGGCAAATGTTCAAAAAAACCTGTTTATGAACCTATGTCAGCCATATATTTTGAAAACTCAAGACGGCCCGACTAAGAAACAGTGGGCGCTATGGTGTTGTCTACTCGAGTTTCGGGCACCACAATAGACAAAGAACTCTTTCTATCTGGTGCTCCTCATCAGGACATACATTTCTTAATTCAAAAGACCAGTTCAAGTTAGCATAATTCAGCTCGATATGTACTTATCCAGGTGTTCCATACGGAACTTCTTTCCATTAAAAAGAGATTCACGCTTCTATAAGTCAAGCTGTGTTTCTGTGGAAATTGCCCAATTTGAGGGACGGCTGCAAGGAGCCTAAAGGTGCTTGGATTCAAGACGTTAGTGTTGCTGTCTTCAACGGAGTGTGTTTCATGTAGTAATTCTATTGTAACTACTGGTGCCTCTCCGGGCTTCCTTCCTGGGACAGGCTTGTTCTTTCTAGGGATTGTGGCCCTTTGTTTACACAAGGGTATCACTTTGCAAACCACCTTTGTTGGACACAATTGGCAACCTCAGGATAGGAGTCCCCGTTTCCCCTGTCTTTATGGTTAGATCTCTCCCTTCCATCTGTGTGTCCTTGTTATGGGTGTCCACAGTTGCAAACTTGGTTTTAACTGTGAGCTGCAGCTTCGGGCTTATTTGACACTGTATTGAGTATGGCTCCTAGGAACAGTGTGTTCTGCAATGGTGTCAAGGACGACTTTGGATAGTAGATGGCGAATCACAGATCTGTCAGTAGTTGAACGGTTGCATGTGTGTCCCCGTCAGCCAACTCGAGCGAGTGGGCCCGGATGAGCCAGTCATCGAGGTACGGCTGTACGTATACACCCCCCGCCCCAAGACGTAGATGGGCTACCACCAGTGCCAGGCACTTTGTAAACACTCTTGGGCCGACTTCAATCCGAAAGGGCCTTGAACTGGTAGTGCTGGCCCTCCACTACAAAACGCAGAAACGTTCTGCGTGCCTTGTGAATGGGGGCGTGGAAATAGGCGTCCTCCAGGTCCAGGGACGTCAAAGAAATCGGCTTCCTCCAGTTGGCCGAACATGTGCTGCAACGTGACCATCCTGAACTTTTGGGACTTAATATTTGTTAAGACGTCGCAGGTTTAGGATGGGTCTCCAGCCCCATCTTTCTGACCAGAAATCCCCGGAGCCGTTGGGAACTAGCTTGATCGCCCCTTTGCGCAGAACTGCCCGTATCTCTTCCAGGAGAAGAGGGATGTGCTGCTCCAGACGGGTAACCAGTGGGAACCACGGATACCTGCCTTGAAACTCCAGGGTTTGTCCCTGGGTGATAGCATCCAGCACCCACCTGTCTGATCTTCCACTAGCCGATGAACCTCGTCAGCCGGCCGCCCACTGCGGTGCATGTGCGGGGGCCCGACGTCCCAGCCGGTTCAGACCTGTTTCAGAGCTGGCAACCTGCCCTGCAGGCGACACTGTCCTCCACAATCGTAGGCCTGGGAACAGCTTCTGTAGGCTTCCTGGGTCATAGATCTAGAAGGCTAACCGTACAAAGAGGAGAAACCTTTGAAAGACCTGAGCGAAAAGAAGAGCACTGATGCTGGAGAGTGCCCAAGGAACGGGCCTGTCTCCGTATCCACCTTGATGGTCTGGACGGACTCGTCGACGACCTTCCCAAACAAGTTCTCTCCGTTGAAGGGCATGTCCAATACTATCGCCTGGACTCCCTGCCGGAAATTCGTGGGCTTCATCCAGCTTTGTCGACAAAGGAAAGGCATACACCGTTCCCCATCTGCCAGAAACCAGTGTCGGCGAGGTCAAACGCCAGTGTAATAGTGGATCAGACGCAACTTCCCCCTCCTGAAAAAGAGTGATTGCCTCCATCCTCTTATGGTCTGGGAGGAACTCTAGAATAGGGCCCAGCTTGTACCACAGCTCCCGGTCATAAATGTCTAGGATTGCCAGTGCGTTCGCCGCCTTGATCATGGACGCTGCAGTGTAAATCACCTTCATTCCCATGGCGTCCAATTTCTTCCCCCCCTGTCCGGAGGGTGCGAAGACTAGGATGGGTAAGCCGACTGTTTCCTCGTGGCTGCCGACATCACCAAATCTGGCGATGGTTACGACCTCAGGCACTTGGGAGCCTTATCCAGCACCTGATACTTCTCCATCTATCCCATTTGGCTGGAGCCATACAAGGGTTCTTCTTGAGGGCCAGGCCCTCATCCCACACGTTGTCCAAATACAGCACAGCCAGGATTGTCTTCATCCTAGACTCACACCTCTGGTACAAGAAACCTTCCTTCCTGGTTTCTTTGGGCGGAGGCCCTGGCGATCATGGAATGGAACAACCCCACCTTGTCCGGTGGCGACACCTGAGGTGGCGCATCCAAATGCGGAGACTCGCTGCGACGATATGATCGTCGTCCGTGGTCGTGTCTGTCCCAGTGTCTGGGCCTGCTCGGGGAGAGAGGGCCCGACGCTAGTGGAGGCTGAAATTGGGCATTGGATGACGCTTCCTCTTAGTTGGAGGCTGAGTGCGGGTCTGGGGGACTACAGGAAAAAGGCACAGTGGCATCCTCTTCTGGATCTCCGACACCAAGGTGGGAAGGGTCGACAGAATAGAGACACATCCCTTGGTTGAGCTGGTGTGATCAGAAAACTGGGCCCTGCGCCGCCATCTCTGTTGTCGCTCTGTCTTCTCCATCCTCTTCCACGTCCTCATGGATGGTGTGCAAGGATTCCTGGTCCTTGTTTGTGGGCGAGACCTCCATGGCTTGTGCCACAGTCTGTGAGGGCTGTTTAGGGGCCTCCTAACCCCGCCCCTTGTTGCGCCTAGGGTGCAAGGATACTTTGTGCTGCGTTGGCCACCTTCACAGGGTCAGCTCCCTTAGCTGTCATTAGAGCAGCTGCCACAAACTATCATCGAAGTCTTAGCCTGCGCGGATTGGGCTGCTTGGGCAGTTTGGCCTTCTCCTCCATCCGCCGCTTCTCGGATTTCTCCAACAGTTTAGCTGGGTAGATTTCCTTTTTGAGGAGGAGCTTGATTGCCAGAAGGCAATGGAAGCGGAGAGTGAAGTCGATTGCGTCCTCTTCACCTTGGGACCCTCTTCCGCGGTGACCCCGGTGAACTCTGACTTGTGGTGGGCCCCCATGGATGAGGCGCCCTCAAAGTACCTAGAAGTTTGCTCCTTGGACCGTCCGGTCATGGGTGAGGTATGAGCCTGCTCGAGGCATGGGGCAGAGGCCACGCCACCAGTCTACTGTGCTTGTCCTTCGTTGTCTTCTTGGAAAACCCCAGGCGTATTTTGCACTCCACCTTCTTATCGTCCGGGTGCAGGCAGTAGAGTCATTGTATGTGCTTGTCTTCCATAAACACGTTCTGTAGCCTGCATTTGGTGCAGGGCTTGAATAGGGACCGTCCCTCCTTCTCCTCTGTCATGGTCAGATGGCCTTCTGAAAATTTCAATCTTTGCTCTTGAGGGGCGCTGAAATTCACTGAACATGAATCCCGGCTGTCGGCAGAGGGAGAAAAAGGCACACAAGCTCTTTGGAACAAATATAGAACCTTTTTCCATAGAAAACATGAAAAACGTAGAAGTAGCTTGCAGAGCAAATTTGAGTACTCCCAACACTGAAGAGTGCAGCAAAAACCTGAAGATGGCTGCCAGAGGAGGGGGTTAGGGAGGGCTGACATTTGATGGTGGCAGTATGACCAGAGGACAGTGATTGGTTTAAAGGAGAAATACAGATTGAAAGGGAAAGTTTTACTGAGGCCCGACGACAGTGAATATTCATGAGCATGTGAATCCGTGCCAAACACCATGACGGAGAACTGTGGAGTAACTTACACGTTCTCAACTGTCTACCACCCTCAAACAAATGGGTTGGTAGAGAGATTTAACAGAACGAAGAGCATGATAGGTGCCTTATAAGAACCCCTGAGAAGAAAGTACGACCTTCCACTGTCATGCCTTTTATTTGCTTACAGAGAGGTGCCTCAAGCTGGAGTGGGTTTCAGCCCCTTTGAGCTCCCCTATGGTCATCCAGTCAGAGGCCCTTTGGCCCCGATTAAAGAGGGTTTGTAGAGTCCTGCATCCCTGAAGCCAGTCTGTCACTGGCTATGTGCTAGGCCTCAGGAGGAGGATAGTACTTTTGATGGCACAGGCAACAGAAAAGCTGAAAACTGGTCAGGTTCTGGTCAAACAATGGCATGACCAGAAGGCCAACATGGTGGAGTTTACTCCAGAGCCGTTAGTATTGGTTATGGTTCCTACAAGGCAGAGGGCCTTACAGGACAAATGGATATGACCCTTCAAGGTTGCCGGTAAACTTTGAGAGGTGAATTATTTAGTGGACTTGGGCAACCCCAAGGAGGCCCCTAGGGTATTTCACACTAACCATCTGAAGGCATATGTCTCTAGACCAGAACTGGGAGCTTTGCTTCTAGCTACTGATCAAGATAAGGAGGGAGCCTCTCCCTGATCTCCTCAGGGCACACCCTTCAGGTGAGACGATTGAAGGAGTCACACTCTCTTCAAATCTGACTCTGCAGCAACATGAAGAGTGCAAAGCTCTGTTAAGCATGGTATTGTCATGATCTCTGCTTCCAAAAGATCAGGACTTGCCCGACTCCCTTGGAAGCAGACCCATAACCCCGGTTCCGAGTGCCAGCCAGTCCCAATTGGGACCTTTATGGCACCAGGCTCATAAAGATGCCCAGTCCCAGCGCTGGAAGCGCCAGGCTCATAATGCTTGGGTGGACTTACCTGCAGCAGACCATGCTGCTTACTTACCTGCCAGTTGAACCCCTGATCCTCTTCTGTTTGGGACTACTTTTCCTGTTGGGTGGGGCAGGAGCCACTCCCTTGGTTCAGAACACTGGACCTCTTCTGGAAAGCAGGAACTCTTTTCTTACCTAGGCGTGGCTGTGGAAGGAGACACCTAAGCACTACAGGAGGCTATTTAAACCACACCCGATGGATGAATCTTGCTTTGTGTTATTCTGCATTCTCTGCAGCAGAACGCTCATCGTGTCTTCTGCTTCTGATCCTGGGCCTAAGGGAACAAAGGCTTACCATCCTGGAATCCAGTCTTCAGCAGCACCTGTAAAGACAAAGAAAGAACAGGTTAGCACTACGGTCTTCAGTGGCAGCGCATCTCTTACCTGGTCCATCGGCTGTCACCAACGCCTCGCGCTGCATTCCGGCATCTGAAAGACAAAGGCTTACCTACTCTTCGCATGCTCCGGAGGTCTTCGCACTGCATTCCGGCATCTGAAAGACAAAAGCTTACCAGCTCTTCGCACGCTCCGGAGGCCTTCGGCGCTGCATCCCGCATCTGAAAGACAAAAGAAGGTGCGTTTAAAGACATTGGGCAACTTTATTACTCACGTGCCATTACTCCTTCCCACGCCGAATCCAGTGGGTATTCCAGCACCCTTCAGCTTCTCTAAAGCTCCGAACTTGTACCTGCAAGATAAAAGGGACAGTTAGTGCGCATCGTGAAGCAGGCTACAAGCGCTTACTTACGTGCTTCCAGGCGCTTCTATTCCTCACGCGGGTTCGATCCTCAACTCTCATCAGCCCGCCATCACCCTGCAAAACAAGAGATATCATTACAAAAGACTTTTAAGACATTTGAAGTGCCCAGAACTTACCGTTCGTGCAGTTAACGACGGACAGCAGTCCTCTGAGGTCAAGAGGCCTGCACCCTTATCCAGTGAAGAAACTGGTTACGGCACCCTGCCCCGAGGCAGATGGAGAGCTCGGCGTTCACTTACCTAAGGTGAGGGCGTTAACCTTTGGGGTTCTACAGGAGAAGAGAAAGGGAAGAGGAGAGAGGCACCCAATAACCCCAGTTCATTAATCCCATATTTTCTATCTGCAGACATCTTACTCTTCGAGTCAGACATACAGTGCACAGAGGTCCAGCCCAAAGAGCCAACCGTGTGTTACACATCACCTTTGAAGATACGGCATTCACCCAGTCAAGACCGGCGCCTCTGCGGGAATCAGGTGAGCGTTACAGGTATCACCTCTGGTGACAGGGTCACTGTCAAATGCAGGGGCTACAGCAGGGGCTACAGAATGTCTGATCATGTCGGAACTCAAGGAGGTTAACAAGATGCTTGACCTCGGGGTAATAGAGCCATCTACAAGTCCATGGGCTAGTCCAGTTGTACTAGTGCCAAAAGCAGGAACCAAGGAATTGAGATTATGTGTGGACTATAGAGCTCTAAATGCAGTCACAAAGAATGATGCCCATCCTTTACCAAGAACAGATGAGCTGATGGACAAACTTGGATCTGCCAGGTTCCTCAGCACATTTGACTTGACCTCAGGCTATTGGCAAAAAGCACTGAGACCACGCCAAGGAGAAAACGGCACTTTCCACACCAGGAGGTTTATACCAGTTAGGACTATACCTTCTGGACTAAAGCATGCGCCTGCTACAACCCAAGGATGGTGAACCAGGTTCTGAATGGGTTAGAGGACTTCTGCATGGCATACTTGGATTACTGTTACGCTCACCTGGTCTCTGCGGAGGCGTTGGGGCATGGTTGCAATTCTCGCGGGAATGAGGTCGCTAAGGCCCGACTTCGCCCTCTGCACTTATGTGGTGACTGGTGGTAATAGGTGATGCTGCTTGGGACTGCTCCTGCGTGGCGAATAGGGGGTGTGAGTAAGCCAGCTTGTGCTCCTGATCCCCTTTCAGACCCCTTCTCCCAAACCGCAGTACCCGTGGGATGTGCTGTCCCAGGAAAGCTCACCTGTTGATTAGTTTTGGCGAGCTCTCCGTCCTGCTGCTTCTGGCAGGGGCGTTTGTATGATCTTGACCGAGTTCCTTCACTGGTCCCTTGCACGTGGTAGTCCAGTCCTGCTTCGACTAAGCCACCATACTTCAAGTAAGTGTTCCCGTTTGCCTCGTCTGTTTTTGTTGTATTGTAAAGTTCGCTGTCTTGTATTGCTGTCCGTTCCAATTTTGATGTTTACTCTTTTGCTTTCTTCCATTGTAGGTGATGTTGCCGGCCCGGCAGAAGCTGCGGAGCTCGAGGCGGCAGCCGGAGGGAATGAGGAACGAAGCTGCAGCGGTACAGTAGCTGGTATGTTTTTAACTGGGGGGGAGGGGCGCGGGTTTCAAATGCGGCGCAACCCTAGGACGGATGTTCTAACCATGTCTTTCTCCTTCACAGGATCCGAGTTTGTGGATGCGGAGTGCGGTACTGTGGCGTCGGGATCAAGATCACTGAATGTCAGGAGATAAGTCTGCAGATGAAGCGATGAAGCACTGGTTTCCTGGAGGCGAGTATGCAGGAGAACGCCTGGTTTCAAAGTTAAGTAAACTGGTCCAAGCGGTGGTGCGTGTCGCGTTGCACGCGAGTGCACAGTAACCCGAAGCACCGTCCTTAAGGACGGAGCAGCTTATATAGCTGAGCTTCTGAAGCCACACCCACCAGGTACAGCCTGCCTGCCACACCCGATGAGTCAGCACATGAAGACCAGGCCTAGGGAGCCACACCCAATAAGTCAGCACATGAGGATGTTCTCTGGAATAAAGGCTTTCCGCTCCTAGAAAGTTCTTGCAAAATAAAAGCACTCCTGCACTGAAATAAAGTGTTCCTGCTCACATCTCTATATGAGCCTGGTGCCAGGACTGAGTCCAGCCAGGGCCCGTGTGTTTATGGGACCCAAAGGGACATAAGTGAGGCAAGTGACCCATTGCCCCATCACTAGATGGTGTGGGTTTTGTGTTCTGGGGCCATGACAATGACATAACAGTGTTCTGAATAACTTGGGACGATCATCTTCATCGTCTTGGATATGTATTGCAGGGTCTTGAAAAGGCCCATCTTTCCATAAAGGCAAGAAAATGTCAAATTGGTCAAAGCAAAGTGGTCTACCCTGGGCATGAGGTAGGAGGTGGTGGAATTAGGCCATTGCCTAGCAAAGTACAAGCTGTACAGGACTGGGCCATCCCCAGTACTGAAACCCAAGTAAGAGCCTTTCTAATTCTCTTGGTACTACAGAAATGTCATTGTGAACTATGGTACCATAGCTTCTCCCCTGAATGCCATCTCCTCTCCAAAATGTCTTAAAAAGGTCGGATGGAATGAGGAGTGTGCAAAGGCATTCGCAGGGCTGAAACAAGCTTTCTGTAAAGCTCCAGTTTTAAGAACTCCCAATTACAGCCAATCCTTTATAGTACAAACAGATGCTTCTAATACAGGTATAGGTGCAGTCTTAAGGTCAACTGGATGAGCAAGGCAGAGAATATTTGCTTCATCAGTAGGAAACTGAAGGACCGTGAAACAGGTGGGCAACTATAGAGCGCCAGTGTTTTGCCATTGTGTGGTCTTTGAACAAGTTTAGGCCATACTTGTATGGTTCTACTTTCCTTATTCAAACAGGCAACCAACCCTTGAGATGTTAATGCAAATGAAGGGGGGACATCCTAAATTACTTAGATGGTCCATCAGCCTACAACAGTTTGATTTTACCATTGACCATGGGTCAGGATGCAATCACCAAAATGCTGATGGTCTCCCCAGAAGTTATGAAGGACTGTAACAAGAGATTCACCCAGGAGGGGATTCAATCTTCCTGTCCCCGAGTCTGGGGGAGGGGGACAAGTGTTAAGGAGAATTTTCATTTCTGTGCCAATTCCTTTTAACCTGAGAGACCCCTAGTTCCTTTGCTGGACTCCGGGCTTTTTAATTTTTATTCCCGAGTGGGGCCTTTTTCTCACTCATGTGTTTTTCTGGCTATGATTTTCAATGTTCCTTACTGTTTTATGGAATCTGATAAAATCCATAGGCATCTCATTTTGCATTGAGACACAGCACCTTTGGTGCAGTGCCACTAAGATGTCCTTTGGACTTCTCTTAATGTTTCACTACATTTTCTTGGGTGAACTACTGTTCCCAAGAATATAAGATGACCCCTGTCTTACTTACCTTTACTTTATGGGTCCAGCACACACCACCCCATGTGGAGTGCTGGGGAGTTATAGTAATTCCTTTAACCCATTCCTCATGTAACATTTTGTTACACTAACTCACTGGAATAGCTGGTGGCTTTGGTTTCTTTTTTACGATCTACTGACATGCATCTGCAGACTGATACCTCATCTAGTGCTGCACCCAACGGTGACCATTTTCTCAAAATGGCCCATGTTCTTTTTTCACCATTTGTTAGTTTCTTCTAGGCTTTTACTCTGTTTGCATTAGGTTGGAGTCCTTTGTGTAGTTTGCCTATGGCAGGCTTCAGCCAATAAGCCTGCCCAGGCTGCAGTGTGTCTGGAAAGGCAGAAAGTGAGGGAGGGTCCCGAAACTTCTGTGTCCTTTGTCTTTAGGTGTGTCTGAGTGAAACCAGTTCCAATTGGCCAGCTGGCTGTCCTGGAGGAAAGCCACCTTGCTGTGTGATTGACAACCTAGGGCTGTGAATGAATAGGAACTTCCAAAAACCTTGCTTTTTATGCGACTAGATGGAGAGCCGACCACTGGAGGACAACATGCGAAGCAGAAGACGAGAGCAGCACCCTTCTGGACTGCAAAGTTCCTGGTGAAGCCCTGCAGCTGTGCTGACCCCGTTTTAAAATCAACAGGCAAGACGCATAAAGGACGACTTCCTCCCTTAGGCTTGTGGGGCCAACTAGCCTCAAGACAAACTAGTTTGGTGCAACCGCGACTTGCCAAGGCTGCAGAAGCCCAATACCCGGGGTACCTCAACCACTTGTGAGTGCATTGTCTCCCGAAGTCCGAATCCGGCCAGATCTTCGTGGGCATTCAGAGGACCCTACAGAAGTAGAAATCTGCATGCAGTGTCAGCTTGTGCTTTCTAAAGGGGACTCCTCTTGAGCTGCTGTGATTTCTCTTTTGAACATCGACTATTTAAGAACATTTTTCTAAGACGAAGAGCATCAGAACTTTGATTTTACCTGTTGACTTTGGCTGTCTTGGCTCCCTAAAGGCCTCCTTCTGAACCCATTGGCTTTGGCAGTGCTTGTACCCTCACAGGTTTTAAACGTTGAACACTTTAATGCTGGGATAATAGAATGCCTGCATCCGTTTGGGAGAATCTAAATGTTCCTATAACCCATCAGCTGTTCTGATATAACCCTAACCTTTCCTTCTCTGAAAAACTCAATATTGCAAAGGTGATACAATATAAATGTTATACTGACGTCAAATGATGTCGCCTGCAGGTGCTGGAACATGTGGAACATATGAATGAATTACTAAACTGCTTTGTTCACTTTTTTAATTGAATCCTAACTTGAGATTAATGTTACAACTAATCACTGCTTTTTAAAGAATGCTTTAAATATCTTAGTTATATAATAAAAATGTATTTATACACAAAGTGTGACAGTGTTTAATTGGATACTTCTATTTACTGGTTTCATTGCACAGCTCACATTACCCCTGGCTGTCCAGTCACGCTATCAACTTGTGTAGTAAAGGCCTATGTTAAAAGCTGTGCTACCTAATACCAAGGGATAATTCTTGTGTAGTCCCACACCAGTTGGACTGCACTAATTCTTACCCAACAAGGTTTAATGTCGCTTTTTGATTGGAAGCTGAAAGCGCATTCAGCATCATACAGTGCTAGAAGGTAGGGTATTCTACACTATGCCTTGGTCAATCAAGCAGTTATCGCGGACGTTGGAAGAACTTACCAGAGGAAGACTAAGCAGGCTCTGATGTGGCATCTGCCTTGAACCTTCAACTGAAGGTAAGTGCTGCTGTACTCTGCAGAAACGAGACTTCAAGTGATCAGAGGGAGCCAAATTGTTGCTGGGTTGCCTTGATCGGGGGAGACTAGCTTGGTTACTTGTCTCAAAGACTCGTCCCTGAAAGCTTAGCTGCTGGACCATATGCGGCTTATCTGGTTGAAGGAACATCAATTACCTTAAGGAACTGGGCATTGGTTAGTCTAAGAGCTAAAACTGTTCAACAAAACTGACATACTTCCTGGGGTTCGAGGAATCCATGCCAACCTACCTTAAAATGCTGGAGCAATGCTTGCATCACTGGTCTGCTGAAAGTGAATACTCGGTTACCGAGTTAACTGTAACGTACCCCAGGATCATATCCACCTCTCCATGTTTTATCAGTTATCCAGGGCCCATGGTTCCCATTCACTAAACAGGGATATTGGACATCAAAAACGTGCTTACACTGGAAAAGAACATAAACCAGAGCCAAACTATATTACTGCACGTCTTGTGGAATCCCACAGAATGTTCTTAAGATCCCCTTTTCCAGTATCACAAGCTATTCCTGTTGTCTTTACCCATTGGTAAACATTGAGTGGAAGCAGTCCCAACCTTTTCCTATTTGGTTATGGCAAGCTGTTTTTCAACTGACTTGCACAGACTCTTGAATGTTTGCCAATCCCTTTTTCCTAAAACCACTGAGATTTTATTTTGGGCTTACAGTACTCACTAATTTTGGGTCTGCCTGCTTTTTTAAAACCCTATTTCTACATTTAATTTGGATCTTGTGAGAAACCCAAGGGTGTTCTCACTCCTATTCCCTGTGGATCCTTTGCACAGGTGGCCACTGAAAGGCCTTCACTCGTGGATCCTGACACTGGGGGTGGACAAGCGAGGGAAGATCACCTGGCAGGAGGTTCTGTGGGGATTGGCAGTGGGATGCCCTTGGGAAAGACATGGTATCCCCACCAGTCACCAACAAAGACCAAACCAACCCATGCCCAGTCTCTATGAGGTATTATAAAACATCTCCCGTGAATTACTCATACATGACCCCCAAAAGTACTGAGACGAGGAAGAAGCAACCAAAAGCAGTGAAGACTAGTTGCTTTCAACACTTAGGTACTGGGGCAAAGAAGAGGCTTGCAGAGCGCAGTAAAGGTCAGGCATGCCCCTTTAATGATGGTCAGGCAGGGAGGATTAACAACAGACACCTGCATTCAGGGCTGCAGGTGTATAAAAAGCCCAACCTAACTCATAAAGGAGGGAATGGTGACAGGAGCAGCATTAGTGATTTAGCAGAAGCAGAGAGGCCAAGAAGTACAGCGGGGTGCTGTTCGTTTTTCATCATGTTTTTGATTTACAGATGAGCAAGGTTTTGTGGAACCAACAGCAGCGTGAAAGGGGAGCCGTGCGAGGAGGATGCCCCTTTCTCCATTTTGCAAGGTGTTCGTTCTCCTGGGGACAGAAGCCGACTCAGGAGAGGCAGAAGGTGGAGCCTTGAAGCAAAGAAAAGAAGGCTGGAAGATCTGCAATGCTGGGACGCACATAAAAGCAACTAGCGAGTTTCTGGATACTTTTTTACGGAGTGATGGCGTGGATTGAAAGACATGTCGAAAGGTCTACGAATAGAATCCTTAAGTAAAATGACGAACATTAAAGACGTATTAATTCATGGAAGCCTGCTGAATAATTTGTTAGAGTTGTCGTAGGCAAATGGAAGCCTGTTCTCGAAAGTCTCTGCACGATGAGAATGATTTAAAGGCCAATAGGAATTACAGTGTTTAACCAATTGAACGAGCATAACCAAGTTATTTATGCTACACCCTTATTTACACAACGCAGGTGCTAAATGGCAGAGTGCTCAAAATATAAAGTCTACACTCATTTTGAATGTGGCATTTAACAACAAACTGAATGGAAGTAACTTACATTACACTCTTTTCATATTACAGAGGTGTCGAACGGCAGTGAATATTCAATTTACAAAGCTGCATTATTTTGAATACTGTATTGTAGAAAAACTTTTGTTTATCAAGAAAAGGGGATCTTTCTCAAACTAATTACCTTTCTTGTGTAACAAAAACCAGCAATATGCAGAGAACCCCAGAGTGGCACAGAATGTTAAAGAAATGAACAAGTTAATTACCACTGGTAACGTTCTTTTGACTGGATGTTCCTCCAACGTATTCCTCATCTTTGACATGTAATGTCCAGCTTCAGCTGTTTTGGAAAACTTTGTCGACAGAGGGCGCTGTGCATCGATATCGTCAAGTCGTCGTCCCTCGAAGGCCTCCGTCGAGGTCATCAGAGATCATATACAGCATGCGCGGCGCCCGTTGGCCTCAGTTCTGTTTTACCTCCTCATGCAGCAGCGATGCCCATAAATACGGGCATGACAGTACTTAACCTTGCTAGAGCGGAAGCTGTAATAGCATGGGAAATTCTACAGAGGGGTAGGTTGGGAGGGTGATGAGGAATATGTTGGAGGAACATCCAATCGAAAGAACGTTACCAGGGGTAAGTAACTTGTCCTTCGAATGGATTGTGTCCTCCAACGGATTCCTCATCTTTAACAGACTCCTAAAGCAGTGTTTATAATTGGAGGGAGTAGAATTCTACATACTACATACTATACATTTTCCAGGACAGCGCAAAGCACTGCCTTGCCAAAAGCCAGATCTTGAGAATGGGAAGTATCCAGGGCATAATGTATTGTGAATGTGTGTATTGTTGACCACATTGCAGCGTCACAAATATTTCTAATAGGAACTCCCCTTTGCAGGGCTGTAGATGTGGCCATGCCCCTAGTGGAATGAGCTTGCAAGCCCTCAGGAGGGTCTTTCCCTGCAAGCCTGTAGCACTCAGAAATTGCCAAAATGATCCATCTAGATGAGGTCTGTTTGGTAACAGCCTGACCCAGTTTGTGTCCTGTATACCCTATGAACAATTGACTGTAAAATCAAATTTTGGATGTTCTTGAAATGTAAAAGCGTAATGCTCTTCTAGGATCTAACCTATGAAGTCTTTCTTCCTCCTTACCAGGGTGAGGTGGAGGGTAGAAGGAAGGCAGGACAATTTTCTGGTTCAAATGAAAATACTAAATGATTTTCGGTAAATATTATGGTTTGACCTTCAAGACAACCTTGTCCTTGTAGAAGTCTTTAAAGGGTGGCTTTATTGACAGTGCCTGCAACTCACTCACTCTGCACATCGTGCTGATGTGAGAGCAACCAATAAAATGTTTTTAAAGCTCAACAACCTTAGTGGACTGGTGTGCAATGGTTCAAAGGGTGCACACATTAAGAATTCTAAAACCAAATTCAGGCCCCAAATCGGAACCTGGAAGGGAGATGGAGCATACACCTTAGTGAGACCGTTTATAAATTGAGTCACTAGAGGGATTTTGAAATAAGAACATTCCTTCCATTGAGTGCTTAAAAATGGATAGCGCTGCCAAATAGACTTTAATGGTACCAATCTGGAGCTAAGGATAGAAGGAAGGATAAAAACATCCGGTGTTTTACATAGGAAAGGATCCACATTCTTTTCTTTGCACCAGTTGCACAACTTGTTCCAACGGCACAAAGATTTTGTTGCTGGTCTTCTAGCCGAAAGCAACACCTACATAACGTCATCTGGGAGGTTCCAATCCTTATATCTCAACCTTTCAGAAACCAAGCGTGAAGGTTGAGAATATGGACCTTTGGATGGAGAACCTGACCCTCCTCTTTTGAGTACGATCCTCTCTCTGGGGAAGACGTATCTGAGGACAGATGGACATGTCTACAAGTTTGGGTACCAGGTTCTCCTGGCCCAATCCGGGGCAATAAGGATAATGTGCTTCCTGAACTTTCTCAACCTTCTGATCACATGAGGAATGACGGGGACTGGAGGAAACGCGTACAGGAGGGGAAACTCCCAGTCTACCACAAACGCGTCTACTAGAGCTCCTCTTGGGGGAAATACCCTGGAGCAATACAGTTCTCACTTCCGGTTCACCCCGGTCGCGAACAGATCCACTTCAGGGGTTCTGAAAAAGGAGGAAGATCTCTTTAAGGACTTCCTGAGCTAGTTCCCACTCGTGGAAGACTGTGCTCTGCCTGCTCAGAGCGTCTGCCGCCGTGTTCGCCTCTCCGGCCAGGTGAACAGCCGATAGAGATAATCCTTCTTGAATTGCACAGTACCAAAGCTGCATTGCCTCTCTGCACAGTGGTAGTGACCCTACACCTCCTTTCTTGTTGAGGTAGTGCATAGCCACTGTGTTGTCAGTCATTATCAGGACATTCTTCCCCCGTAGAGAGGGCAGTAAGGCCTTCAGAGCTAGTCTGATTGCCCTGAGCTCCAAAAGATTGATATGTAGTTTGGCCCGCGATGGAAACCAACGACTGCTGACTATCAAATCGTTGGCATGGGCTCTCCACCCACGTGATTGAGGCATCAGCCACTACTGTAATCTCTGGCCATGGTTGCCAAAAGGGTTCTCCCTCCAGAATATTTTCCTTGCAGGCCAACCACAGAAGATCCTGTGAGACCTTGGCTGGAATCTGAAGTCCGTCCGACATCTTTCCTGAGAATTGGGACCATTGTGTTCTTAGAGCCCATTGAAGGGATCTCATTCTCAGACGGGGTTCTAGCACCAGAAAAATGCAGGATGCCATGAGGCCGAGCAACCTCAAGAAATCAAAGGCCAGAAAATTCTGGGCATTCTGAAATTTGGATACCATCTGAAGAATGTCTTGAACCCTCACCTTAGGAGGCGAGGTCTTTCCCAAGGCCGTGTCTAACACAGCCCAATGTATTGAAGCTGTTGAGAGGGTGTCATATGGGACTTCTTGTAACTTAGGCAGAAGCCCAATCTGTAAAGGGAGTGGCAGGTGACAGATGATCCAAGGCTTGTTCGCGAGATCGCATTCTGATCAGCCAATTGTCCAGGCAGGGGTATACGTGAAACCCCCCCCCCTCCTGAGATTCGCTGCCACTACCGCCATCAGTTTGGTGAAAACCCTCGGGCAGAGGTTCGGCCGAAAGTCAGAACTTGAAACTGATAAAGAGAACTGCCAACTGCAAACCTCAGGTATTTTATGTGCTTGAGATGGATTGGCACATGAAAAAAAAAATTCCTGAAGGTCTAATCACACCAACCAATCCTGGAGTTGGAGGGCCTAGTGTGACCATCTTGAATGTGTCCTTCCTGAGGAACTTGTTCATGTATCTCAAGTCCAAGATGGGTCTCAGTCCTTTTTGGGGAACAAAAAATATGGGGAGTACCATCCCTTGTTCCTCTCCGCTACAGGTACTGGTTTCTATGGCACCTTTCTCTAGAAGGGTTAAAACCTCCTGCACAAGGAGCTGGTCCGGAACCATCAAAGAGTGGCTCCCCGGTGGAATGTTTTGAGGTCTTCTTATAAAAGGAAGGCAGTAACCATGGGCTACGGTTTCCAGAGCTCAAGCATCCGAATTAATGGCTTGCCATTCTTCTAAATGCTGAGACAGTCTGCCCCCCACTGGTGAACTGTGATTCAAGACCTAAAAGGGGTTTTGAGGCGGCTGTTGCAAAGGCCGATGGTAAAGAGACTGCTGGTTGAGCTGGCTTGGCACCTCTATCTCGTCCACCACAAGGACATTTACTCTGGCCTCTGACTGGCCATTCCTCTCACACTTCCAACTGAGGAGTAGTAGTGAAAAGATCTACCCCTCCAAGGTTGTCTACTAGTACGAAAAGGCTGAGGTTGCCCAACAGCGGCACCTAAGGACTTGGCTGCTGCCTTAGAGGTCTGCAACTTCTCAAGGCTCCCGTCAGCGTTGCTGCCAAAAAGATGAGACCCATCAAAAGGCATGTTGAGAAGTCTCGACTGCACATCTGGTGCAAAACCCGACTTCCTCAACCACGCATGTCTGCGTATTACAGTGCTGGTCACCATGGATCTGCTGATGCTATCCGCAGTATCCAACCAGGATTGAAGGGATTCCTTAATAATAGCTAAGAAGCCATCCCTTTCTTCCCCCTCATGAATATGCTCTGCTGCCATAGATATGCAATCCCACAGAGTGTACGAAAATGTTGCCAGGGCACAGGTGGAGTTGGCGGATTTTAGAGCCTTGTTTCCCGCTGAAAATACCTTTCATGCCCATCCATCTACACGCTTGTCTTCCCTATGAGGTGGGATGGTAGGGTACACTGCTTGCTTCGACGTTGCTGTAGCTGCCTGCACCAGCAGACTCTCCAGTGGGGTGTTTAGACAGATAATGGGGGTCACTACTGGAGGGGCAGTATTTTCGTGTCATATTTTTGTTACCTGCCGGATTGGTATCCAGAGTTTCCCAATTTCCAGCCACCCTTTTTTGCAAAGCCATATGGAATGGCAATAACGGGTCAGTTTGGGGACCTTTATCCAAAATATCGGTTAAATCTTCCTGTTCATAAGGGAGTGGTGGTCTGCTCCATCCTAGGTATTCTACAACTCTGGACATGAGTTGTCTGTATGGAGCATCGGCATGTTCACCCAGCTCAAATTTACCAAACTCTAGCTCGGGTTAAGTATCAACTTCACTCGCCGACAGTAAATTGTCGCATAGATCTTTAATCCTGGACTCCTCTGAAATCAGACACTCTGGAGCATTGGGCGTTCCATATTGCAGTCCAAACGGAGCATCCTCCCCATCAGAGTGTTCTTCATCTTCATAGATTGAAGAGAGTGATTTGAAAAACTCCTTTCTCGGTAAAGGAGTATAAACTTTTTCAGATTGAGTTAGTATAGGCTTCGATGGCGTTGAAGGCTTTATTGGCGCCGATTGAGGAGAGGTGCTTGGTTTTCGATGGAACAGCCAGCATATGCGGCGTAGCAGTCTTCAAAGTTGTCAAGGTCAAGATCCTGATTTGTGTCGACGACAGTCGTCAAAGGTCTAGCGTCCGTCGAAGACACTGTTGGCGTCATCGGTTTTGATGGCGTTGAGGGTCTTGATGGTTTTGAGGACCTCGATCTAGATTTTTCTTTGTTCTTTTCATCATAAGAGGGCCTCGAGGGCTCTCAATGTTTGTCAGGCTGTTTTCCCGGGCTCAAGGGCACACAGGATTTTGACCAAGACCTATCCTTACCGGCTTGCTTGGAAGGCTCGGTAGGAGCATGACCCTGTTTTTTCGAGAATTTTTAACATTTCCTTTTGGAAAACTTCACATTCTGCTGGGGTAATTTTTTTCTTGGGACATGCAACCCTTTCGGGTGAATCGTCAGAGGAAGACGTCGGCGAAGGTGACCTCCGGTGCATCCTCTTCGACTTTTTTGCCGACTAGTGCAAACCACTCCTAGACCTAGAACGCTTTGCCTTCTTCCTTTGAGGAGAGTCTCCTCTCGACTCATCAGTGAAAGGCTTAGCAGGTCGAGGGCAGGGGATTAGGTTAATCTTCCCACCTGGAGTTTCCTCTTCCACCCCCTCAAGGCTTTTCCTGCCATGGATTGACATTTTTAATTGGCCGTGTCATGGTCCTCGCCAAGGCACCACAAGCAGACACTGGGTCGGTAAGAGACATATTGGACCCAAAGTCCCGGCATTTTTTAAAACCGTTTTTTTGGTGTTGAAGGCGTCGAGGATGAAGACATCTCGAAGGAATCCGATTCTCGTTAGACCAAGCAAAAGCTGTCACGGAAAAACAGAACTGAAGCCAACGGGCGCCGCACGTGCTATATATGATCTCTGAGGACGTCACCCTTGACGGAGGCCTTCGAGGGACATCGACTCGACATACAGCACCCTCTGCCGAAAAAGTTTTCTGAAGCTGGACATTACATGTCAAAGATGAGGAATACGTTGGCAGACACAATCCATTCAAATGGGGAAATACCCTCATCTGAACACAGCATTGAAATTGTGTCTTGGGGAAAGGATCCCGAGATTGGAATGGTTTCTTTGTATTGAGGACGAAGCCTCAGGATTTTGTGTTTATACTATGTTTTGAAAGTTGGTGAAGGGAAACCCAGAGCATTGCGCAACCTTACATCGTTTTGAAACTCAAGACAATGTGCAGTCTTTTTAGAAGAACTGCTTTATACTTGGGAAAGGGAGCTGAAAGAACACTACAAGCTGAACCAAGTTCTGAACTTTATATTGCACATTACTTTTCTGGTTATTGGCATCCCTAAACGGTGTATACAATTAGTTGTGAGGGCAAGTATAGGTTTAGGACACAGACAGATTGATAAATTCAACTTCTTGACTTTGACTTTCCTTAGTTTTAGCTTGGTAGGAAAATTCCACCCTAGTATAAGTTAAGATAGGCATTTCTCCATTCTGACATTTAAGTTAATAAAAGTGTTTGTTTTGAACTTTGAATCCGTTGTCTGTGTTTTACTCCTAAATGACCTCAAAATCTCAAGAAATGAACTGATCATTTGAAGTTACTAACCAACACTCCATTCCTATAAAGTTGCTTACCTTTTTCATACTGCATTTGGTATTCTCAAAGTTTAAATAAAGAATAGGAGGTACTATTGTGTAAGCACCCCCTGCCTGTGTGCTAATGGTTGTTACAATAAACCATTTTATCATCCATCTCCCCTGCTAAATGTATAGCCATGACTGCTCTGCCAAGTGTACCCCGGGAGGTTATGTGTGGGTCTGTGTATGCTCAGTGCATACGGCTTAGGAATAAAATTGAACAATGAGAAAGTCTATCTGCAGGTAGAGAATATTGTACTAGTCAGCCTGTGCCTCTCCAATCAGTAATCTAAGGATGCACAGTATTTAATAGTGTGTGCTTGTGTACTGAAGTAATACGGTAACGTGCTTCAAAGGAAAATAATTGAATGAGAAAAGGGCCTATACCAGCTGTAAGGGTGCAGAAGTAAGGCTCGGACACAAAGCTGGTATAGTTTTGGTTATAAACTTATAAACCCGTAAAAGGTTTGCGAAAATGGCCTCTCGGTCCCCAAAGCTAAGAGGGGCTCCCCTTCCTCAAATAAATCTAAGGAAACCATCAGGATGTCAAAAAAATAGTCAATGTTGTGTCCCAAAAACCAGACTTCTGACTAACAATAATAACAAATCTAATGTGCAAGGGTGTTCTTTTCCAAACTAAAGTGGTAATGCCAGTTCTGGTCAACAGAAGAGTTCCCAATGTCTCCAGTGGTCAGAACGACAAAAGAAATGCTCCAAAATGTATTACTCCAAGGATTCAGGGTTAGCTCCTTTCCCAAAGATTCCTTCTGGTTCTACTTTAGGAGCTTGTCTCGCTCGTTATGCAGTTTCATTTCCTTTTCTCATCTCTTTGGGTCTTAGACCCTGTACCTTCTTTAATGAATTTCACTGTATTAAATGTTTATATGGGCGCAAGTCCCAGACTCGCAATACCGTATTATTCCAGCTCTGTGTACTCTCCTGCAAAGCGTATGTTTTCTTCTGTTCGGTCTCTCTTGCTTTCAGAGTCCCAGACGCCTATATTCTCAGGTTCACATTTGGGTGCAGGTCCCAGACTCCAATGGCTTGGCTTACTTTCATGACAACCATGTGCTTTCTTTGGTCTGTGTTTCTCCCAGGATCCCAGACCCTTTTGTTCTCTGGCTCTCCTATGGGTGTGGGTCCCAGATCGTAATGCGCTGTCGCAATAGCTTGGTTTACTCTCCCGCTAAGCATACATTTCCTTCTGTACTGTCCCCGTTTCTCTCTGGGTCCCAGACCCTCTCTGGCTCTCATATGGGTGCGGGTCCAAGACCCTCTTAGTGCAGGTTTTACAGCGGTGCCCTGATTTCACCCGGACGTCCAGCACCTCTCGCTCTTCCTGCATACCTCTTTGTATGGCTCGAGTCTTCCGAGTACCTGCGTTTCGCTGCAAGGCTCTGGCAGCGTTCGGGCGTTCTCTACGGTCGCACATGTCTGCCAGTCAACAATTCTTCCACAGTTTAGACCCGTCTCCTTTGGGTTCCTCTACTCGTCAGTTGCTTCGCCAGTTAGTGCTCCATTCTGGAGCCAAGCTTTTGCTTTCTGGCTGCTTGCCGGATTTTGGAACACCCAGAGGTTTGTTAGTGCAGCCTGCAAAGTAGCTCCTTCTCCCTGGACTACCTTTGCACTTCCGTTTGCCTTGGTTCACAGCATCTCCCGCTGCGGTACCCTGTTCGCGTCTCCCAGCGTCTACCGGATCTTCTCATCGGAGGATGGCTCTCTACATGTTTGTTTCCCTCAGATATTTTGTATTTCCTTTGACCAAACAAATGCTGTGAGAGAGAGCGTTCACTCCGGTTCTATGGAGTGATCTTGATACTCCTGGTCACCATCTTCACTGTACTTGTATGTGAGTTATATGGAAAGTAGTTTGTATTTTCAGGACTACTAGTCAAGTCTAACAGACTGGGTTGGTTTACCTTCTAACAAAGGACATTGGCGCTAGTTGGGAACAGGGAAGGAGAGTTTGGCTTGGGGAAAGAGGGAGGGTCTAACAAAACAGAGGTATACGCGTTCTCTGGGAAGGTTCGTCCTGCGGTCCACCACTCCCAGGGAGACTTTTGTACTGTGGACGCACCGCCCTGGTCCCATGGGGAAGGTCTCCCCCCTATGGAAGAAGGGGCTACATCCACAGATTGGTCACACGGTACATTTTTGTAGGGAGAATTCCTTCACCTCGCTCACTACCATCTGCAGGGTTGGGTCCTTTGAGGCCATCTCTTGATGTAAGAAGCACTGTGTTTCTTACTCTACATTGAAAACATATCTACTCCCCTCTTTAGTTGGTATCTAGTAGGTGTAGTTCTCCGAAGCAATTTGGAAGCCAAAGGCGCAAAGCTATCCATAGCTTACTTGGCTTTTGATTTCTTTAGTAATTGGGTGAATGTACCTCTTAATCAGTGTGCTGTCTGCTAAATCAACATATAGCTGTATTTATCAGCCAGTGTAGCCCCAACGGCATCTTCTTTGCCTCTTTCAGAATCCTTGCCTTTGTCTTTCAAGGTGCAAGCATCACCCAATTGCCTGTAGGCTTGGCCTCTCAGACACTCCCTGTGCGTAACATCTATTTCAAGAGGCACACTTGTGGAGCTACCCAGGATTTCTGCGATGATGGACTGAACATAAGACTTGATATTTACCCCTTCATCTGAAGCCATGGTCAGCAGAGGCGGTTCTTGTAAAGTAGAGCCGGCGAAGATGCTTACTCACCTCCTACACTGAGATGCACTCAGGCACCACTGTAGTAGTTGCTGAAATTGCTGTGCTCCCTTTTCTCAAAGTCCAAGAGGCTCAAGACAAGTCATTTCTGGTTTTGGGCCCGGCAAGTGAACGGTTCCGTACTTTCATAGGTTCTAGACAGTGGACACCTCTACTGGACTAAAGAAAGGACCAGCACTATGGAGATAACCTCCGAGGACTCCCAGGACACAATGCAGGAAGTGATTAGTGATGGCTACTCCAAAGAAATGGCTGAAGTTGGCCCTCCTGTTGAGAACAAAGAAACTGCTCCTAGTAGGCCCCTCTTACTGGCAGAAAGCTGCAACAGCAGGGTGATGCTGCCTGTCTTGAAAGTCGAGAATCAAGAGCCTAAAGCTCAACTTGGGATGACAACCAATGAAGCGAGGTAGCCTAGTTTGAAGCTGATCAGCCGAGATGATGGTTCTGGGATGCCTCTAAAGGCTTCCAGAGGGCAGGTTCCCCAAGCAGGGGTCAAGACCCCACTGGTACAGGGGTCCTAGCACTGAAGGTCTTCAGGAAATTTGCGAAGGAGCAGGGCTTCACCAGGACAGTTTAGAAGAACAAATTATTTACAACTTGCTTACCCGGTAATGTTATTTCTACTGGATGTTCCTCACACATTCCTCATATATTTGTATCCTCCTCTGCAGCTTCGGAAACATTTTTTGTCAGTAGAGGGTGCTGTGCATGGACTCGTGGCCCTCAACGGCTTCCATCCCGCTCTCAGCCGGGACGTTGAGAACAGTATAAGTAGCACACCCCGCACCTGTTGCCTCAGTTCATGTTTTTCCTCCTTCCCTTTGTACATCAGTCTTGAAGGTGACGAAACCAGAAGTTGAAAGATAGGAAACAAAACAGAAATTCATCCAAGGCTAGAGGGGCAGGTTGGGAGGGCGATGAGGAATACGTGGGAGGGACATCCAGTAGAAAGAACATTACCAGGGGTAAGTCATTTATTCTTCCAATAGATTGTATTCTCCCACGTATTCCTCATTGCTGATAAGATTCCCGTGGCAGTATGCAGCTGGAGGTGGGAAGAGGTGAATTTACTTCCGATTGACATCACTGTGAAGAACATCTTTGCCAAATTTAGCATCCTGGCCTGTTACAGAATCAAGTCAGTAATGTTTTGTAAATGTGTGTAGCGAAGACCAGGTTGCTGCACTGCAAATGTCCTGCACCGGTACCCCACTTTGTAAAGCTGAAGAAGTTGCTACACCTCTAGTGGAATGAGCTTTCAGAACGTCAGGATCTTCCTTACCAGCTAGAGTGTAACATTATGTAATGTGCAAAACAATCCATCAAGGAAAGGACTGTTTAGTAATAGCCTGTACCAGTCTGACCCGCGTAACCCACATCTTGCCTAATGTTAGCAAGCCTGCTAATATAAAAGGTAGGTGCTCTTTTGGGGTCTACACAAAGCCTCTTCATCCAGAGAAGGATGCAGAGGTGGATTAAAAGATGGTAAATAAAACAATCTTTTGTGACAGATGAACTTTGGGCACCACCTTAGGCAGAAATTAAGGTGGAGCCCTCAAAACAACTTTATCCATATAAAAGGTAGTAAACTGTGGCTTGGAAGATGAGGCTTGATGCTCACTCACCCTGCAAGCCGAGTTGATCACGGTCAGAAAAACAGTCTTCAAAGTTAGCAGCCTAAGTGGAAACTAATGAAAAGGCTAAAAAGGAGCTGCTGTCAAGAGGTTTAGCACTAAATTAAGGTCCCAAAACCCGAACAATAAGAGAAGCCGGTGGAAGACGTTCGTCAGTCCCTTCGGGAACTTGGCGACAATAGGAAGTTTAAAATAAGAGCCTAGTTCAGGCGAGCGCTTGAACATGGAAAGCGCTGCCAGATAGCCTTTTGCAGTAGAAATCTGAAGCCCTTGATGGGCTAGATACAACAAGAAAGTTAACACCAATGGTGTGTCACAAATAAAAGGGTCAATATCACTGTTTCTACACCAGCTTCAAAACGTGTTTCAATGGCAGCGGTATAGAGTTTTAGTTGCTGGCCTCCTGGCTGAAAGCTACACCCAAGTCTTCCGGGAGGTCCCAATACCTGTATTGCATTCCTCTCAGAAACCACGCATGAAGGTTCAGAGTTCTGATTTTTGGGCAGAGAATGCAACCTCCCTCCTGAGTGTGCAAATCGGCTCTTTGAGGAAGACAAATCGGAGCGCAGATGGACAGGTCCAGAAGTTCCGGGTACCACGTCCTCCTGGCCCAATCCAGAGCGATCAGGATCATGGATTTCCCAAATTACCTCAACCTCCAGATGACATGAGGAATGACGGGGACTGGAGGCCAAGGCCTCGAGTGGCTTAGAGGCGGCTGCAGAAGCAGCTGAGGGTAAGGTTGCCGCTGCTGGGGCTGATTTAGCACCCCTTCCTCATCCATCACGAGGGAATCTTCTCTGGACACTCAGTCCGGCTTGTCGTCTTCTTACAATTTAGGATTATAAACAAAACGACTTACCCCTCCAGATGAGCCGGAATAGGGTTGTTGAGATTGTCCAATGGCCTTGGAGGTAAGCAGCTTCACCAAACTCTCATCCGCCTTGTTGAAAACAAACCTTAAGCCGTCAAAGAGCATGTTGAGTAGTCTTTCCTGCACGTCTGGTTCAAACCCTGACTTCCTCAACCACGCAATACCGTACTAGCAGCCATGGATCTGCTGATGCTGTCTGCAGTATCCAAACCTGACTGGAGAAATTCACCGATTGCCTCCTTACCATCCTTAATGACCGACAGGAAGCCGTCTCCTTCTTTGCCTTTCAGCCGCCATAACACAGTTCCACCGGGTAAATGTAAATCTAGACAATGTGCAGGTCACATTAGAAGATTTCAAAGCCATACTACCTGCAGTGAAAACCTTTACGTGCCCAGGCATCTACCCTCTTGTCATCCCTGTCAGGGGGAATGGAAGGATAAGCTGACTTTCTGGTTGACGTAGCCGCCTGAACCACCAAGCTTTCAGCAGTGGGATGCTTGATAAACTAATCTGGGTCACTCCTGGAAGGTCTGTACTGCTTTGCAAATTTTTTATCAACTGCAGCTTCAGTTCCTGGGGTCTCCCAATTAGCAGAGACTTTCTCTGTAGAGCCAAGTGAAATGGTAAAATTGGGTCTCCGAGGACCCTGGTCCAAGAGGTCAGTCATCTTGTTCGAGGCCTACCAGATCCCATAAATTCAATGGCCTTTTCCATCAGTTTCCTGTAGGATGAGTCAGCATGCTCAGAGGGGTCAGGCCTGCAAAACTCATACTGGCGAGGAATCCAACACTTTCCCGATGTGATGGTGGATTCGAGCTCGGCTTCGAAGATTTAGCCTTTGACTTCCCTTGGTCATCCTTACTCAGAGCGACAGGGGCATGGCTCTTTTGCTTTTCTTTCGAGGGGGTTGAGGCTGCATTTTCGAAAGAAAATCACATAATTTCACTATGAAATGCGTCCCACTTTGCAGGGGAAATCTGATTTCGTAGGGCATGTGATTACCTCCGTGGAGGAATCGCTCGAGGTTGAAGGAGCCCTATGGAGTATCTTCTTTGCTTTCTTAGAGGAAGAAGCCGAAATGTGCCGCAATAAACTCCCCGATCGGGACCATGCTGACTTTTTGCCCCGGGAAGAGTCTTTTGACTCATTCTTTTTCTCCCTATTCGAAGTTGACTTCAATGCTAACCTCCCCACCACCAGTTTACCTCTACGCACTATGAGAGCCTTCTCGTTCATGGCCTGACAGGACCCACAGTCAGCGGTACGGTGTCCGGAGACTAGACACCACAGGCAGACGCAGGGAGGATCAGTAATCGACATTTTCGACCCACAGACCTGGCATTTTTTTTTAAACCCGACTTGGGCGTCTATGGAGTTGAAGATTTTCTCACAAAAATCTGTCACTGAAGCGCCGTAATTCACTCGGAGCGTTCGCTTGGAATAAAGGAACTGAAGCCAACGGGCGCTGCATGCGCTATTTATGCTGATGCCAACTGTTGATGGAGGGTCTCAAGGGACATCGACTCGACGACACTGCATACAGCGCCCTCTGTTGAAAGCTGGAGAGGGAACAAGTTAATTACCTGTAACTGTTCTCAAACATGGGTCAGGCATGGATTCACATGCTCAGGCTCATGAATATTCCCCGTCAGGCGAAATCCTAGGTAAAAGGAAAAAACAGTTTCACTTCGTTTATAAACTGTCTCTCTCCTATAAACCAATCACTGAGCTCGTACTGCCCCCAGCCAATGACTGCCCTCTACCTAAGCCCCTCCTCTGGCAGCCATCTTCATATATGGTAGCACGTAAAGTGGCAGAAGGACCAAGAGAAGAGCCACAGAGGGGCAGGCGGGAGGGTTTGCATGTGAATCCATGTCAGACCCATGCTGGAGAACAACAGTTAAAAGGTAAGTAACTTGTTCCTTCGCCAGCATGGGGTCTGGCATGGATTCACATGCTCATGAATAACACAGCAGCACATAATTACCCAACCACGGGAGGTGGCAAGGCTCAACAGACGCAATCTCTTAACTCCTCACTAGGCTCACCTTCAAGCGAACAGGTTGCGCAGCACTAGTGGGCCGACTCTGGACTCCTCGTGGACGCAGTAGAATTTCGTGAAGGGGTGCGTCAACCTCCACATAGCAGCCCTGCAAATGTCCAGCAGGGGCACACAAGACAGGAACGCTGTCGTTGCAGCAATCGCTCTGGTATAATGGGCTCTCGGACGGCCAGGCAGTGGTCGGTTTGCCAACCGGTGACGATGAGTGATGCAGCTGGAGAGCCACTTGGTAATGGAAGCCTTGAACAAGGCCTTTCCCATGGTTCACAGGGCCAAAGTTCACAAAAAGTTGAGAAGTCTTCCAGAAACTTTGTGCGGGCCACATAAAACTTTAGTGCTCGAGCCACATCCAGCGAGTGCAAAGTCCTCTCTGCCGGCGAAGAAGGCGTCAGAAAAAACACAGGGTTCATTGAGATGAAATTCTGATGGGACCTTGGGCATGAAGGAGGGCTGCGTCCGAAGCACCATCCTCATCTCATGGAAAGTCAAAAGAGACAACAGCCCTGGAGATAGTCGCCAGGTGAACCTTGGAGGCGTGTGCCAGCCCTGATTAAGCCAATGACAACAGGTACAGAAAAACTTGGGGGGGCCGTGACCCTCAGAGGGTTAATGTTCTGCGACCAGCACCAAGTCGCGAATCACTTCCATTTGTGTCCGTAGCACTTCAAAGTCGACAATACTCTGGCCCTGGCGAGGACCTCTCTGCAGTCCGCTGGCAGCTCATAACCACCAAACTAACACTTAGGAGCCAGTCCTTTAGGTTCAGCGACCATGGGTTGTGGTGTAGAATTACCCCTCCCTCCCTGTCGAGAAGATCTGCAACCACTGGCAGCTTGACTGGAGGGGACGCTGACATGCTGAGAAGGTCTGGGTACCATATCTGCCTTGGCGACGCTGGTGCGATTACGATCATCCTGCACTGGTACAGTGCGAGTTGACTGATGACTCGTAGCAGTAGTGGTAAGCGGGGGGCAGGAACACTTATAAAAACAGTCCTTCCCAAGGGAAGGAGAATGCGTCCCCCATGCTCTCCGGCTGGGGAAATCTGCTGGCAAACCTCCGGCACTTAGTGTCTGCTGCCGTCGCAAACAGATAGATTTGGGGACTGGCCCACTGGAGGAAACATTTGTCCACTTGGTCCTGCCTAAGCTCCCACTCGTGGCAAGAGCGCAGCTACCTGCAGTGTGTCGACAACAGTGTTCTTCACTCCTGCCAGGTGAAACGGAACAAGGAACATCCCCTTGGCGACGGCCAAGTGCCACAACTCCTGTGCCTCTTTGGAGAGTGCTGGGGATCTGGTGCCTCCCTGCTTCCGGAAGTAAAACATTGTGGTGGTATTGTCCGTGAAGACCCTCACCACTTTGCCCTTGAGGGACGGCAGAAACGACTTGAGGGCCCAAAACACTGCCCGTAGTTCCAGTACTTTGGTGTGTAACGTCTTCTCCTCCGGCAGCCACAGGCCTCTGGTGAGAGGACGCTCGGTGTGGGCTCTCCATCCTTCCAGGTCCATCGTGACTGTCTCCTGGTACTTAGGGCTTTAGAAGTCCGTGCCTCCTGCTATGTTGGAGCGCACGTCCCACCACCTTATCGCCTGACGGAACCCCTCGTCGGGCGCAGTTCTGTCCTGAAGCCTCCGGACACCTGGATCCAACGGGCTTCCAGGAATTTCTGTAGCGGGCGCATCTGCAATCTGAAGAGCCGTATCAGGTATATACATGACATCATACCGAGCAGCGACTTGATGGTCCTCAATGTGGCGACCTTCAGTGCTAACAGCTGTTGCACCTTGACCAAGATGGCTGCTATCCTCTCCTCCGATGGCACGACCAGGCAGGATACTGTTGAGCCTGGATCTACAGGAACAGCACGTCCTGCAATGGAGTCAAGCAGGACTTAGCATAATTCACAGAGAACCCCTGTCCTTTGACTTTGCCCAGATGAGCCAGTCATTGAGGTAAGGACACACATGAATCCCCCTGAAGTCGTAGATGGGCCGGCACCAGTCTGGGCAATGACTTCAGTGCGAAGGGGAGAGCCTTGAACTGGTAATGCTTCCCTTGTACGACGAAGAGCAGGTACTTGTGCTCCTTTTCGTGTATGGGCACGTGGAAGTACGCGTCCTCTAGATCCAAGGACGACAGAAAGTCTCCCTCCTCACTGACGATGTCGGCCATCTTCAAAGGCCTTGGAGCAACCCCCGTTGACTTCCTGGGTCTTGGAATGGGAGGGTTGGCGGTAAGAGGATGAGCCTGCACTGAAACCCTTCGAAAACCTGCTAGACTTCCCTCCTGAGGAACAAAAGGACGGGCAGTGCTGTTGTATTGTGCCCAAGGCACGGTCCGTCTCCGTGTCAGTATTGATGGCCTGGAGGGATTCATCGACAGCCTTCCCAAAAAGGTGGTCTGTCGAACGGCATGTCCAGCACCCTCGTCTGGACCTCCTGTCAAAAGTTGGTGGGCTTGAGCCAGCCGCGATGACAAAGGCAAACCCTGTTTCCCATAACCCATGTCCGCAATGTCCAGGGCCACCTCGCCTTCCTGAAGGATCTCCAAATACTCAACCAGTTTGTCATCGGGGAGGAAATCCAGGAGCGGAGCCATCTTGTACCAAAGTTCGTTGGCCGCCTTGACCGTTGACGCAGAGTAGATTACCTTCCTACCCATGGAATCCAATTTCTTCCCCTCGATGTCCGGGGGTGCAGATTAAGAAGACAATGACTTTAATGACTTCTTCCTGGCGGCCGCTGAGACCACAGAGTCCTGCGATGGTGGAGACTGTAGACACTTTACTCTGGCACCCAGTATTTCTTTTCAAGTCGGTCTCTCGTCGCTGGGGCCGAGGCCGGGTTCCTTAGAAGCGCCAGCCCCCCATCCCAGACATCGCCCAGGAGCGGTACAGACAGAATGGTCTTCCTTTTCGGCTCCTGGCACTGGTACAGGAAGTGAGTGAGCTGGAAGAGCTCCGGCACACGGGCGATCATAGAGTGGAAGGATCCCACTTCGTCTGGCGGAGAAGCCCTCAGTGGCAGGACATCCCGCCTGGTCTGTCCCTGTCCTCCTGGGGAGGATGTCGGAGGGGGCCGGGGGGTGCGACGGTTGGAATGGAGGCGTAGGGTGTCTCCTCCTTTCCTTCGATGGTGGTTGTCCCCATGTCAACGGGGTCACCGCCAGTAGTGCAGTCGGCATTCTCTTCTGAATCTCCGACACCAGCGTGTGAAGGGTCGAAGGAATATCCTTCAACAGGTCTCCAAGCGGTACCTGGGGAACAGGGTTGCTGGGCCCAGTGCCCATGTCATCATCCCTGTTGCCATTGTCGCCGCCTTGGCAGGCCTCTCCTCGACGTTCTCATTGTCGTCACCACCCTCCTACGGCATGGTGTGGACGGAAACTATCTCCTCCTCGTCGGACGAAGAAATGTCCGTGCCTGGAGTTCTTCCCCCACCCCGCTTCTGCGGGTCCTGAGGTTGTTAGGCAGAATCCTGTGCAGTTCCCTTGGGGAACACTGCAAAAAGATGAAGACTACAGGGGTAAGCAGTAAACCCAATTGGTAGCAGTCTGCACCACCCAGATTTACCTGGTAACTGTGGCTGAGCAGTCAGACATCTCTCGAAGAGTAGGGCAGTATATAGAGTATACACAATAGGGCTAAAAACACAGTAGAGCAAACAAACACTGACCAGAGCTTTGTAGAAAAAGTATATAATTATTTATTTAAAAACACACTTTAGGCAATATACTAGCACTCTAAATCAAAAGCAAGTTAAAACGCAGTCAGGTAAAGTATACACACCTCCCTTGATAACTATCAGATAAGTCGGCGTTAAAACACCACGATTTGTTAAAACAGATGTGAGCGCATAACCTGATGGCACTCCAATAGTTCAGGCAAAGGGAGAGAAAAAGGCAGAGCATAGAATTAAAACATGTCCCAACACTTTTCGGAGTTCTCAGCAAGGGAATAAAGGCAGTAAATACTGTAGAGCCAAAGTTCATAGGCCAGGCCCACTTTAAATGGAGCAAAGCGAAATTTGCCCAGGATCGCACGATTTAAAATGCACTAAAAGTCTTTGCAGAATGTTCAAAAGAGGTTGGGGTGATTCAAGAAGGTAAAGTTAGAAGGTCTGGGGCCAACCCAGTTGGCAAGCCAAGGATTTAAGGGTCACCTTGGGCAAACCGAAGAAAGGGAGGCCAGGCAGGACACAGTACCTTAAAGAGAGAAGCTCCAGCGGTGGCAGTAGTTCCTGGCAGTGGTTGCAGTTTGTTGTTTCGACCAGGGGAAGAGACTATCTCGTCGAGGAGGAAACGTGGAGTCGTTGCACTGCGCAGGGATGAAACCAGCCGCGGAGTTCATCGATAAAAGGTGCGTTCCTTTTATTCACAGTCATAGTGGTGAAGCTTGGCTATCCGGCCGCCGGGGTGCTTGGCACGGGCGATTCGACCAAGAGACATCTTTGGAAGGCGAAAGGGGCGAACTGGTTGATCCCACCAGCTCAAAGGAAGAAGACTCGTCCAGCAGAAGATCTTCTCTTGTCGTTGGGAAAGTGGCGAGTTTGTTGCAGCAGGGCTTCACCGGTGGTGTCGTCGTTGCAGATGGCTCAGCTTCTTCCCTCTTCGGATTCTTAGGTCCTGTGGCGACTTCTGAAGTTCCAGTCCCAAAGGCCCTGCTTTTATGCAGAAAAACCCCCATTCAACAGCCTAGCTGTCACTCAAACATGATAAGTGGTGAGCCGGGCGGCTCACCACTGGCCCAATCAGAACAGAGTGCGACTTTAGTTGCCAAGGCAACGCAGTCCAGGGTGCCAATTCCCCTCCCCACCCATCCTGTGGAACCCAGACAGAGTGGCACCATTTGGAAGGCTTCTGTGGAGAAGCCCGCCAAAAAGTGAACAAAGGGCTCGACCTTGGTCAGAGCTACAGAGTTACAGAGAACGCCATTTTAGAAAAGAGTTCTGGCAAAAAGACCCAACCGTTGATTTAATATTAAATAAATAAACCAGCGGTATCTTTAACATTGCACCAAAAAGTGGTGCGTTTAAAATCAATGGGAAAATCCCATAGAGAATATTCCGGTGGAATATTTCGTGTGGTAACCACTGCCACCAGTCAGAAACTCGACAAGGGGGGACTGGACAGTGCCCCCTTGAAAAGCGACCCAGGGGCAATCGAAATTAACCCCTTCCAGTACGTCCACAATATGATGGTTTGTACTGGTTCTGTTCACAATTTAGGACTAGTAAAGTCAATGGTGACTTTACATGCTCTGGGAGACTGTTAGTCCCAGGGTATGGAGCCTATGTTTGGGGGTCACTATGACACCCCTGTGTTACTGCACTGAGGGTGCTGTGTATAACACACAAAAAATAGATGATACCCTATGGAGCAGAAAGAAAACCGCATAGCCCATAAACACACAAAGGGTCAAAGACATACTTCAAATCATGCCTAAGAGTGGGAGGAAAAGAGTCTCACTCTTAGCAGCAGAAAAAAACAAACCCCAAAAATCCAGCAAAGCTGCTGGGGGACTCACTAAGTCTGGGAAATTAGCCTTATAAGAGAATTCTCCCTAACAGAGGGGTCGGTCTCGGGCTAAGGACTGGCATCCTCTTCTCCGGAGTCTTTTCTACCGGCCTGGAAGAAGCCTGCGGCCTGGGAGGAAGAGCTGCTCTGGCCGCCACCTGCGCACCCCATTAGGCAAAGTTTGTATGCAGTACGCTCTGGGAATACTACAAAACAACTCTGACTACAGGTAAGGAAACCCAACCTTCGGTATAAGCTTGTACTACACAGTTTTGGTAGCGTGTTGAGCAGCCAGACTGATCTCAAAAGGGTTGTAAGAATGGTTGGGGTTTTGTTGTGCCAACTTTCTTTGGTCCTGCGCCCAAATTTCAGGTTAAGTGCTAAGGTGTCGCAAAAGTGTGAGAAAAAAAACAGGCAATGACCCCTACCTCTGTTAGGCAAAGTTTGTATGCACTACCCTTTGGGACCACTGCACACAACTAGGACTACAGGTGTAAGCAAAACCAACCTTTGGTATAAGTCTGTACTACACAGTTTTTGGTAGCAGAGCTGAGCAGCCAGGCTTATCTCAAGAGGGGAATGTGAGCAGTAGGGGTCATACAGAGGTATACAATCACAGGTGTTCAAAAACTCTTACACTCAAGGTTTCTTTGTTAAATACATATTAATGTATTTAACTGTCAGTTATAAAACATTCACTAGAAGGAGGCAGTTAAATATCATACACAAATATACTTCAGTACTGTACACCAAGAGGCCGACTCAAGGAGACTGGACAAACACTGTTTAGGAGGGTTTCGAACCTATGACTTTTGGATATGATACCTAATGCACATGGAAATTAGTGTAGTTTGTTTTTGGTTTGATACAAATTGCCCGGATTTGAGAAAGGCACTTCATAGTGCTGAAACATGCGTAATCCAAAGGGCACTACCGTACTGAAGCGATTTCTATTTTCATGTGTTTGCCGAAAGGGCATCACCACATCAGTGGTTTTTTCAAATATTGCATTTCATCATTTGAAGTTTAAAGATAAAGTTGTTGAAGCACAATGAATCTGTGTGGTAAAAAATGCTCCAAACAGTTCTCTCAAGAGGCGTCAATGTGAGCTGTAGTGGAGTTAAACAGAGATTTACAGTGACAAGTATTCAAATAAACTCTTACACTCAAGGTTTCTTGAATAAACAATTATTTATCAGTCTGTTAGAATAAGACTTCTTCAGAAGGGAGCAATATAAAAGTAACACTCAAGATTGTGTATTTCATGAAGTGTATTTAAGATCTCTACATCAGTAGATACCTTTTGGGATGGCCCACAGACACTACCTACACCCTCAGGTGACTTCAATTGCTAAGGTGCTGGGGACATTAATATATCACTGTTGCATTTAGAATAATATAGTAATAAGTCAAAGGAAAAGATTTAGAACAAACAAGAGACCACAAATATTCTTAAGAAGGCAAATACTTTCAGATTCCCCCAATAAGAGTCATTCAGTGGAAGAGGCTAAACCAAAGTCAATAGGCAAAAATCTATATGAGCGGAAGCACATCTTTGTAGGTAAGTAGAAAGTATTTGCAAAGTGTTTTAGAAGTCTTGGAAGAAAAGAAGAATCAACTGTAGGGCCACAAGCTGATTAGACCTGTGAGTAGTAGAAGATGCAAGCAACTCTACAGTAAGAGATAAGTTCTCCCAGACTTTACAGTACCTTTAGAATGAAGAAAAGTGCAGCGGATGACTTCTGTTCCTGTGCAGCTCTGCAGATCTCACTGTTCCTGGGCCTCAATCGTGGGGACAAGAGGGGAGGACTTCTGGGGACTCCTGCACTGCAATGGGATGGTCACCGCTTGCAACCAGCAATCTTCAATTCAGTGGCTGTTCAGTGTTTCAGCTCCTTGTGTCTATTGCAAACAGCAACACCGTGGTTCCTGGCTGTCGAGATAGGCTTTCCTTGCTTCTGGGGTCCCGCACTCTGTTGAGGGGGCTCATGCATGGTCAGTCCTACTTCCTGGGAGTCCGGAGGATCTTCCTGGAGCTCTAGGCCAGCTTAAAAGCAACGCACACAATCTGGTGTTCCTCTCCCTGGCTATACGGTTTCCAGCAGCAACTCTGGAAATTCAAGCAGCTCTGAGATGGATGTCCAGGTGGCTTACTTTTGAGTTGATTGGTCCTACCAACTCAAAGGGAGAAGTCGTACTTGCAGGGGCTTCTCTGTCGATACAAATTTGGAGTTTCAGCACAGCTGCAGGGCTTCACCGGGCAAACCAACGGTCCAGGAGTTGCAGCAGGCGTCCTCTTCAAGTTCTTCTTCGGTTCCTTCGCCCAAGCCAAAATCATCGCCTTTTATTCAGTTCTCTCCCATTCATTCCAGCCTAGCTGTCAGTCACCCAGCAGGGTGGCTGTCCTTGCCGGACAGTCAGCCAGCCAATCACCAGAGAGTGCATTTGTGTCTCCTAGGAGACTAAGCACAGGGAGTTTCGGGCACCTCCCTCACTTCCTGCCTACCCCAGACACCCTGGAGACAGATGCAGGCTTCACTCTTGAATCCCACCAAAGGCAAAGCGAATAATGGGACCAAACCTGGTTTGGCACGCAGAGTAAATCTCAAGAAGGCCCTTTCCACAAAGAAATGGCAAAAAAAGAAGACCGGGGCCATTTTGACAAAAATTGCACCGTTGGGTGCTTCACTGCAACTGCGAACGCAGCCCGCGGTCAATGCACACCATGGTAGTTAAAACGAAACCACTGCCACCAGCCATTCAGTGAGAAAAGGGCAACATAAACATGTTACATGAGAAGCTAGACAAAGGGGATACTAGGTAACCCCTCCAGCACCCTATTGTAAGATAGTGTGTGCTGGGTCTAGAAAGTTACAATGTAAGTAAGTTAATTTCACTTTACTGCTCTGGGAAAGAGTAGTTTATCTCAGAAGGTATTTAAACGTTTGGGAAATCAAAGAATTCCCTGTGCCACTGCACTAAGGGTGCTGTGTGACACAATGTAAAAGATGATGCCTAGAGAGTTTGTCAGACTCCATAACCAAAAGAAACAGCATACAGAATCACATTAAAATCCACAAGAGTGGGAAAAAAAGGTCTCACTCTCTCCAGGTTAAAAAAAATCAAGTCCTCAAAATCCAGCAAAGTTCCTGGGGGTCTCTAAGGTGGAGGGAATTAGCACATTTCGGAGAATTTTCCCTAACACACTCTGGACCGGGTCAGCCCCTTGCGCTTTGGATAGGACGGCAGCAACCATCTCAATGGAAGAGGATGTTTTGGCCTGGATCACCTGGGCCTTCATGGCCAGGTCGGACACGTTGGCCTTCTCCGGTTTCTCCCGTAGCTTCCCTGAGGTAGCAGACTTTCTCTTGGATAAATAGCTGGAGCGCTGGCTGGAGATTGAGGCAGACACAGATGATGAACGTGCCCATAACCATCGTGGGACCCGCTTCGCAGCGATCCCGACGGAAGCAGACTTGCAGTGCTTGGCCTTGTCTTCAGCCCCCACAGATGGAGTGCCCACAAAGGACTGAAGCCTGCTATGGTTGGCTAGATCCGGATGAAGCATGCCCCTGTGAACTACCCAGGGCAGAGGCCCTGGCCTTGAACCACGTCGCCAGCCAGACGTGTCGATCCTTCCATCGTGCGCTTGGAGAAGCCACGGCAGATCTCACAATCTCCTTCCTTGTGCGTCGGGTGTAGACAATACAGGCACTCGGGATGCTTGTCGCCCGTGAAACAATTCTGCAAACTGCAGCTGGTGCACAGGAAGCTCTGTCCTTCTCCTTTCGACATGATCTGGGGCGCTGTAGGCCTGATGGACCTCTGGAAGCTTCCAAGAAGAAACACTTGACGATTTCTGCCCTTGAGGGGTGATTAAAGATACCGAAAAACTGATCCCCGTTAATTGGAAGGATAAACGAAAGGAGCACATAGGGCTCGAGTGCACCGACCAAAAAACGCAAAAAACCAGAAAGCTCGAAGAGTGAAAAGAACAAGTTACTTACCTCTAACTGTTGTTCTCCAGCACGGGTCTGGCATGAATTCACATGCTCATGAATATTCCCAGTCGCCAGTCTGGGAATCCTCGGTAAAGAAAAACAGTTTCAGTTTCCCTTCTGAACTGTCTTTCTCCTAACAACCAATCACTGGTCTCTGGGTCATACTGCCCCCAGCCAATGACTGCCCTCCACCTAAGCCCCTCATCTGGCAGCCATCTTCATATTTGGTAGCATGTTAAGTGGCAGTTAGGACCAAGAGAAGAGCCACAGAGGGGTAGGCCGGAGGGTTTGCATGTGAATAAGTAATTTGTTCCTTCTCCAGCATGGGGTCTGGCATGGATTCAGATGCTCATGAATAAAGAATGCATAGCAGTGCACACATGCACTACCATGGGAGGTGGCAAGGCTCAACATTAAGCATCTTACCTCCTCACCAGGCTCACCTTCAAGCGAACAGGTTGCGCAGCACTGCTTGGCAGACTCTGGATTCCTCCCTGGAATCGCGGTCTACCTCCACATAGCAGCCCTGCAGATGTCAAGCAGGGGCACACCAGACAATAACGCTGTAGTTGCAGTGATTGCTCTGGTCGAGTGGGCTCTCGGACGGCCAGGCAACAGTCGGTTTGCCAACCAGTGACAATGGGTGATGCAGCCGGAGAGCCACCTGGAAATGGAAGCCTTGGAGAGGGCCTTCCCATGGTTCACAGGGCCGAAGTTCACAAAAAGTTTCGACGTCTTCCGAAAACTTAGTCCGGTCCACATAGAACTTCAGCGCTCTAGCCACATCCAGCGAGTGCAAAGTCCTCTCAGCCGGCGACAAAGGCGTCGTGAAGAATACAGCCAACACCAAGGGCTTGTTTAGATGAAAGTCCGACAGCACATTGGGCATGAAGGAGGGGTGCGTCCGTATCACCACCCTTGTCTCGTGGAATGCCAAATAATGTGGTTTACAAGAGGGCCTGGATCTCTCCCACTGGTCGTGCGGAGGCGATGGGCACCAGAAACGCTGTTTTCCACGCCAAAAATGTCAGTGGTGCCAAATGCATAGGCTCGAACGGTGGACCCATGAGCCTAGTAAGCACCACATTGAGCACACACGCCGGAACCTTCACCGGCAGGAACAAGCAAAATGGTCATTTGACGAACTCCTTGACCAAACGATGCGACCATAAAGATGATCATCCAGGAGATCTGGTGTAGCGGGAAATAGCCGCCAAATGAACTTTGATGGAAGCATGGGCCAGTCCTGCTTTGGCCAATGCCAACAAATACGGAAGCACCTGCGGAGCAGTGTCTCGTAGAGGGTCGATCTTCTGAGTACGGCACCAAAGGGCGAACTTCTTCCACTTGTGCCCGTAGCATTTGAGAGTAGATCAAGGTCTGGCCTTGGCGAGCACCGCCTTGCAATCCGATGGAAGATCGTAGCCCCCAAACTCTAGTGCTGCCGGAGCCAGGCTTTGAGGTTCAGCGATCCTGGGTAGTGGTGCAGAATCGCGCCTCCTTCCCTGGCGAGAAGACCTGCATCCGCCGCCAACATGACTGGAGGGGACGCTGAGATGTCCAGAAGGTCTGGGTACCATATCTGTCTCGGCCACGCCAGTGCGACGAGGATCATCCTGCACCAGGACCGTCTGAGTTGACTGATTAGTCGAAGGAGCAACAGCAACGGAGGGAACGCATCCAGAAACAGTCCTCCCTTGGGAAAGAGAATGCGTCCCCCATGCTCTTCACCTGGGGAAACCTGCTGGCGAACCTCCGGCACTTGGTGTTTGTTGCTGTTGCAAACCGATTGATCTGGGGATTGCCCCATCTGCGGAACAGGCAATCCACTTGGTCCTGTCGAAGTGCCCACTCGTGGCAAGACTGTAGCTCTCTGTTGAGAGAGTCGGAGACGGTGTTCTTCACTCCTGCCAGATGAAACGGTATGAGGAACATAGCCTGGGCTACGGCCCAGTGCCAAAGGTCCTGCGCCTCTTTGGAAAGTGCCGGGGATCTTGTCCACCCCCCCCCCCCCGGATCTAGAACATTCAATGTAGTGTTGTCCTTGAAGACCGGTACCACCTTGCCCTTGAGGGACGGAAGGAATGATTTGAGGGCCCAAACACAGCCCTCGGCTCCAACACGATGTGGAACGTCTTCTCCTCCGGTAACCCCAGGCCTCTTGCATGAAGGCTTCTGGTGTGTGCTCCCCAACCTTCCAGGGAGGCGTCCGTGGTGACCGTCTCCTGATGAAGTGGGGTCTGGAAGTCCGCACCTGCGGGCAGATGTGCACGCACTCCCCACCACTGTATCGCTCAGTGGAAGCCCTCATCGAGCATGATCTTGTCCTTGAAGCTTCCTGACACTTGTATCCAGCTGGCGCCGAGAAATTCCTGCAGTGGAGGCATCCATAGCCTGCACAGTGGAATGAGGTATATGCATGATGACATCATGCCGAGTAGGTACCTTGTGATCTTCCGGGGCAACAGCTGTTGCACCTTGCCCAGGATGGCCGCTATCCTCTCCTCCAACGGAGACGCTAGGCACGACACTGTTGAGTCGGGCTCCCAGAAACAGGGCGTCCTGCAATGGAGTCAAGCCAGACTTTGCATAGTTGACCGAGAACCCAAGATCCGTCAGAAGATGGACAGTCCTCACAGTGTGGTCGACGGCGATGTCCTTTGAGCTCACCTGGAAGAGCAAGTCGTCCAGGTAATGGTACACGTGGAACCCTCGTAGCCGCAGCTGCGCCACCACTGGTGCCAGGCACTTGGTGATCACTCGAGGCGCCGACTTCACTCCCAAGGGAAAGGCCTTGAATTGGTAATGTTGCCCTTGAACCACGAACTAGTTAAGACGGCGGAGGTCCAGAATGGGCATCCAACCGCCGGTCTTCTTTCTGACGTGGAAGTAACGAGAGTACACTCGAGCCCAGTAGCCTCTTTGGGAAGAGCTTGATCGCCCCCCCTTTTTTTTACCATGGCCCGCACCTCCAGCAGCAGCTGAGGGACGTGATTTTCCTGACGGGCCACTGGTGGTATCTGGGAACACTTCTGTTGGAACTCTAAGGTTTGTCCGTGGGCGAGAGCGTCCAGCACCCAACGGTCGGTGTAGATGGTCTTCCACACGCTGACGAAGTTCGCCAGCAGGCCTCCCAGTGGGGTGCACGGGTGGGGGCCCGATTCCACGGCCAGTTCAATCTTGAATTGACATCGAAGCGCCGCCTTGTGGACCTTGGCGACGACGTCCACCTCCAGAATTGGCGCAACCCCTGTAGGTCTCCTGGGCTGATGAGCGGGAGGGCGGACTAAGACAAAGCACCTCCTCTGAATCCTTTAGAAGAACGGACGGCCATTGTTGCCCAAGACACGAGTCGTCAGTGTCCGCTTTGATGGCCTGGAAAGACTCGTCCACAGTCTTTCCACACAAATTGTCCCGGTTGAAGGGCACGCCCAACCCCTTCGACTGGACATCATGGCGAAAATCAGTGGCCCTCAGCCAGCCTCGCCGACGAAGGCAAACGCTGTTGCCCATTTGGGGGAATCATGTGTCGGCAATGTCCGTGGCCAATGTAATGGCGCGGTCGGAAGCCACCTCGCCTTCCTGTAGGATCTCCAAAGCCTCAGCACTCTTGTCATTGGGAAGGAAGTCCAGGAGGGGGGCTATCTTGAACCAAAGTTCCCTGTCGTAACGCGCCGCGAGGGTGTTGGCGGCCTTGATGGTAGTCACTGCTGACGTGATCACTCTTCGCCCCATAGCATCCAACTTCTTCCCCTCACTGGCCTGAAGTGGCGGGGGGGGGGTCATGGGGTTGGGAGGGGAAGAGGAGGCCGGTGACTAGGAGGAGCCCGAAGACTTCTTGGCTGCAGCTGAAACCAGAGTCTGGAGATGGCTGAGACCGTAGGCACAGGTGAAGAGTCTGGCACTTCTCTATTTCTTCTCGTAGCGATCCCTCTACGCCGGAGCCAATGAAGGATTCTTCATGAGGGACAATCCCTCCTCACAAATGTCATCCAATAGCGACATCGAAAGCATGGTCTTCCTCTTTACTACCCGGCACTGGTAAAGGAATCCCTCTTTCTTCTCCTCCGGGATGAGCTGGAACAACATCGAGGCCCTGGAGATCATGGCGTGGAACAAGCCAATCTCGCCGGTGGTGAGGATCTGGCAGGCGGTGACGGGAGATCCCCCAAGCCGCCGTCGTCCTTGCCAGCGCCCGTCGTCGCCGTGTCCAGTTCCGTATCATCCCTCGGGGGGAAGAGGGTGGCGAGAGGTGGAAGGGCGGTGAACTCTCCTCTTGGATGGTGGTTCCTCCGATGAGAGGCATCCTTGTCTGGATTTGCGAGCACAGGGTATGCAGAGCCATAAGAATGTCCACCGAGATATCCCCAGGTGGCTGCGAAGGGGGCAAGGGCGTTTGTGGCTGAGGCTGGTCCGACGCGTCTTCGCCACTTTTTTTGTTCATTCCACCTTCTTCACCGCCCTGTTGCTCCTACTCGGTCTCCTCGTTGTCACCTTCATTGTCACATTGGTCGTCGCCGTCGTCAGGATCCCTCCCATAGGGTCTGCTCTCGACGCAGCTTCCCTCCTGGAGGACCGCAAGGTTAGTGAGCTCCTCCTCTGAGGAGATGTCCGTGCCCTGCAGGGCTACTGTGCCACCCCCCCTTCTCTGCGACCAAGGGAGACTTTTATGGGCATCATCTTCTCCGGAGCCTTTTCGATGGGCTGGAAAGAGGATTCCCTCCTGGCAGACAGGGATACCTTCGCTTTCGGGGCCATGCCCTACGGATCCACCAGAGGGACGCCACCACTACTTTAATGGAAATGTAGGCCTTCGTCTGATGCACCTGGGCCTTCATGGTCTTGGCCGAGTCCGCGGCCTTCATTTTAGGGGAGGGTCTGGGCCCCGCTCCCCCTTGGCCTTCTCTGCAGGGCCGGCCTGGGTCTTCTCCAAGAGCTTGCCCGGATGGTCAGACTTCCTCTTTGAAGATCCCAAGCGTTGGCTCGTGGTCAAAGGTGCCAGAGATGCTGAACTCGCCCTGGCCGCCGAGGAGTCCTGTCGCAACGGCGCTCCCAGAGGCAGTGGATTTGCAGTGCTTAGCCTTATGTTGGGACCCGCGGGAGGGGTGCCCTCAAAGGTTTTAGAAGACCGCTCAGCATTCTTCTCGGCAGGGAAGGTATGCTGCCGGGACTCACCCAGAGCAGGGGCTTTGGCCTGCAGCCACTCATTGAGGCCCTTGTGTCGTCGGTCCGCGTGCGCGGCACCATCTCCAGGCAAGCCACGCAGTTGTCCTCCACATGCGTCAGGCCCGAATGCAGACAGTAGAGGCACAGGGAATGTTCATCATCCGAAAAGACATTCCGTAGGTTGCAGCCGAGGCAAACCTTGAAGAGAGGCGCCGAGTCCTTCTCCGCCATGTCCACGTGGTGTAGGCCTCGAAGAAGCTTCTGGAATCCTCCAAGAAGAAACTAGACGAAAATCCGCCCTTGAGGGGCGCTGAAGAATCCAAAAACGGGTCCTCGTTAATTGGAAGGTTGATCGATGGAGCTTGAGACTCAACTGACCAAAAAAACGAGAGCAAAACTTAGTTGCAAAACGCAGTAAAAGCTTGAGAGCTATAGCACGAGGACTCCCAACACTTGAACGTGCGGTAAAGATCTGAAGTTGGCTGCCAGAGGAAGGACTTAGGGAGGGCACAGTCATTGGCTCGGGGCAGTATGACCCCGAGCTCAGTGATTGGTTTATAGGAGAAAGACATTTTTATAAACGGAAGTGGAACTGTTTTTTTCTTTTACCAAGGATTCACAGCCCGACGACAGGGAATATTCAAGAGCATGAGCAGGTGAATCCAGGCCAGACCCCATGCTGCAGAAATATATTATCAAAAGAGGAGGACTACGTGGGAGGACACAATCCATTAGAAAGTCTGTACTTGCACATACACAAGCCTATTTTTCACCAAGCAAGATAGACCCCAAAACTCATCTATGTATAGTGAACTTGCATCACTAATATACTTCACCAGGTATATAGTTCTCTGTGTCATTACCCCAGGGCAAACAGTTAATAAAATGTTAGACTGATTCGATGATAGTAGCGGGATTACAAAAACGGCAGAGATTATCTGGACAGTCTTTGTTTTCTTCTAAACATGATCTCTTTAGTATGGTATAAGTTAAGCCTTAAGCGTAGAAATCGGTTTCGATGCAGTCTGCTAGGAAACTTTTGAAGATACTTCAGTAAGGTATTCAGCGTGCGTGGTTCATTTGGATACAGCAGCAGCTTTGTATTGCTAGCTTTGATTTTGTGTTTCAATCCAATCTCTAGTTTGTAGCTTTTTCACTACATCAGGGCCCTCTATTCCCGTATCCAGCTCTGCAAGGTGGTTCAAACAAGACTTGTGCCAATCATCTGTGGGCCAAACTTGAATTCCACTTGTTGGTTTGAATAGATTATAATATATGGACAAGCCGATTCTTGCATGCAGATTTTCCTAAGAAGCAATAGGCTTTTGCATAGTATTGAGTGTAAAGATTGGAGACCCAATGCACATCTGATAACACTCACTGGAATACTTTTGGGAAGATCAGAGTACAACTTTCCAGAAGGTTCATTCAAGCAGATTCCTTGTAGTGCATATCATGCTTAAGGTAGCTTCACTGCCCTATGTCATAGTTGGTAAAACATTCACATATAACATCAGTAAGGGTATCATTGTGAATTTCCCATACATAGCATGTATTAAATCGCTCCTTGTGAAGCGAGCAATTTGATTTTAGATTTTAAGATGTCTGACCATATTGCTTCTCCATATGCTTGTTGAAATGAATACCCAGGTATCTGATCAAATCAACTTGCTCCAGAACCTCATTCCCTATTCTCCATTGAGGTTTTTTTCCTTAGGACAATGTAAGACGGTTATGATTTTGGATTTCATACTATTGATCGTCAACTTATTTGTTTGCATGCAGTTTTCCAGTTGGTTCAATTTACACTGGACCCCTATTTGTGTACGATCGAGCACCAAATCTTCCGCGTATAGAATCCACACAATACTTTGACTATTACTTTTTGGCGGGAAGTCATCCACGTTCTTAAGAGCTATTGGCAAGTCTGCTAGATACAGATTGAATAGTGTGGAAGCTAGCGGACAACCTTGTTTGACTCAATGTTCTGTTTTTATTTTTTAGTCGTATTCAAATGGAGGTATTGGTTTGGAAAGCCTTCGTGAGCTAAAAAAGCTCCTCTGGGCAATTCCAAGCAGACTGTTTGTCCCATAGTTTTAATCTATTCATGCTGTCAAATGCCTGCTGGAGGTCAATGAATGCCAGATGTAGGTTGGTTTTAGTTTTAATTGTTTGCATCTTTAGTGCATTTAGAAGGAATACATTCAATTCCGTTCCTACTCCCTTTGTGAAAACGGTTTGTCTTGTGTCCACGATGTTGGTTTTATTAGCCCATGTTAGGGAGAATTCTCATAAATGTGCTAATTTCCCTATACCTAAAACCCCCAGCACTTTTGCTGGATGCCAGGACTTTTTAATTTTTAACCGGGAAAGAGCAAGACCTTTTTCCCACTCTCTCATGTATTTTACTGTGATTTAACAGTGTTTCTTTTTGGTTTTGGAGTCTGACAAACTCCACAGGCATCGTCTTTACATTGTGACACACAGCACCTTCAGTGCAGTGGCACAGGGAAGTCTCTTAGATTTCCCAAAGGTTTAAATACCTTCTCTTGGATAAACTACTGTTTCCAATAGCAGTAAAGTGAAATTGACTTTACCTACAATTGTAACTTTCTAGACCCAGCACACACACCATCTTACAATAGGGCGCTGGAGGGGTTACTTCGTATCCCCTTTGTCTAGTTTTTCATGTAACAATTTTATGTTACCCTTTCTAACCTTAATTGCTGGTGGCAGTGGTTTACTTTTTACTCCCATTGTGTGCGTTTACCGCAGGCTGCGTTCGTAGCTGCAGTAACGCACCCATGGGTGTCCATCTTGTCAAAATGGCCTGGTCGTCATTTTTCACAATTTCTTATTGAAAAGGTCCGTCTTGAGATTTATTCTGCGCGCCAAACCAGGTTTGGTCCCTTTGTTCGTTTTGTCTTTGGCGGGATTCATGAGTGAAGCCCGCCTCTGGCTCCAGTATGTATGGAAGGGGCAGGAAGTGAGGGAGGTGCCCAAAACTCCCTGTGCTTAATCCCCTTGATTTCAGGAATGTACCCAAAAGGTGATTGGCTGGCTGTCCGGCAAGGACAGCCACCCTGTGGTGTGATTGACAGCTAAGCTAGGCTGGAATGAACGGGAGAAACCTGCATAAAAGGCGAGGCTTTTTGGCTTGGAAGGTAGAGTCGACCACTGGACGAAGGAATCCGAAGAAGAACTTGGAAGAGACGCCTGCTGCAACTCCTGGACCATTGGTTTGCACGGTGAAGCCCTGCTGCTGTGCTGAAGCTCCAAATTCGCCTCGACTAGAGAAGCCCTGCAAGGACGACTTCTCCCCTTGAGTTGGTGGGACCAATCAACTCCAAAGTGAACCCTTTTGGACAACCTATCGGAGCTGGCTGTATTTCCACTGCTGCCGGAACTGAAGTGCCAGGGAGATAAACACCAAACGGAGTGCATCACTTTTAAGACTGACCCAAGCTGCTGGAAGATCCTCCGGACTCCCAGTAAGCAGGACTGACAAAGTCTGAGCCACCTCAGAGTGCTGGACCCCAGATGCGAGTAAAGTCCAGAGTGGTATCTGCGAGACCGCGGTGGTGCCATTTGCTGAGACGCGAGGAGCTGATAACGCGAAGTGCTGCTGAATAGACGTTGGTCTTTTTCTGATGCTGACCGTCCCGTTGTGTTGTAGGAGTCTGCAGAAGTCCCACCTCTTGTCCCCACGACTGAGGCCCAGGAACAACAGGATCTACAGAGCCACACAGGAACAGAAGCTAGCTGGAACCATTTCTTCTAACCAAAAGGTACTGTACAGTCTAAGAGAACTTAGCTCTTGTCTTGTAGCCTTACTTGATCTCAATTGAACTTGTCTTGGTTACTTCTGCAGTTGCTTGTATCTTCTACCTGTCACAAGCCTCCCAGCATGTGACCCTACTTGATTCTTTTTCTACAAAGACTTATAAAACATTGTGCAAGACCTTTACTTAGCTGCAAGAAGTGCTTCAGCTCACCTAGACTTTTGCTCAATTGACAATGGGTGGCCTCGCTCCCTAAATGACTTCTCTCCACTGCTTGTGTTTTAGCTTCCCTCCAGGAGAGGGTTAATTTACTTTGCATTGGGGGTTCAAAAGTACTTTCTTGCTTCAGAAGATTTGTGTGATCTCTTGCGTTATTCTTAAACCCCTTTTCGTTGACACCACACTCAGTAATGCTCTAAATGTACCAGTGATATATTAATGTCCACAGTGTCCTAGCAATTTAAGTCACCTGAGGGTGTAGGAAGTGTGTGTGCCAACCCAAATGGGTACTTGCTGATCTAGAGAAACTTGGAGTGTATTTGTGTTTTACTATTATATTGCCCATTCTAAAGAAGGCTTATTCAAACTGACTTAAATAAATTCATAATTGTTTAATCAAGAAACCTTGAGTTTAAGGGTTTATTTGGATACTTGTCACTGTGAATCTCTGTGTAACCACCCTACTGCTCACACTGATCCCTCTTGAGATAAGCCTGGCTGCTCAGCCACACTACCAACCTGTGTTGTTCAGACTTATACCAAAGGTTGGATCCCTATTGCCAGGAGGTCAAGGTTGTTTTAGTGCACCCAAAGGGTACTGCTCCAAATCTTGCCTAACAGCCCAGCTTACAAGTTGTTTGAGTGTTTGCTGCAAGTAATTTTCCAATTACATCCAGTAATGCGATAGGTCTGTAATTTCTTGGTTCCTTTTTGTATTCTTGTTTGAAAATCTGGACTATAATGGGCAGTTGCCCAGAATGGATGTAGTTCACCATTTTGTTATAAGAGCAAGCATATGGTATATGAGTTTGGCCCACACTTCCAGTGCTTTTTTGAGGATGTTGTTCGTTAGCCCATCAGGACCGGGTGCATTTGATTACTCCAATTTTTTTTATTGCGTCGCTTATATCCGTTTGGTCGATTTTAATTTGCCAAGATGACTGGTTTGATCATCGAGATCTCAGACTTTTTGTTTGGGTCTGTAAAGAGATTAGTAAAATGTTCTATCCATTGTCCTTCTGAGACTCTGCTACTCAGAATCGCCTGTTGATTTATGGTTGTCTGGTTTAAGAATGCCCAGGTGTCTCTTGAGTTTGACTGGCAGATTGCCTTGAGCATCTTCTCACCTTGTTATTTTGATTGCGCATTAGTCTAAATGCAATCACCCAGTTGCGATATTGCCTTTTCCTTTTTTTAATGGCTGCGATCCTCAGCGGCGTATGTAACTTCTTTGCCTTTTTCAGATCTTTGCTCAAGCATTTTATTTCTGCGAGCTCACTGCTATACTGGTGTTTGGGTTTGTGGTACGGATGCTTGAACACGGATCGAATCACCTCATAGCATGCCAACAGAGGGCGATAGATCAAAAGAAGGTCATACAGGATTAGGCTATCAAGAAATGTTTTAGTTAAGTGTCTTGATGTCTTCATGAGTAAACTTCAGGCGATTTTTCCGTTGGTTTACTGATATTTCAAGTAGTTGATGAATCCTTAAATTCTTGTTCCAGATTTTCCATGTCAAACACATTGCATCATGATCGCTCACAGCCATATGTAGCATATCAAGTCGTTCAATGTTGTGAAGGAAATTGCGCGAACTCCATGTATAAATCAATGGTAGAAGCCGTTTTCTTTCTTTTCCATGTAGTTTTCCCAGGGATATCCCCAGTAGTTTGTCCATTGAGCATGTCACAGTTTCGCAGGGTTAGTTCTTGATGCCACAATTGATTTCTTTTCACAACATTTGAGGCTGGGGGGCGTTTGAACATTTCGGTTTTCCCTTGTGGTCTAGGCATTTTATATTCAAATCACCACAGAGTAGAAGATGCAGATTTGTTAAATCCATACAGCACTTGTCGATTATGCCATTTACTGTTGCGATTAACTTATGTATTAGGATTGCTGTATTTGCTGGGAAGTCTCCAACTGTGCACGTGTGTTGTAAGATCGTTACCTGAATAAAGGGGTTTATTTTCATTTTTCGTTATCGTGAAACCAGGGTTATTCTTTAAAATTGTCAGCCCCACATACAGTCTTCCACGTTTGCCTTTCAGGGCAGGATTTAGAAATGTTACATATCCATCTCTTGTAGGTGTGTCACACACCCATGTTTCTTGTAGGCATATGTCTTGTTCTCCTAATTTTGCTGAATTTTGTCCAAACAGATTTTTAAACCCTCTAGTGTTCCACAAAAGAAGGGTCTGGATATTGTTGTCCAATTTTGATCTAGCTAATGTGTCTTGTTAGCCAAGATCCTGGGTAGCCAGTTCCAATTCTCAGGTTGCTCTTCTGTATTGCTCAAATTCATTTGCATCGCCCGTCTATTTTGGACTGTTCTATTGTTAAAGGTGACAGTAAGAGGTTTTTGTCTTCTCACGGAGTTTGGCAAACTCCCTTGCTCTTGATGTTTCCCTGAGAGGATTTTGTATGCGTTTGAATCGGCTTTAATGTTTAGTGTATCATGATGATCTATCGGTAGGTTATGGTCCCTTAATTCAAAACTGAAAGCTAAAATTGTAGCACTGCCTGCTAGTAGCGTGTCTTTTGCCAGCTTTGATTTCATGTGAAGAATTACCCAATCTAGTCTAGACTTTCGCATATTTTATGATTGAGAGGTCATCCGAAGAGACAATTCTTAGTGCCAGTACACAGTGAAGTAATAGCATTATGTTTTTTCCATTTAGATTTACTTGGTTTTTTACAGTCAGAATGTTTTCCAGGACCACTTCACTCCAATCTCTGTTAGACTTTCCGTTTGGTTTCTCAGAATGCTAAACCACTTGTCTTGTTTTTAGGTTTCTGTTGTGAGGCTTAGTTGGCTTAAGACCTTTGACATTACTTACTTTGATGGCCTCTCGACAGTAAGAAATGTGTCTCATAGTTTCTTGTAATCGCCTCCGTTTCTGTGACAATGTGATGAAACTTGGAGAAGTGCTCCCAAGGTTGGTCTGTGTCGATATCAGTGTCTTGCGGTCGCCGTTTCATCTTTTCTGTGGGTGAAGATATTGGGCTATAAGGTATTTCTTGTACATCTGAAGTTTTGGAAGGCTCCTGACCGTTTCTAAGAGTGTCGTCATTTTCTTCCAAGTATTGAGATAAGTCTTCCAGTGGGTCATAATCCTCTGGATTGATCACTTCTTGACTCACTTGGAAGGAGGTTTCCGTTGCAATTTCGTTGCCATTGATGGACACAGCCTTTGTACCAGCATTAGCAGTATCATCTGCGTTCGACGCTGAATCATGTATTAGCTTGTGAAGGGCCTCTTTTTTGGTGTCTTTATCTGGGCTGGTACACGTCAGAGGAGGGGGGAGGTGTCGTAGAAAGGCATGAGATAGTGTGATCTGATTTGTTTTCCCTCTGACATTTTTTTATTTAATTTCTGTGATTTGTGGGCCTTTATACTTACGCAGGTTTTGACTTTGTTTGGCCTTCGATATTGTTTGTTTCTTAAAAATGTCAACATTCCTCATCAGTTCGTGTCTCGATGTGGTTACTGGTATTAAAGGTGACATTCTGTTTGGCTAATGTTTTAATTACATTAGCATTCAGATTCTTGTGCGGTAGATTGGCAGTCTGATTTAAGTCCATCTTTGTTTTATTTTCAGTCTTACAGTTTTCTGCTCCCTGGTCATCTTGAACTATATTGCCTTCTGAAGGAATTTGGTATTCATACCTTGACCGGTATGTTGTTATAGTTGCCTCTGAAGTAATCAGGGCCGAATGGTAATGCGCTGGGCGAGTTTGTTCACCTTTTTTCCCATTTTGATGCTATTTAAGGTTTTTGTCTTCCGTTTTTCTTTTAGAGATTCCTGCGGATTCATTGTGCCATTATGCACCATTTGCTGATGTGCCATCTTATTCGTTGGTAAATTTGCCTTTTTCCTCATCCATTTTAAGGACTCCAACAGGGCATCCATCATGTTAACTGTCAATGTGTTCACCCTATGAGATTTCACCATCAAGTCTGTTTTGAACAGGTGTAAAGGTTTCTAGTTGTATGAGTTTGGAATGTATCATGGCAAGTAGGGTATTGTGGTCCTTTAAGCTGGTGTGTATGTCTTCATACAACTTTAGGAAGGGGGAAAGCGAGATTATGAGCGCTGCCATTATGTTATTGTGAATCTGCGTCGTTGTTGCGCTAGATAATCGTGGTCTTTGTCCGTTTGTCTCATTATCAAAAGTATGATCCACTGATGGTGAAGAGGTCGGCGAGCACTGCACACCACTTGAGGAATCCAAGTTTGTCGATTGTGATTTTTCCTCTTGCGTATTGCTGAGATCTACAAGAGAATATCAGCATTTGCAGTTTCCACCCCTTCACCTAATCCAATTGCGTCGCCATTTAGATCACTTCAGGATTTGAGGGACTTTGGATGTTGGAATTTACCTATGGGCACATCGGCAGGAGTAGAGCAATATTTGCCGTCCACCTTGTCTTGGTGCCTTTCCTCAAAAGAGAATCGCAAAGACTGTTTGCATATACGTGCTCTCCTTTCAGCAACATCCGGTCCGTTTTAATCTGGCAAAAAGACGTTGCTTGCGCGCCGCTTTTTCATTTGGATTCATTTTAAAAAAGCAGCTCTTTCCTCTGCCGTCATCATTTGCGGTGGATTGTTCCAAGTTGTTTGCATTAAACTTCGAACAATCCAACTTGTTGCTGCTGCTCGGTTTGTTGTTGATCAATCTGTCAGTATCACAGTGTAGTGTTACTTTTGTCACCAAGCCACAGTCACCAGGATGCTTGACAGCACTTTATTTCTGAGAGGGGGCAGTGTGGAGTTTGCAGGCTTAATGAGAGGCTACGCACAATAGTTCCCGTCTCCTTTACAGCTCCAAATACATTGTCGCCTCGCTCATTCTCATGATTACGCTCTTTCGTCTAGGTTATGTTTTCATTTGAATTCACAAGGAACTGCTCATGTTCTTTCAAAATTTCTGCCGGGCTACATGAATGAGCCGCCCTCGACTGTCCAAAAACACTGTCGGCTTCTAGTAATTCAGCGTCAGTTATGTCATGTTTGTAGTTACGATTGTCATTTCACTTGCAGCTTCATTTAATACTGTGCATAGGAGTGTGGCTGCGACTATGCGTGAAGCGTCCAAAGACCAAGAGGTCAGTGACATTTCAGACAACTTTAATGCTGTAGGTTCACTCACCTTGATCATCGTATCAAGTACGCTTTATCTCTCGGCCGGCAAGGTTGTCTGAAGAAGATGTGTCGTACGGGGCCCTGTTTGCTCCATTAGTTCAGTGGATAATGTAGGGAGCGAAGATTTGAAGTTGACGAAGGGAGCAGAGCCCAGAAGCAGCCTGAGAGTGACTGGGGAAGAGACTGGACTCTCCTGCCGGACTCTCAATTCATGAAGATGGAACATACGCTCTTCGCAGGACTGATGAATGACTAGATCATCCAGATATGCGCTGCAAAGGCTGGAATATAGTCGCAAAATCTTGTCCATTAGTCGTTGGAAAGTAGAGGGAGTGCCATGGAGTCCAAAGGGGAGGACTTTAAAATGAAATGGCCCTCTGGGGGTGGAGAATGCGTTTTTTTTCTTTGGATTGAAGGGCACCTGCCAGGAGCCATTGCTAAGATCAATCGTGGAGAGGTAGACGGCTGATCCCAGCCGATCAATAAGGTTTTCAATTAGCGTATCGGATAATTATTTGGAATATGGATTTAAGTTTTCTAAAGCCTATGCAAAACTTGAAGTATGGATCATGTTTTGCCACAAGGACAATTGGTGATGACCACGGACTTTGCAAGGGCTCGATAATATCCGAGGACAACATTTTCTCCACTTCTGGATGACTATTTCTTTCCTTGCCACTGGGATCCGGTAGGGTTTTAATTTAATGACTTTTACAGGAGGAGGGGGGCCCGGATATGATGTTAGATTCCTTTCAGTCTCCCAGGTTCACAATTAACGACATCTGGAAACTGGTCTAAAAGATCCTGGATGTCTTGCTGTTTTGGTGGAAGGCCAGGGGGCCTAAAGTAGTCCAATCCGCCTCTTCTGACAATAAACTGGCCATGACCAAGGGGAAGATGCAACTGGGTCCTGTTTCCATTCCTTCAAAAGATTGACATGGTATATCTGGGTCTTATTTAGTCTATTGGGTTAGGGAACTCGATAGTTATAGGGCCCGTTTTCTCTAAAATCCGATATGAGCAATGCCAGCCGGGCAATATTTTGTGTTCTGTAGTGGGTAACAGCACAAATACTTTGTTCAATGGAAAAGAATTGTGGTATTGCCCCCTTTTTTTTAATCATATTGGGCTTTTTGGACTTCCTGGAATTTTTCAAGATGGGAATGTACTATATATCTCTTATCACAACCATATGTTCTTTAATCCGCTGTGCAGTTTGAGAAAGAGGTAAGATGGCTTCTTCCCTCTCCTCCCAGGTCTCTCTTAACAGGTCAAGGACATCTCTTGGATTACGCCCATATAGGAGCTCAAATGGAGAGAAACCCAGGGAAGCTTGGGGAGCCTTCCTGATGGCGAATAATGCACAAGGAATCCTCATGTCCAAGTTACAGCTGTCAGCCTCTACCAATTTCTTCAAAACACTCAGCGCTCAACCAAACCCATCCATCCATCTGGGGGTGATAGACGGAGGTTCTTAATTTTTTTAATCTGTAAGATCTGTTTCACGTCTCCCATGATCTTACTCAAAGGTGGTCCCCTGGTCTGTTAAAATTTCTCTTGGACAACCCACTCATGATGGGAAAGGAATTAAATGTTTTAACATTTGCTGTGATGCATTATTCCTCAACAGGAAGGCCTCAGGGTAATGTGTGGCATAGGAGAGTACAACCAATATGTACTTGTTCCCAAGTTTAGATGCTTTCAATGGGCCTATTATATCCATTCCTATTCGGGAAAAGGGGACCTCTATAATAGGTAAATGTTGTAATGGGGCCACAAGAGGGAGGTGTAGGGCGGTCTTTTGACAAAAAGAGCATGCAGAGACAAAGTTCTTAACGTCAGCGCACACAGCTGGCCAGTAAAACCTACTCGCAACCTGTCCCTGTGGTTTTGCCATCCCCAAATGTCCTGCAGTTAGGTGGGCATGTGCTATTTCAAGGACTACCCTTCAATAACATATCAGGACCACTATTTGTGTTCAAGGGGTCCACCTCATTGGTGGTATTTCCCAGATATAACAACGCTTGCTTTATATAAAAACAAAAATTCAAAAAAAAGAAGGGCCCCAAACCCAAAACCTCCCTTAGGAAAAAATAGCCCAAAAAGCTCAAGGTCACTGCTGTGGCCCTCATCTCCATGACAGACTGAGGTGATAGAATCCCCAGAAGACCCATCTACTAGTGACACAGAGGTGGAGGAGATTCAACCTTGCTTGGAGGACCTGGATCCTAGGCTTTGCTTGCAGAAGGCGGATCCTCTAGGGTCGACATCAGCAAAGTGTCCCTCTTGAAGGCTTGCGCATACAAGCTGCTTTCCAACTTGGGCAAGATACTGGTAAGCACAGGCTCTATTGGATGGATGTCCAGCTATATAGTGAACCTGTAGAGTCTACTCCAGGGGCCCATAAGAGACTGTTGGTACCCCGAGAAGTCAGACCTTTACTTTTGCAGTTGGCCCATGAAGTGCCTCTATTTTGCAGTTGGCCCATGAAGGCACTACCCTATATTTCTACTGGTCCCAGAAGGGTGCATCATCAATACAGGAGTGGCCACAAATGTCAATTGTCTGGCGAAAGTGGAGCCAATAATGCGGCACCCCTGGTGCCTCTCTCAGTTGTGGGCATACCTTTTGAGAGGGCAAGGATTGACATTGTTGGTCCCTTCGATCCTCCCACTGCGTCGGGCAACAGATGTATTCTTGTTTCAGTCTACCATGCCACTAGGTACCCTGAGGCAATCCCTTTGAGAATGGTCACTGCTCAGGCAGTTGCCAAGGCACTACAATAGGTATTTTTTTACCAGAGTAGGAATTCCCAAGGAGGAAATCTCCGACAGGGGGTCCAACTATGTCCCAATTCAAGAAATCCATGTGGAAAGCCTGTGAGGTAACCTACAAGTTCTCAACAGCCTACCATCCTCAAACCAATGGTTGGTAGAGAGGTTTAACTGAACTTTGAAGAACACAATGGGAGCTTTAGGAGAATCCCGTTGCAGGAAGTGGGACCTTCTACTGCCATGCATTCTCTTTGCTTATAGAAAAGTACTTCAAGCAGGGATGGCCTTCAACCCCTCTGAACCTCGATGGACATTAGGTCAGAGGCCCTTTGGCTGTGATCAAGGAAGGCCTGAAGGCTTCTCTCCACCTTCCAAAGCCAGTGAACATTGTAGGGTTTTGCACGAAAACCAAGTTTGTACAATAAACGGCTGGGAGGGGCTAGATGACACTATGCAGTCAAACTAACTTAAGTTTCCCTGAACCACATAAGTTTACATTTTTGCAACAGTTAAAACACTCCCATATATTTTATTACAATCCACCCCCACACGATTGGTTGAAACCTATAAAAAGGAATCCCATCTTTCTCCAATTCTTCCATTCTCATTGGTAGCAGTTATCTTAGCTACCATCTTTAGCTCATGTGGAGAGCACACCTCTTTAGAATTCGTCTGTGGTAGGTCATGACATCATCATACAGTTAAACATTTGTGTGAAAAAATAATTCCTTTCAAGTCCCAGCTGGTCTGAGCCCTCAATCCTAAACGTAATTTGCACAGATACTTCAAACGACATGAGAGAGCAGAATAAAGAGGTTCCCTTGGAGCTGTCGATAGCCATCTCATTCACCCCTGCCTACTGTTGTCATTGGAAAATTCTAATCCAACAACTACCAATTCAGTACGCATGGCAAATCCAGGAAAGAATCAGTGGAGTATTGGTCAACTCTGGCCTCAGGCGTCTTTCACTCCATGTTTGTTAGTCAAAAGATTACACCTATGTAACGCTCACCTGATTCCCACGGTGAGCAGGTCTGGCTTCGAGTGCTGATGCTTCTTCAATGGTGAAGCGAAGGACTCTGAAGATGGACAGGAAGGGCCCTCTACTCTGGCTTCTCCGGCTCGCAGGAATATTCCCCTGTACGTGAAAATGGAGCATCACCTACTGACTGAGTTATGCTCAAGCCTCCCACTCTCTTCCAACCCTCCACGATACCCTTCCACGATTCCCTGTGAAGTCTCACCTTAGGGTCAGGAAGGATGAGCTCTCCATCCTGCTTCTGATGCAGGGGCGCGTTGAAACCCAGTTACTTCACTGGATTGAGGATTGGTGGGAGTTCAGGTAAGCTTGACTATTCAGGTAAGGCTCTGTAAAAGTTCTGTTGCAAGTTCAAAAGTCCAAGCTTAATAATGTTCATTGTCTTTTTGCAGCAAGCGCTAATGCTTATGTCTTTTTTCCCCGTAGGGGCCGGGGTCCGGAAAATGCCTGGAAGCGGCAAGACCCGAAATGAAATGGGAATGACCCAACAGGTAAGTCTTATTCCCTTCCTTCTCTCACCTCTTATTCTTGTCTTTTTCTCTAGGCTCTGGGAAGTGGCTGTGTATCCGGATGATCGCTGCTGAAGATGGAGGAACCCAGGAAAGGTGAGTGAAATGCAGCGCTGCAGCGATCGTAACGAAATGCCTTTAAAAAAATAATGTATTCCCTTTCAGGATCGTCGGTGATGTCTCCGTGGTGCAGATTTAGCTGGTAAGGTCTCTTGTCTCCCTTTGCAGGTGACCCAGGATGCTGACAGGCGTGGCTGAAGTCCAGATGCAGGAGCTGACACGGTGAGCGTCCAGCTGCGAGGAGCAGAACAACGCGAAGCGTGAGTTGCTGATCGGGTGTGGTTTAAATAGCTTTGGAAGAAGTTCCCAGTGTGTATCCTTCCACCGATCAGGTATGTATCCTTCCCCGACCACACCCGGGTGGAAAGTAGTCCCACAGGTAAAGTAGTTCCATTCAGGTCTCAAGAGGGCCTGGATGTAGCAGCATGGTCTGCATCAGGTAAGTGCACATTAGAACACTTGAACACATGTCTAGCTTTATGAGCCTGGCGCCTAAGGCGCCAGGACAGGGGTCCAACATGAGCCTGGCGCCTAAGGCGCCAGGACTGCGTCCAAAGGGCCCCAGCTTGGGCCCGCTGGCACTCTCCTGGGGGAAATGATGCCTGCCTCTGGGGTTGCTGGGTCGGACCTGGCTCCTTGGAGGTAGGTATCATGACAACCTACCTTTGCGATACTACCAGGCCACAAAAACCCTGGCTGGTCCTATCACTGAGCTAATCATCTGCGAAGGTCCTAGGTACTCATCCCTCTGGCCTCAAACTGCAAAATCAGTTTCTCCAAGTCACTTTAAATGTATCTCGCGAAGCACTGACTGCTGAGTTTAATCCATTTTCAAAAGTCTGACTACATGTACATTCTTATTTCCCTATGTATGTATACAAGTGGGCATGCATGTTTAATAATGGTCATGTTTTCTTCACAGTGGGTTCTCTATGACCAGTCCCCTTCCTCGCTTGTGCATTATAAAACTCCCTGCTGCCCAGCCTCTAGGCACATATCTAGATTGTGTTTTATATTTCATTTAGTGGTTTTGGCATTTGTCTTCCTATGCACGTGCAAATCTAATAAGTATCAATTTGTACACAAAGTAACACATCCCATTCACATACTACATAGGATATATAGATCTATATATATATATATATATATATATAAAATTGCAACCTGGCACTAATTTGCCATACCCCCAGTCACAAATATGGCATGCGTAACATGAACCCCCTATTCATCATAAGGACCTTTCCTGACCACCCCAACAACATCACTGACTATGTGCTAGGCCGGAGGAAAAGGATGCCACTGACGATGTCTGATGCAACAGAGAACTTGAAAGCTGGACAAGCCCTGGTGAAACACTGGCATGACCAGAAGGCTAACGTGGTGGAGTTTACTCCAGAACAGCAAGTTCTTGTGATGGTCTGTGAGAAACCTGGAGGTATTCTCCCAATTAGAACTTGAGAATCCTTTATTCAGGTGGCCAGGGTAGGGCTGGCACTCTCAGATCCCAACCCGGAGGGTGGACGAGTGAGGGAGGATCACCTGGGTATGGGAGCCAGGAGTTACGCACGGGGGAATCTCCCAGGCGAGACGTGGGAAAGAACAAAAAGGAGACCTAAGTCCTTGAGGCCTTTATAGGCTGTACCAGCTCAAATTCCCTTCCGCTCAATAAGTCCCCCTTACCAGAATCCAACCATCCGTACACCTCTGGTAAACCTATTAAGAGCCCAAACCCTGTTACAGTAGTAAACTACTTCTCTCAAAATCCCGGCTTTTCTGTTGCCTACCCGAATACTCCTGGTCATTCTTTTCCAAGCCCATCTGGTTATGTCACAAACTCCCCATCTGTATTGACAAAACACTACTGTTCCCATAATTCCCCCATATCTATTTCATAAACCCTACCAAATGACTCCGCCCCCTTTGACACAAACGCTATCTTACACGATGAAAGACAACGGACTAATATGAAAACTGTTTACCTGACATGACCCAACCCAAGGGTCAGGCAAAGTCAGGCAATTGACCAGAACCATACACACCAGACGGCCCTTTCCATGAGAGCACACTACGAGCAAGGCAGACCGCACGACAAGACAGCTATCCAAGCACGGCAGTTCAAGAGGAGGAGAAAGGCGGCGAGAACTGAAAGGGTGACGAGAGAAGCGTCCCTTCCCTTTCTGAACCAGACCCGCGATGATTCAGTGGAAGGAATCGTAAGACCGCAAACAATAGTCAGCGTGTGTTGCAGCAGATGTCAATGGTACACGCCTACACTGATAATCAGAACAAGGAGAGACATTTGCTACCATGGTGCAAGCCTTGACTCCAGGGACAAGAAAAGCCAAGCGGTTCATCACAGCCGGTGAGTCGAGGGGGAGAACCGATAAAAAACCGAACTGTGTTGAAGGAAAGTCACAAATGGCAAATTAAGGGAAGTTCAAAGAACATAACATTATGGGAAAACCAGCTGCAGAGGGGTCCGGCAGCACATGGGTGCTCATTCGAAAGACTGGGTGATCCTACGTTTGTTGAAACTTCAGATACCAGAAGGCCACAGGAGAGCAGCAGAAAATAGATCAAAGTGGTCATACAGGGGTCTAGCAAAACCCCCTGTACCTTCAAAAGTCTTTGACCTGCATGTAATTGGAAAGCTAAGGGAGATGAATCCTGCATAGTGAGAAAAGAGAAAGAACTGTGCGATAGGCAATAACTGGCAAGAGTGAACCCGACAGAGGGATGCCGATGAAACAGGGTGAAGCCTGAAGTCCCAATGAACAGTGTGTTGACAAGAGTGAACTAGACAGAGGGATGTCCACAGTGAACGGTTTAAGAAGACATTAAGAATTGTGAAGGCCACAAGTGAAATTGATTCGAGAAAAGCCATTGTGAGCCTGACGGAGGGAGGCAAACATTTGAGAAGTGTCTGAGCCCAGAAGAGGGGGATACAAGGATGAAAAGCCATCACCCACCGACACGTGAATGCAACAGTTAAAATCTTTTTCGTACAAGCCAGAGTGATGCTGATTTTCGAGAGTATCTAAACAAAAATGCTCAGTGAATCTCTCACTGGGCTTTTTGGAGACGCCTTATGTGTAGTAAACACTACTGCGTGAAACTTAAACCAATTTCTTCATTAGTTTAATTCTCATCCAACCTGTGAGGTTGTATCCAAAAAACATTAAACTGCTCATGTATCTTATTCAAATGATTCTTTTATTTCGAAATTTTTCTCATTATAGCAGAGACCCCAGCCAATGCATTTTGGACATAATATCCATTTTCAGGGTGGGTTCTGTATTAGCTCTTTACTTTGTTTCAAAATGCGTGCTTCTTCTATATTTCAAAGTGGCTTGTGCGCGGTCATCGCACTGAGACAGCGCTCTAATTCACAATGCCAATCTCAACAATTCTGTGTCCCATGCATCACGGGAAGTGCAGCCCTAGCGCTTATGCTCCGTCTGGTGCCCATTCCACGAGCCTGCAGAAACCTCCCTCCTGTCAGACCAGGCACAGGCAGTGATTTTCGAGGGGGGTCTGAGCCCGGAAGATGGAGACCCAGGGTTGAAGAATCATCATCCAAGTGCAATCAGAAAATAAATTGTTTATGATTTTGAACATATCGGGTCCTCGGAAGCAAGAGATTTACCCACTGAAGGTGCAGATATCTCTAGGAACTTTTTGTGGATCTGAGCCCGGAAGAGGGGGACCCAATGGTGAAAAGCCATCACCCAACAAACCTACGGAAAGGAGCTTTTTGTTTGTTATTTTGAACACATCAGGTCCTCTGAGGCAAGAGACTTTTGTAGAAAAGAGACTTAGCCACCGAAGATCCTGATACCAGAGAACGGAACTGTAGTTTCATGCTGGGAAAGCTCGAGCATGTGCTGAGCTCAGGAGTCCCCGCCCTGTACCATGCTCAAAACGTGGGCAAGGGAAACCCTGGCTACCACATCCTGACTTATTTGTGAACGCGTCTTTCTTTCTTGTGAACACTATTCCACACTCTTTGTATTAGTTGTAAGGATTGGCAATAGTTTTTGTACCATTTTATGTTAGAAGACGCCACTAGGACGGACTTATTTTCTGATGGTCATAGCTTGCTCCCACCTTAGATTTAGGTTTACTATACAGTTTAATGAACACCCTTGAACTGTGATCACTTGTGTCTTTCTTTACTGTTGCCACCATGAGTTCCTTACAGGTCCCACTAAGGCCCAAAGCCTTACAGGATAAGTGGACTGGTCCCTTCAAGGTTGTAGGCAACCTTGGAGAGGTGAATCATTTGGTGGACTTGGGCAATCCCCAAGAGGCCCCTGGGGTCTTTCACACCAACCGCCTGAAGGCTTATTTCCCCAGGGTGGAGATAGGTGTTTTGCTCCTAGCATCTGACCAAGAGGAGAGTGAGCCTCTACCTGATCTTCCAACAAGGGCACCCTTCAGATGGCTCAGTAGAAGGAGTAAACCTCATCCAATTTGACACTGGAACAACAAGGGGAGTGCAAAACTCAGTTTGCCCCCATGTTTTCTAATACACCAGGCTTGACTCCTTGGAGCCAGCATGACATTGATCCTGGTGATAGTGTCCCTGTGAAAAAAATCAGGGGTTACAGGATGTCAAATACTGTGAGAAATAGACAGAGGTCATAAAAATGCTTGACCTTGGAGTAATTGAACACTCCAACAGTACATGGTCTAGCCCAGTGGTTCTGGTGGCAAGGCAGGAACTTAGATTCTGTGTGGACTACAGTGCCTTAGATGCAGTCACCAAGACCGATGCACATCCATTTCCCAGAACAGATTAGTTTGTGGATAAGCTCAGCTCAGCCCCATCTCAGCACATTTGATCTAACCTCAAGCTTTTGACAAATAGCTATGATTGACCATGCCAAGGAGTAGCCGGCATTTTCTACCCCAGAGGGCCTTTATCAGTTTACGGTAATGCCCTTTGGACTGAAGAATGCACCTGCCACTTTTCAAAGATTGGTGAATCATGTCCCAAGTGGGTTGGGTAACTTCAGCATGGCATACTTGGATGACGTGGCAAGAACCTCTTTCCCATCTTGGACAATTGCTAATGGCTTTTCAACAAGCCAATCTGGCCATCAAAGCCAGAAAGTGACAAGTTGGTCAGAGTTCAGTGGTTTACCTTGGGCATGAGGTAGGAGGAGGCTAGATAAAGCCCTTACCTATTAAACTACAAGTTGTACAAGACTGGGAGACCCCCACTACTCAAACCCAGGTGAGGACCTTCCTAGGCCTCACTAGGTACTATAGGAAATTCATAGAAGACTATGCATCTATAGCAGCACCACTGAATTCCATGTCTGCTCCAAAGTACCCCAGGAAGGTGAAATGGACAGAAGTGCGAGAAAGCTTTCAAAGGGCTGAAAGATGCCATATGCCAAGCTCCAGCATATGGGGCGCCAGACTACTCACAGCCCTTCCTAGTGCAAACGGATGCATCCAACACAGCAATTGGGGCAGTTTTAAGTCAGATCGATGACAAAGGTAGGGAGCACTGCATCTGCTTCATCAGCAAGAAACTAAATAATAGAGAGAAGAGGTGGGAATCTATTGAATGAATACGTTTTGCCATTGTGTGGTCACTGAAGAGGTTTAGAGCATACCTGTACGGATTTACGTTCATGATTCAGTCTGACCACCAACTTCTGAGATGGTTGATGCAGATGAAGGAGGAAATCCTAAACTGCTCAGGTGGTCAATAAGCCTGCAAGGGTTAGACTTCGTCAGAGCATAGGGCAGGGTCACACCATAAGACTGCTGATGGACTCTCCAGAAGGCATGGCCGACTGGAACAATGAGTAGATTAAATCCTCCTTTCCCTTAGTATGGGGGTGAGTGTTGGAGTAGACTTTCCTTTTTGAGTGACATTCTCTCCACCTGCGAGTCCCCAGCAATGTTTGCTGGACTCTTGGATTTTTGTCCGACTGTCCAGAGTGAGTGGGAACCTTTTTCCATACTCACTCATTTTACTCTGTTCTTGGGAACCATTGTTACGTCTTTTTGGTATCACTTATTGGAGTCATGCTTTCCTCCAACTTTTCTGGCATCTACATTTCTAATGAAGTAGCACACAGCACTTTATGTGCAGCGTTACTGGACGCTCTTAGAGCTTCCACTGTAATGTTTCTTTATTTTCCCTTGGCTAAGACTCTGTTACCAAGGCAGGGAGATACTATTTATCCTACCTGTACTTTCTTTTGGGAGATCAGCACACCCCACCTTCTGATAGGGCTGAGAAAATCCAATATATCCCCTTTGTCACTTCTCCAGTAACTGTTTGGTTACAGAGATAAGTCCCTCTTTTCAGGCAGTTGGCAGTGCACCTTTTACTTTACTTTTTGCAAACTTTTATCGCAGGTTGTCATCGCGGTTACAGTAGGGGACACAAGGGTCAACATTGATACCAAATGGTGGCTGTCATTTTTAAAGTTCTGAACAAGATGGCTTGTCCTTTCTTAGGCATCCTTCTATGTACCTGAGTAGGGGAGAATCCCCTAGTTCCTTTGTCTTTGCCGGGCTTCCTTTGGAAAGCCCACAAAGGGTCTTTGAGTGACTGGCAGGACAGGAAGTGGGGCATGTCAACTGAAACCCCCCCCAGTCCTTTGTCCTGAGAGAAACCAGTTCTGACTGGGAGGCTGGCTGTCCCCATTGGACAGCCATCCCAAAGGTTGAATGGTGCATGGGACATGATTGGTGGGCTCAGCCAGGGTTCCTGCATAAAATCCAAGCTCCTGGAGATGAAATCCAGAGTCGACCACTGGAACTGAAGAATGTGAAGAAGCCTGCAGCAAGAAGACGCCAGCCACTTCCAGCAATCCCCAGAGCCTGCAGAGTAAATGCTGCTGTCCCGACTTGCCCGAGCGACAGGGAACATCTGGACGAGACTACTTGCTCCCTTGGACTGGTGGGACCAACCAGTCATAAGACTTAATGCATTTTGCGCACTCCCTAGACGAGCTGTGTTAGGCAAAGTTTGCATGCAGTACCCTTTGTGACCACTTCACACAACTAGGACTACAGGTGTAAGCAAAACCAACCTTGGTATAAGTCTGCACTACACAGTTTTGTAGTAGCGTTGCAGAGCAGCCAGGCTCATCTCAAGAGGTAATGTGAGCTGTAAGGATGATACACAGAGGTCTATAATTACAAGTATCCAAATAGACCCTTATACTCAAGATTTCTTGGTAAAACACTTATTAATTTATTTCACAGTCAGTTATAAAACATTTACTAGACGGAGGCACTCTATATCACACAAAAATATACTTCAGTACTTCACAATATCAGGTTCGGAGGCATTTAAACTACTTTGAAGGAGGAGAAAATGGCATTCGGAGCATTTTAAGTAGGAGCAAAAAGGCATAAGATAATAAAACGAATATTACAGTTACTCTAAAACAGTGCAAATAGTTTGAGTTCACCAGAGGAGTTGATTCAATGCAATAGGTTAGGCCAAAGTCAATGGGCTAAAGTCTTGTATAGGATAAAGCAGTTCTGGAAGTTAAACAGAAAAGTCTTTGCCAAAGTTCTCAGAAGTAGTTTGTAAAAGAAAGATTGATATGTTGGGTCACAAGCTGGCTAGGCCTGCAAGTTGCCAAAGTTTCAAGCACTTTTGCAGTGAGAGTGAAGTTCTCTCGGGCGGGTTTTCACAGTACCTTACAATGAAGAAAAAGATGCCTCAGTAGTGTGGACAAGAGGGAGGACGTTGGGGGACTCCTGCACTGGGACTGGTCAAAAAGCTGGCAAAGGCAACTCTTCAATTCCGGTAGCTGTAGTCAAGCACACAAAAACTGGTGTCCTTCTCCCTGGCTATTCGGTTTCCTGCAGTACTCCGAGGAAAATACGACCAGCTCACAGAATGGTATCCAGGTGGCTTACGAGTTGATTGGTCCCACCAACTCAAAGGGAAAAGTCGTCCTTGAAGGGCTTCTCCGTTGAGCTGAACTTGGCGATTCAGACCTGCAGCAGGGCTTCACTGGGCAAACCAACGGCTCCGGAGTTGCAGCAGCCGTCCTCTTCCAGCTCGTCTTCCGTTCTTTCGTTCCAGTGGTCGACTCTGCCTTCCAAGCCAAGAGACTTGCCTTTTATTCAGTTCTCTCCAATTCATTCCAGCCTAGCTGTCACTCATGCAGCAGGGTGGCTGTCCTTGCCGGACAGCCAGCCAATCGTGCCGGAGTGCATTTGGGTCTCCTAGGAGACTAAGCACAGGGAGTTTCGGGCACCTCCCTCACTTCCTGCCCAACCCAGACACACGGGCACCAGAGGCAGTCTTCAGTCCTGAAGACCGCCAAAGGCGTAGGAACAAAGGGACCAGACCTGGTTTGGTGCGCAGAGACAAACTCTACCTTTCCAAAATGAAATGGCAAAAAAAAGAAGCCTGGGACCTGTTTAAACAAAAGGGGGCTCAGACGCCATCTTGAAAAACATGGCTCCTGCGATTTAAAGCTACCCGTGTTCGCGGTTGCAAAAATCATGGTAGTTCGTTGTAAAACCACTGCCACCCGCCATTTCGAGAGGAAAGGGTAGCACTTGACTGCTACATGAGTTTCTAGACATTGGGGATACTAAGTAACCCTTCCAGCACTGTATTGTAAGATAGTGTGTGCTGGGTCTAGGAATTTACGAAGACTAGTAAGTCAATTTCACTTTACTTTTTCTGGGAAACAGTAGTTTATCCAAGAGAAGGCATTTAAACCTTGGGACAGCCTAAAAATCTTCCCTGTGTCACTGCACTGAGGGTGCTGTGTGACACAAATGAAAAGATGATGCCTATGGAGTGGTCAAACTCCACAACCAAAGAAATAAACACAGAAAACAAACAGAATTACAAAAGTTCAAAGTCCCAACGTTTAGCAAAAGAGCTGGAGGGCTCCAAGGTAGAGGTAATTGGCACATTTATGAGAAATCTCCCCAACAAGCTGAGACCTCCACAGCCTGCAATTCACCAATACCAGGGGTCCTGTGCTGCATCGCTGTGCATCGTCTGCCGAAGGCCAGTTTTGTCTAACTTTGTGGGCACCCTACCAAGCCTGCAGTGACTTGAGCCAGCTCTCCAAAGTCCCCTTAGCCGAGTCGAGGACTGTGAAAGACCACTGCCTTTCAACCGAGCCTGAAAAGGCGCCAAGTTAGAACCGTGAAAATCCTTTGCTGGGCATCAATCTGCACAAGAGCTGTCGCTAGATCCATTGAAGTCTCCCCTTCTGTTGCCAAGACAGAAAAACCTGTGATGGGTCTGCCATCACCTCACCGCTGCAACCGTCCTGCAGCAACTGCTTCATCATCTGGAGTTACTGTCCTGTTCCTGGTATAACTTACCTGGGGGCTGCTTGCTTGCTTTTGAGAGCTGTAGATTGCTTGAATCCTGCACCCCTCCAGATCCCCATAGGGTTACATTGGGATGGACAAACCGCCTGCCTTCGGACATCCCTTCAAGGAAGGGAACCTCCAAGCTTCCTTGACTTAAGAAAAACCTAACTGTACTTACCCGCAAACCGGAGAAGAGATCCTGCTGAACTCTGCCATCCCTAACCTTGTACTCTGTTCCCTGCCTTTTCTGCTCAACTCCTAACCACTGGTGGCCTAGTGCCCCCTCTGAACATTGCGAGACTCTCATAAGATGTATTACACTTAGATGGATTTTGGGGGTAGGAAATGTGTTGCACTTGGTGAGTTTTTAGTAGTTTGTTAAAACACATTTCCTACGATTATATGTGATCTTACCGACCACAATTACAGAGTGATAAATTTAATAGTGGAAAAAAATACAGAAAAAACACATTTTATTTTTTGTTTTTGGTTTCATTTGTGGGGGGCCCCCCTGAATGCCCTTGTTTAACCCCGAAAACACCATCCCCACCCATTTTAACCCAACCCCTTTAACCCACTACCCTTTATTTAAGGGTTGCTGTTTTTTCTGTGTTTTTGTCCACTCTGAAATGCACCACTTTTTCTTCAGATATTTTGACTAGATACCATTTTCTTACTCCCATAATACATCTATTCTGCATACTCACCCTCAACCTCAAACGCTAAACTAACCATAACCCCTACTTACTGTACCACAACACACACACATTTCACAACACCCAACATGAAACCAAACAAGATCACACAAAGCACCTATGTACAATCGTACCTCAACACTACACTATGGCCACCAACCAAAAACATACCAATGCTCAGTGGCTGGTTTTTTTAAAAACTGAAGCTGCCAACAGCACTTCAAAGCTATCTTGCTCTACTCCCTCTCAATCCCACCAACAACCTCTTCCCACCCTCCTAATGCAAATCCACCAAAGCGCCAAGAGACCACGCAAGTGGCAACAGTGCGTGGTACAAGACCACATAAGACATAGGGTTGGAGCTTTATAACAGGCTGGAACAAAGTTACTAACAGTTATAAGTTGGAAAAGTTTGCATATATGTATCGGATGGGATTACCATTTAATTTGGTTATTTGAAAAGCTATTCTAAAGTTACTACCCCTGTGGTTTATTATCTAAAGAATGTAAGTGTTCTATTGTTTACTGTGTTAAAGTACTTACCTGACTTGAAAGTTACAGTGTGCCTAGCGTATATAATAACAAACTTCTAAGTGCATCAGTGTTTCCTTGGACTGAGCGTATGCTTGAAGTTCTTTGTACCTCACTACAGCCCTCCTCTTAAACTAATCCTGGCTGCTTGCCATTCTACCAAACCTTTGCATTTCTTGCCTAAACTAAGAAGTGTAACCCTTTTCACTTAAGGTGGGCTTTTCCAGGTTCTGTCACAGACCTGTGTAAAACTCCCTAACACCTTTCAAATATCCCCATTGAAGTCGGTCTCTTCCTCAGGTACCCGAGTTTAAATATGAAATCTTGCAGCCACTAAGTAAATCAGCATACACAACTTGATCTCTTTAGGTGAGGTGAACGTTGAAGGTTCAGCTAAGTGAGGTGATGGTAGGGTCCATATCCGTACATATTTCTTTATTTTCATGAATAGCCTGTTGCCTTGTTCAGGTACTGACCGTCCCTATTTTGGAGAAGTTTGTCACAGGAATCCATGAAGGACTCATCTTCCTTATAATGGTAGAAAACCTTTCCTCAGTCCAAGGCGTGCCTTGGGGTGTTAATTTAGGTGTACACCTTATAATAACCCTTTCCTTCATTTTCTGACTCCAAAAAGAGGAGAAGGCACCCTTTTTCTGCATTGCAGATGTTAAAGTTCCTTTCCCTTTTACGGATGTCGAGCCGGAGGTTTTTGACATCGAAACTGGCTTTTAATGTTTCAACTGATGTTAAAAAGGTATAGCCTAGATCGGTGCTCTCTCTTATGTACTTCATGATGAGTGTCAAGAGCTGCAACTTTAAATCCAAAACCATTCCTGGAGTGATGAATTCTAAATTACAAGCTAAACCTCTTGAACCTCCTGTTCCACCACCAGTTTAGGCCTCAGAGTTGGAATGGTGTGCCTTGTTTTTGGTTTCTGAATTGAAACCGAATGTTCGGATGTGTTGTCCGATTTTGTTTTATTTTTATTTTAATTTTATTTGCATTTGTAAAGCACTCAAGCCCGAGGGCATCAGGGCGCTGTTTCCAACAAGTTACATTCATCTTGACAGCAAAAAGGGACAAAAAGAAGAACAAAAAGACAACATTGGAGGGTTTGGGGGCAAAGCCGTTGGAGAGGGGACTCGCTCTAGGCAAGAGGAGAAAGGGGTGAGGCTTGACAAATCCTAGGTTTAGGTGGTGTGGGTGGGCAGCAGTCCTTACACAAAGAGACAGGTTTTGAGTGCCTTGCGGAATGGGCGGTAGTCAGTTTCTGCTCTTAGTTCAGGCAGGAGAGAGTTCCATTGGGTAGCAGCTATTGTGGGGAAACTGGCCCCTCCTGCTCTTCTCTTTTTCACCTTCCGAAGGAGTACCCGGTGTGCCTGGCCGGTTCTCACTGGTCTGGTCGAGTTGGATTGATCAATTCTTCTCGCTAGGAAAGGGGAGCTGTGTTCGAGATACACTGGAGTGATTTAGAGGGTTTTTTGAAAATGATCCTTTCACAGACAGAGAGCCAATGGGCTTTTTTTCTTGTGGCAGCAATGTGGTCTCTTTTGGAGATGTTCAAGGCTGCTCGTAGGGCATTGTTTTGAATAACCTGTAGTTTGGCCAGGTTCTGCTTAGAGGTACCTGCAAATAATGCGTTGCAGTATTCCGGTCTTGCTCCAATGATGGCTCTGGCTATGGTTAAGCAGTTGGTCGGAGAGAGGAAGTGACTTCCTACATTGATAATCATAGTTGTGTAGGCGGACTAGGACGCAATGGCTTTCAAATGTTTGGTAAGGAAGAGAGTGGCATCTAGGTGGACACTAATGTTTTTACGGATGAGGAGACTGGGATTTGGTCATCTGTGCAGAGGGGAATTCTGTGCCGAGTTTCTTGCGAATGGGGGGGGGGCGAGCTAACTAATAGGATCTCAAGTTTTCCCGTCGTTCAGGCATAGGTGGATGGAGGCCATCCAAGCCTGGATGGTGGCATATATTTTGTTGATGGTGATGGAATCGTCTTGGAAGGAGCCTGTTAGCGGGTGGAGGATTTGAGTGTCATCAGCGTAATTGGTATCAGAGATGCAAAGGTAGTACAAAGGGTCCAAAAAGGGGTATAGAGAATATATTGCAGAGAGATGGGGAGACGCAAGAGCCTTGGGGGACGCTGCAGGGAATGGGGATGTGTGGGGCATTCAAGGAAGGAGGCTATCCAGGCGGCTGATTTCTGGGAGAAGTTTGTTGAGTTTGTGAGGTGATGGCAGAGTGTCGTGGTCTAACAGGCCGAAAGCGGCTGTTAGATCGAGGAGGGCTGGTTTGCCTTTGTCTTTGAATGAGTCGCAGCCTGTTGGAAGTCAGGGATTTTCTCCACAGCTCGACCAGACATTGGCCCTATGGGCTCAGGGCATGCTGGTAAGGAAACATTAAATGTTTTCCTCTACGTCTTGCTCTTCGGTCTCAAAATCTTCAGCTGCAGCAGTAATCGGCCCACTCTTTTCTGCCTGCATTGCATAAGCTGTCCACTGTTCACCTGATCCTCTAAGGGTTTTCAGCGTAAAAAGCTTGCAAGCTGTACACCATGAGTCGTCGTGATCCCTTGAAAGACAATTATTGCACAGCCGGTGCATGTCCTTCCAAGGGAATATGGAGTTGCACGATGGTCAAAAATTAAATGGACTCTTCCTCATGGGGCAGCCAGAAAACTAGAGATTACAGAATTACATTTAAGTGTGAATAGGGATAGGGTTAAAGGCATTCTCTAAATGAAGGTGATTAAATAAGCGTCTTAATTATACCACACTCTCCCTACTTCCTCGCATTTCTGCATGATATCCGTGTTGAATATAGCCGCTTTTGCAGTTTTTTCACGATGCCGAAATGTTGAAGTTGACCTCGATTAGGCCTCGAGAGTATCAGACTCTGCCTTTAACATCCAAAAGTGATGGCAGAAAAAAAAAAGTATGTTGACGCGTGAAGGATCATGGGTACCCTACACACGTATGGATAGTGTTGCAGGCATGTCCCCATCGATGGCCATTTGATTCAAAATCTTAGCAGATTCACAAGCCCCAGAATTACATTCACTTTGGGATCTGCTAAGAGCACAGAGATGAACACTTTACTTTTAAACACAGTTGCAAATACGTTTCAGGGTACTATATGTAGTGTAGCAAGCAAGTGAAATAAAGAAACAGAACCGGGTAAGTAATCAAGACTTTGAGAACTAATAGGTTGAGAAGAAAGAAGTTAGCAAACCCCATTAAAAACATTACAACCATGGTTTTAACCTTAAAAGTCCACCACTATCTAGAAAAGAAGGAAGGGGTGTAGTGCGCCCTTAAGAGAGACAGGTGCCAATAAAAGTCTTTACAGGAGGATAGAAGTATTTTAGGAAGTTGAACAAGTGTTGGCTTGAGCCGAAAATCACGTAACTTTTTTAAAGTTCATTAAAATAGAAAAGTCTTAAAAAGACCCTCTGCCAATTAAACCACTTTAGGGGATACGCGGGAAGATGCAAGGCCAGAACAGCAGTATTACCCAGTTTTTCCAAAATTTATTTTGCTGCATTTTTTTAACCACAAAAATATAGTTAGTAAGGTACATAGGAAGGGGAGGTGAAGGGTGGAAGTGGGTAGAGTGCAGGGGGGTCTGCTGTGTTTTTTAATGGTTAAAAAAAGCACAACAATTGGACAAACAATTCAGCGAAATTGCTATTCAGAAAACAAATGCAAAGGATGTTCATAGCTCCCTTAACATACTTGTCTTTTGCCAATAATGCGAGAGCTAAAAGAATACACCCATGATGGATTTCCCCAACAAGCCTAAGAGCACTGGGAGTGTGTAACTTTACACTTTCTTGACTGCCCAATAATGCCAGCACTCTGAATGTAAGAGCACACTTTTCTTTGCTCAGTTTCCTCACTATGCAGGTGGAAACATGCCTCTGACTAGACTGAATAGCATGTCAATTTTCAACCAATTTGGTTGCAAATTGAATCTGAACATTTTACTGGTTTCCACAAAATGATCAGGCACATGGATTTACTGTTTGGGCATGGTCAATATGGTAATTTTAAACTTGGCATCAACTCCAGTGAAGTCCCTGTGAAGCACTGATTCTCCCTCTGATCTCAAGAAGACCCTCTTCAGTGCTTTGACCCCTCTGGACCAGTCGGAACAACATGCCTCAACCCCTGTTTGAGAATCCGTGCCTTCGGAGGTGTCCCTGGACCAACAGGGGACTGACTAGCTCTCTCCTGGGCTACGTCACTGCAAACGTTACCAATCAGAGTGCATCCATGGAACATCGAGAATCTTTAACTTGTGCTACTAGTCACCTGCTCCTGCAAGTTCAGCCTTCTAATCCCAACAGAAGCCTGCTTGTTTGTAAACCCATAGAGGTCCCCTGCTCCACAGAAGTCTTCTTACCCCAAGGGTGTTCCACGGGAAGGTGACTGGAACGGAGATTCAAGCACTGCGACTGACGGAAACTAAATCCTGTGTCAGAAACGGCCCGCTTCACTCTTGGAGAGAAGATGCACACATAGTACTGCACACAGGCGCTATATTTTATTAGAAAGCGCACTTAGGCACTATGTTGCAGTCAAAAGCATTACAGCAGGGAGGGTGGGCATGTCTCCTTGGGAAAGCACAACAATAAGAGTGGGCGTTGAGCTGGAGGCCTTACCTTAGCCGTGCTGTCATCTTCTGGATCCCCTTCCTCACAAGCGGTCAGTGTCACATGGGTGACATTTTCAACAGGGTTGGTCAAGGTCAGGAGGACTTGGCTTTCCTGGGTAAGAAAATTAAATGCAAGAAAGCTAAGCACAGCAGTAAACTTGATTTAAGTAAACAGGATTACCTACTGGATAACTTCCTGGAAGACACCACAATAAATGTGAAACAATCGCAACACATCACACTATGCTACGGTATTCTGACGCTTGTTATTTCAAGCATTATAAAACCGTAAAACAAAGTCACACATTTTCTTGAGAAGGGAGGATCAGGGAAGTTGAAAGGCTCAGTGAGACTTTGCTAACTCATTCATGACTTTTCACTGGATTGTCTGGACCGCTTTAAGGTCCAACTGCCCAATCAGGCTCATGAAAGTAGAGGATGACTAGCCACAGGCTCTTTTCAAAGCTAGTTTGATAATTCCATCCTAGACTCCCTATGGCTTGTTCACGATAAGTACAGTGCAGGTACTCACCTTCATATGGCGCAGGTTTGGGATGGACATGATCCTTACTTCTGGGATGTAGTTTCTACATGGGGGAGGAAATCATCAAATACAGCATTGGAATTAATGTAAGAAATATAATCATCAACAGGAAAACTAATTCCACCCCATTACAAATGTTAGCATGGTACAGAATATTAATAACATTCTAATCTGTCTTTCCCATGACATCATGGAAAGCTGGGTGTGCTGTAATGGACTATAAATGACCTTTTATCACATCAAGGCTGCAAATTCCATGCATCATTCCTAACTAATTTAAACCTTTTCTGGTTAATTAAAGAAACTAAGGTCAAGCAAAAACCAAGCCAATAAACTGAGTGGGGCACATATGAAGAGGTCACATAGCTTAAATAATGCTAGTGATATTCTTTAACACTGGCCGTGGAAAGTTAAGCAGACACGAGAGCGGGCAATTGGTAACAGCAGGGAGACTGCAAGCACTCGCAGCAATCGAGATTGACCTAAGTGGACCGTCATTCAGTGAGCACTGCAGTACACTTCCCACTTTTACTGGTTTTGTAATGCACACCTTAACAGAAAATACCCTAAATTCACTTGGATGCGGGGAAGTAGAGCAGATAAGCCATGGGCACTGCATTATGTGCAACATGGACATTTCAAAACCGTCTGTAAGAAATAACTACCGGTTGTCCAGGCCTGCAGTGAAAACCCACAATGGCATGTTACGCTTTGACTGTAATCTAATTGAGCTGGTCTGTTTTTTAGGGGTAGCACAACATGCCACCCAGTGTAAATGGCTGACATGACACATCAGAATACATTTAATTGACAACACTGGAAAACTATACATGTGGGACTAGAAGGACAGAACTAGAGCTGGTCACTGTAAACATTCAGCCATCAGTAATAACAAAGGTATAACTGGATATACGACAACCGACCAGGACAAGAGATACCAATATCGGCATTAGGTAGCCAGGGATTTTCAAACATGTACTTGTGGGTGTCCAGATATTTGGTCGACTGAAAACTGGTCGACGCAATTTGGACGATTTTTTTTATTATATATATATTTTTTGGGTTTTCGTTTTTAAAAAAAAAGGGTTTGGTTTTTTTTAGAAAAAAAGGGGGTTGGGGGGACCCCCCCCTCCCAAAAAAAAGGGGTGAAAATAAAAAAAAATAAAAAATTCGACCATTTGGTTTTCGACCAAATTGGTTCAACCATTTGTCCAGTCGACCAATTTTTATATGGCGGAGAGATACTGCAGAACGTCAGAGGAAAGGCTGTAGCCTTTCCCTTCAACAGTGCCAGGACAAGCCCCGGATGTTTGAAATACCATAGAGCCTATGGGAGGACCAGGGTTCAAATCCCCCATAGAGAAAGAGGTACTTCTATTAATTAATTAAAAACCTGAGCCCCAAGAATCTGACAAATAATATTTAAAAGGAGCACAAGATAAAACAAGAATAGAAAAAGTAAATCAGTCATTGAAGCCCAACTGGCCAAAAGAAAGAGCCTAAACACGGGAGGACCAGAGTGGAAACACCCTTCCAGCCAATCCTGTAAGCAGAGCTTTCCACCAATGAACAGGAGGAGGAGGTTGGCTATAAAAGCAGAGCCAGCTCATTCTGAACTCGTCAGTCAGGGACAGGTTCCCTGTACTTCTCGCCAGACGCTGCTGCTTAAAGAGTAGCTGTATCGAGAGGGAAGAAATTGCTGCCTGGGTGAAGGAGCCTGAAGGAAACTGATTCACACAGGGAGAAGAGTACCCCTGCACCCCCACCTAAACCAGAAAGGGTGGAAGAGGTTTGTTTTGTTTTATTCGTATTTATATAGCACACAACAGCCCGAGGACATCGTGGCACTTGTTACAGTACAAAGCTTAGTTACATGGTCATTAGCAATATATATATACAGGTTGCAATATAGTTATAGTCATTAGCAGTATATATACATAGGTTACAATATAGTTATATTACATTTGTGTTATATTACAATATACATGGCAGAAGTGGAGAAGGCAGTCCTCCACTTGCTAGTTGAGGAGAGTGGCCTTGAGGTTGTTGCGGCAGACAGAGATGGAAGTTTCAGCTCTAAGGGTGGCAGGGAGTGAGTTCCAGAGTTTCGGTGCAATATAGGAGAAGCCTAGACCTCCCGCTCTGGCTCTCTTTATGTGTGGTATGTGTAGCTGGTTGGTGTACTGAGCTCTGGTGGGGCGAGTGGATGTGGTCCTTGATATTGCTTCAGATAGGTATGCTGGAGCGGGTTTGTTGATGCACCTGTGAGTGATGGTGAGGATTTTCAGAGTAATACGGTCTTTGACCTGGAGCCACCGGGCTTCACGTCTGGCGTGGGATATTTGGTCTCTTCTAGGGATGCTCATGGCGGCTCTGAGGGCATTGTTTTGTGTGGTTTGCAGTCTGAATGTTTTTGGCGCAGGTGCCAGCTAGAAGGGCGTTGCAATAATCGAGTTTGGCTCCTATAGTTGCTCTAGGTATGGCCAAGTGGTTGGGGTGGATAAGTAGGGCTTAATGGCATTGATGAGTTTGGTGCTGAACGCTGATGCAGAGGCTATGGCGCTGACTTGTTTGTTCATCGATAGATTTGCATCAATGTGAACACCTAGAGTCTTGACGGAGGATGATACGGAGATGGTTGAGTTGTCTATGTTGAAGTTGTTGTATTGGGGGGCTTAGTTTCGATAATGTGTTTGTCTGGCTCCAGGATGAGAATGTTAGTCTTCTCTCCGTTAAGACAGAGGCCATTGATTGCCATTCAAGCTTGGATAGTGGCATAGATGTTGTGAAGGGCCGTGGCGTCTTGGTGATAGAGTCCAGGTAGGGGTAAAAGTACTTGAGTGTCGTCTGCATAGTTTGTATATGCAACACCCATGGAGTCAAGTAGGTCGAAGAGGGGTTTTGTGAAGATGTTATAGAGGGTGGGGGCTGTACAAGGTCCTTGGGGGACACCACAGTTTATAGTGGTAGGATCTGCATTAGCTGTGTTGGATTAGACCTTCGTGGCTCTTCCTTCAAGGAAGGAAGTGATCCAGGATGCTGCTTGATTAGAGAAATTGGCTGCATGGGTGAGGTGGGTGGTGAGTGTTTGGTGATCTACCAGGTCAAAAGCAGCTGATAGATCGAGGAGGAGGAGCAAGGCAGGTTTGCCTTTGTCCATGATCTGTGAGATTTGATTTTTTAGGTCTAATAAGGCGGATTCTGTTCCATGCCCGACACGGAAGCCAGATTGTCTTTTGCCTAGTATGGAGTTAGCTTCTATGTATGATTTGATCTGGGTGTGAGCTGCTTTGTCCAGGATTTTTAGGAGGAACGGGACTGTCGTTATCGGTCTGTAGTTGTTGGGTTGCGCTGGGTCAAGTGTGGTCTTTTTTTTTTAGAAGTGGCCGCACCCAGGCTTCCTCGAGATTGTTTGGAACAGTTCCTGTTTGGAAAGATGCGTTAATGAAGGCAGTAATCAGGGGTGCTAGGTCATTGGCGCATTCCTTGATGATTTTGGGAGGGCAAATCTCTGCTTTGCAGAGGGATGGTTTGAGGTTTTTGATGAGATTAAGGACCTCAGGTTCAGTGACGTTTCTGAAGGAGCGTGATTGAGATTACTACTCTGGTCTTGTGTAGGGCGGTTGGTTTTTTGGTTTGGGAGGGCTTTGCAGTGGTTTTGGATTTTGTTCTGGAGGCGTTTTATTTTGTTGAGCATGGCGGACTGAATGCTGGCACACCAGGCTTTGTCTTTAGTTATCTCGTCAGCGGTAGCCGGAGGAGTGACTAATTCATTAAAGATTGCGAATAGTTCTTTAGCTTGGGAGTTGGCCTTTGAGATCCTATCACTGAAGGAGTTGGATTTTGCTGCTAAAATGGCTTTTTTATATTGGAGGGCTATTTGTTTGAAGAGGCTCTTATTTAGATCACTTGGATCCGTTTGCCAGTTTTTAAGCGACTGGCGCTTTTGAGCTTGGAGGGTTTGGAGTTCTTCCGAGAACCAAGAGTTGCAGTGAAATGATTTTGTTTCCTTCTTGCTTTCAAGTGGGGCTATAGAGTTTATGGCATTGGTGAGAGTATCATTGAAGATAGCTGATAGTATATTTGGGTCCTGAGAGAAAGGTGGTGCTAGGCAGGGGCTTTTGAGGTGGGGACGCAAGTTGTCTGCGTTGAGTTTTTTAGAACTTCTTACTGTGGCAGGTGGTGCGTGGGTGAGTCTTAGGTTTAGAGTTGGTGGGGATGAGAAATTCGATGCATGTGTGGTCCGTCCAAGGAAGGGCAGTGTTTGAGGTAATGTTGGATGCACAGTTGTGATCCATGACCCAGTCAAGGGTGCAGCCTTTGGAGTGAGTGGGGGTGAGGACTCTTTGGGAGAAACCTATGTCTGCGAGTTCTTTAGCTAGGGTTGCGGCGGATTTATTCTTAGGTTTATTGTATCCTAAATTTAAGTCTCCTAATAGAAGGATTTTGGACGACTTTTTAATGTTGCTGAGTCGATGGGAGAGGTGCTCTTGGAAGTTAGCTGTGAGTCAGGGAGGTCTGTATAGGATGTGGATGTTGATTAGATTATTGGGGGAGGGCGTAAGGTTGGCTGATAGGATATCAGCATTACCACCACATGTACTATGGTCTGGATAGTGAGTCTTTGTGGATAAGGGTGACTCCCCCTCCAATCTTATCACATCTACCTTGCCTAAGGATGGTGTAGCCTGTGGGTAGGGCTAGTGCGATGGCTGGGCAGGAGGCATCATTGAGCCAGGATTTGATGATGCAAAGTAAGTCCAGATTAAGTGTGGATAGTAGATAATTTATCTCGAGGGCATGTGCAGGTAGGGAGCGTACGTTCAGTAGTGCACATTTAAGAGGTGGGTGTTGAGTGCCTTTGATGTTTTTGTTTGTACTAGTAAGGGGTGAAGTGTGCTTGTTGTGGTGTGTGGTAGTGAGGGGCTTAGTGCGAAGTAGTGTAGAGGCATGTTGGGGTGGTGGGGGGAGAGGGGCGGTGCCTATTCTCATCTTAGTCGTGTAGTGCGGGTGCCTAATATGGCGTTTCTAGTCGTTATGGGTGTGGGTGAGCAGAGTAAATACCTAGGAAGTGATCGATTTCTGAGATTGCAGAGTCTGGTGGCTAGGCTAGGTGGCCGAGACTGTGATGTTGTAGTCTGGTGCTGCGGCATGTGAATTTAGTGCTGGGCGCTGGGCCAGGTGTGCTGGGAATATGTGGGGAGGTGTAGAGGCCCTTATAGTGAGGGCTATAAGGCTGGCTGTTAGGCTGAGTGGAGTGTGGCAGGGAGAGTGCGGGAGAGTGCAACTATGCTATGATTGGGAGGTGCATTCTTGGGCATCATGAACGTGTAGAGTGGATGTGTGTGTGTGCCGCTGGTATGTGACAGAAATGACAGGGGGATCGTGCGACTAGTGCTAGGTAGTTCAGAGGAAGGTCACAAGTCAACAAAATACAATGCCTAAATTCGATTTTCTAAGTGGGGCAGGCAGAGGCTAAATGGTGGCAGGGCATAATAGGTAGCAGTTGGCTGCACAAGAGGATACAGTACAACCGGATAAGCAATATTGGTAAATGCGCTAAATAGTATAGTGAGATATTATGCATCAACAATAGACCAGGTGATAGCAAGCAATTGGTGACCTGCCTGAGAAGCCCAAGTAGACTAGCTGACCTGGGGGAAGACGCAGAGTACCCCTGCAACCCACCAAAGCCAAACAGGGGGAGAGCGGTCCTGCCTGAGAAGAGGCGGAGGACACAGACTATCCCAGGGGGAAGAAGGTAAGTACCCCTACCCATACAGCCAGAAAAGTGAAAGAGCTGAACCGCCTGGGAAGAGGCCAAAGCAAAACCTTGCTAAGATCCTGGTAAAGAGAGACCAGGACAGAAGCATGACCCCTGAGAGCAAGAGGGACAAAAGCAAAGAATCCCTGAAAAGGAGAGGGGCAACAATCAAGATCCCATGAGGAGAAAAGAAGAACGAAGGGAGGTAATGAAGATAGGCTCCTGAAGGAAAGAGTCGTCGCGCCAAGAGAGGGATGAATGATCCGAAGGACAGAGATGGAGAACTAAAGCACAGGACCCAGCGGATCCCTTGCCTAAGAGGTCCTGCACCCAGAAGAAGACTGCAGGTCCCAGTCCCAGTTTGATTGCTTCACGTAAGCGGCCCTTTTGTCGGTCTATCTGAGGAAACCATTTAGAGAAAACCTTTTGAATTGTTGGACTTTTGTTATTTAGGGAAGGACTATATTTTACCCAAAATACGTTTCACCCGAGGGAAGGACTTTAAGTTTATATTCTTCACCATTTGATTGCGCTATTCGGACAACTCACTTTCAAGGAACATTTGATTTGGGAATCAAGTTGCGACAGGCCAGTTTACTTTAGGGGTTTTAATACTTTGTGGCACCTTTTTACTTCAAACTCAAGGTGTACTTACCTTGAGTTTGAGTTATTCACTCAGGGATGGAGTTCTAAAGACTTTTACGTTTGAATACTTTGCTTTATTCTTTAAACCCTGTTTTGATTACACCAAAAAACCTAGGCAGGTGAGTGTTGTGGCCCCCGACCTCCATTTTGGGCCGGAGAATCCTCCTGCAGAGCCCTCCCTTGCCCCTGCATCCCTCCCCGAGCGTGTCCCTGCTCCCTCCCGCCTCCCAACCCGCCCACCGCCCGCGATTGGTTCTGTTGTTTCCGTGTTTGGGGTCTAGCGACCCGCGCTGCAGGCGCTCACTGCCTTTCCAAAAAACCTAGGCAGGTGAGTGTTGTGCCCCCAGACCTCCAGTTTGGGCCGGAGAATCCTCCTGCAGAGCCCTCCCTTGCCCCCACGCATGCATCCCTCCCCGAGCGTGTCCCTGCTCCCTCCCGCCTCCCAACCCGCCCACCGCCTGTGATTGGTTCTGTTTCTCCCGTGTTTGGGGTCTAGCGACCCGCGCTGCAGGCGCTCACTGCCTTTCCAAAGAACCTAGGCAGGTGAGTTTTGTGCCCCCCGACCTCCATTTTAGGCCGGAGAATCCTCCTGCAGAGCCCTCCCTTGCCCCCGCATCCCTCCCCGAGCGTGTCCCTGCTCCCTCCCGCCTCCCAACCCGCCCACCGCCCGCGATTGGTTCTGTTGCTTCCGTGTTTGGGGGTCTAGCGACCCGCGCTGCAGGCGCTCACTGCCTTTCCAAAAAACCTAGGCAGGTGAGTGTTGTGCCCCCCGACCTCCAGTTTGGGCCGGAGAATCCTCCTGCAGAGCCCTCCCTTGCCCCCGTGCATGCATCCCTCCCCGAGCTTGTCCCTGCTCCCTCCCGCCTCCCAACCCGCCCACCGCCTGTGATTGGTTCTGTTGCTCCCGTGTTTGGGGTCTAGCGACCCGCGCTGCAGGCGCTCACTGCCTTTCCAAAAAACCTAGGCAGGTGAGTTTTGTGCCCCCCGACCTCCATTTTGGGCCGGAGAATCCTCCTGCAGAGCCCTCCCTTGCCCCTGCATCCCTCCCCGAGCGTGTCCCTGCTCCCTCCCGCCTCCCAACCCGCCCACCGCCCGCGATTGGTTCTGTTGCTTCCGTGTTTGGGGTCTAGCGACCCGCGCTGCAGGCGCTCACTGCCTTTCCAAAAAACCTAGGCAGGTGAGTGTTGTGCCCCCAGACCTCCAGTTTGGGCCGGAGAATCCTCCTGCAGAGCCCTCCCTTGCCCCCGCGCATGCATCCCTCCCCGAGCGTGTCCCTGCTCCCTCCCGCCTCCCAACCCGCCCACCGCCTGTGATTGGTTCTGTTTCTCCCGTGTTTGGGGTCTAGCGACCCGCGCTGCAGGCGCTCACTGCCTTTCCAAAGAACCTAGGCAGGTGAGTTTTGTGCCCCCCGACCTCCATTTTGGGCCGGAGAATCCTCCTGCAGAGCCCTCCCTTGCCCCCGCATCCCTCCCCGAGCGTGTCCCTGCTCCCTCCCGCCTCCCAACCCGCCCACCGCCCGCGATTGGTTCTGTTGCTTCCGTGTTTGGGGGTCTAGCGACCCGCGCTGCAGGCGCTCACTGCCTTTCCAAAAAACCTAGGCAGGTGAGTGTTGTGCCCCCCGACCTCCAGTTTGGGCCGGAGAATCCTCCTGCAGAGCCCTCCCTTGCCCCCGTGCATGCATCCCTCTCCGAGCTTGTCCCTGCTCCCTCCCGCCTCCCAACCCGCCCACCGCCTGTGATTGGTTCTGTTGCTCCCGTGTTTGGGGTCTAGCGACCCGCGCTGCAGGCGCTCACTGCCTTTCCAAAAAACCTAGGCAGGTGAGTTTTGTGCCCCCCGACCTCCATTTTGGGCCGGAGAATCCTCCTGCAGAGCCCTCCCTTGCCCCCGCGCACGCATCCCTCCCCGAGCGTGTCCCTGCTCCCTCCCGCCTCCCAACCCGGCCACCGCCCGTGATTGGTTCTGTTGCTTCCGTGTTTGGGGTCTAGCGACCTGCGCTGCAGGCGCTCACTGCCTTCCTCCAACCAAGGCTCCCCTCCCACCTCCCGACCCACCCAGCACCGCTCTCATTGGTCCCCCCAGCCTTTATCACCACTCCCCCAGGGCAGCCCTTCTGCCCGTGCAGTCCTGCGGCTAAGGGCCCCAAGGCCAACGGCGGCTCCAACAGAGGCGGATCCAAGAAGTGTCAGCCGGTGTCCGCAGGGGAAGCCAAGGAAGCCACCAGACACCGACAAACCCGTAAGTGTTGGCTTGGGGGTAGAGCAATTACTCTACTCCAGAAAGCTCCTGCCACTCTAACCTACCTTTCAATGGCCTGCAGTATAATGTCAACCAGTGATTGTTAGCGTATGCCACACGTAGAGGGATTCTCTAATAACCTCCCCCTGAAAGTTGAATTTACAATTGGTAGAATTGTTCCCAATTGCATTTAAAAGTGTACTCAATTGCATTTAGAAGTGTACCCAATTGCATTTGAAGTTGCGCCCAATAGCCTCTCTGAGAAAGTTGAATTTAGAAGTGTACCCAATTGCATTTGAAGTTGCGCACAATAGCCTCTCTGAGAAAGTTGAACTTAGAATTGTTCCCAATTGCATTTAGAAGTGTACCCAACTGCATTTAGAAGTGTACCCAATTGCATTTAGAAGTTGCGCCCAATAGCCTCTCTGAGAAAGTTGAATTTAGAAGTGTACCCAATTGCATTTGAAGTTGCGCCCAATAGCCTCTCTGAGAAAGTTGAATTTAGAAGTGTACCCAATTGCATTTGAAGTTGCGCCCAATAGCCTCTCTGAGAAAGTTGAACTTAGAATTGTTCCCAATTGCATTTAGAAGTGTACCCAACTGCATTTAGAAGTGTACCCAATTGCATTTAGAAGTTGCGCCCAATACCCTCTCTGAGAAAACTGAATTTAGAAGTGTACCCAATTGCATTTAGAAGTTACGCCCATTAACCTCTCTGAATTTAGAAGTGTACCCAATTGCATTTAGAAGTGTACCCAATTGTTTTTAGAAGAAGTTGCGCCCATTAGCCTCTGAAAAGTTGTTCAATTCAGAAGTGTACCCAACTGCATTTAGAAGTGTACCCAATTGCATTTAGAAGTGCACCCAACTGCACTTAGAAGCTGCGCCCAATAACCTCCCTGAGAGTTACATCTAGAAGTGTACCCAATTGCATTTAGATGTTGCGCCCAACAGTCTCTCTGAGAAAGCTGAATTCAGAAGTGTACCCAATTGCATTTAGAAGTACATCCAATTGCACTTAGAAGTGTACCCAACTGCATCTAGAAGTTGCGCCCAATAACCTCCCTGAGAAATTTACATTTAGAAGTGTACCCAATTGTATTTAGAAGTTCCGCCCATTAGCCACTCTGAAAAGTTGTTCAATTCAGAAGTATACCCAATTGCATTTAGAAGTGTACCCAATTGCACTTAGAAGCGTACCCAATTGCACTTAGAAGCGTACCCAATTGCTTAGAAGCACCAATTAGTCTTTGACTCGTTGAACCTGGAAGTGTGCCTAAAAACGTGAATCACCGATCTTAGAACTACAATCAGAAAACCCTCCTAAATCAACACAAAGCGCGCACCAATCATGAGCGCACAAACTCCACCAGTGCCTGTCAGAAACGACTCCCGTGGACCTCTTCCACTCTCCGATCTGCCTTCCCTGCCATTACCCTCTCCAAACACCAAGCCAGGGGGGTACGATGGCGTGCCACTCACCCCAAGACCACTCATCCCCTGAACCACACCGCCACTCACCCCAAGACCACCCATCCCCTGAACCACACCGCCGACCCGCCAGCACTGCCCATGCCCGCTCCCCTCACTATCACACCCCACCCTGCAATCACCCACTCCCCGCCTTGCCATCATACCCCTGCCACCTCCCCCCCAACCGCACCCTTTCCCCTCCCTAAAAACTGCGCGCCTAGCCCTAGCGAGAACCAAAGCTGCCTCCCTCTCCCCCTCTGACCCCTCTACCCTCTCTCTCACACCAGTCGCAGCAAAGAAACTAAAGAGGAAACGTTTCTGGTCCCCCTCAACCTCTCTGCTCTCCTCCCTTGTCTCGACCCACCACCTCTCTCCCACAATCTCCCCACTCCCCCATGGCCTCTCCCTTCCTGAAACCCCTCTCCCTCGACTTCTCAACTGCAACTGAAACTCCCAACCGCCCACTCCCCATCCTCAAATCCCCCACCCCAAACCCGATCATCCTATCACACACAGCCACCCAACCCCGCCCGAAGCATGCAAAACTTTCGGCTCGCCCACTTTTCCCTAGCATCACCAACCTTACCCCTCTCCCTCCACTCTCTCCCCCACCGCCCAATCCTGCTCCAGCACCAAAACCAACCTTCCCTGCCGATGTGAACTGTATCCTATTTAACGCCCGTTCTATAGCAAAAAACAGACATTGCATCCTTGACCTCCTCGCCTCTGTAAAACCAGACCTAGTTTTCATCACTGAAACCTGGTTCTCTGATGACTTCAGCCCAATCGCAAATGAAGCCTTTCCGCCTGACTACTGCCTCATCCCACTGAACCGTCCGTCCAGAGGAGGGGGGGGGTAGCATTCGTCTACAAATCTCTCTTCCGCGCCTCAATCATGGACAACCAACCCTCCATTCCATCCTGCGAATCCCTCCTCGTTAAACTATCCCTCTCCCCGTCGCTCTCACACACCTTCCTAATAATCTACAGGCCCCCTGGCTACGATAGACATTTCGCAAACAACCTTTGCGACTCTACTGCCACCCTCCAAATAAACCATCCCAACCTCACTCTTCTCGGAGACTTCAACATATGGCTCGACATCCCCACCAACCCTATGACACACGCCCTGGTTGACGGTCTTGATGCAATTAATCTCCAACCCCACATAAACGGCCCAACTCATTTTAAAGGACACACTCTCGATGCCATCTTTAGCCCCCAACACCCTGATTCATTTAAAGCCCCCCACCCCTATCATCTGGTCCGATCACTTCATTCTCTCGTTCGCCATCCCCTCACCCGTCCCCCTTCCCGTACTCGCATCTGAACCTCCGAACCTACGCAAATGCTGGAAAAACTAATAATCTCCCCGGACCTAGCCGAGGCACTCCTCCAGTCTCCACCACCTACCTGCCGTCCCAACAACCAACTAACACCTGAGGCCTTTAACACATGGCTCAACGCATCTCTGATGCGACTCACCCCCCGTCGTGGCCCTTTCCCCAGATGGTTCACTCCTGAACTGAAGACCACTAAACGACACTACAAATACCTGGAACGCAATTGGCAGAAAGAGAAAACCCACGAGAGCAGGGCCACCTTGGCCCGACACTTGTACCGGTACAAGGCCGAAATCCGGAAAGCTAAAAAAGCCCACTACAACACCCGAATCCTAAACTGCAAAAACCCAAGCAAAGAACTCCACAAAATCATCTCCGAATTCACCAATCCAGCTTGTAATACAACCGTCCCGATCCCGTCACAATCACTGTGTGACTCGCTCTCCCTCCACTTTTACACCACAGCTACTGAAAGGACACAAACTCTAAACACCAAACTGGCTCTCCTACAGCCAATCGACAATCCTTCACCCGTACCGGCCTGCCCGTCAGCTACAACCTCTACCCAACCAGCGTTCGAATCCTTTAGTCCAATATCACCAAAACAATTTCTCAAACTTTTATCTGCCCGCAAACCATCTGGATCCCCACTGAACCCCTGCCCAGCCACAACCCTTAAAGAAATGTTTGCTTCCACCTGCGCAGGAGAACACGCAAGATCTATCATAAATGCCTCCCTTTCCTCCGGTATTTTTCCCGAAGCATTCAAAATGGTACACGTCAAACCTCTAATTAAAAAACCTTTGCTCGACCCCAAAAACTACCGCCCAATCTCAAACACCAGATTCCTTGCCAAACTCATTGACCGAACCGCCTACTCTCAACTAAATGCCTTTGTCGAAGCCAACAATCTCCTTGACCCCGCCCAAACATGTCACGGAACTGAAACCACCCTAACCTCGATCTGGGACGACCTTAAAATGACAGCAGACTCCGCGGGATGTGCCGCTCTAATCCTTCTTGACCTATCCGCTGCCTTTGACACGATCAATCACTCAATCCTCCTAGACCGCCTCCACTCCCTAGGAATTTGTGGAACCGCTCTTAAATGGATAGCTTCATTCCTCAAAGACAGGCACCAAATAACGACACTCTCCAGCTTTACCTCCCAAGCTCAACCAGTCGACACGGGAGTCCCTCAAGGAGCATGTCTATCCGCCCTCCTGTTCAACCTCTACCTGATCACCCTCCCACCAATAATTCGTTCACACAACATCCTATGTTACAACTACGCCGACGACACTCAACTAATTCTAAAATTCCTGAACTCGAAACCCAACTCCCGACCCGACCTGGCATCCTGCCTCCTTAGCATAGAACGCTGGATGACCCAAAGCCATGTCTTGTTGAACCCCTCCAAAACAGAAATCATGGTTTGCGGCAACTCCGATCTTCTCCCGCACCCGCTACCCTGGCCACCCGCCATGGGCAACTCACCGACACCCTCCAACACAGTGAAAAATCTTGGATGCACCCTGGACCCCGACTTAACACTCTTGCGCCAAGTCAACAATGTCTCAAAGTCCTGCCACTACCACCTTAAAACCCTTAGGCGCATCTTTCCATACCTCTCATTTCCCAACAGAGTCTCCGCTGTTCAATCAATCGTTATATCCAGACTGGACTACGGAAACCCCCTATACCTCGGAATCCATGCCTACCAACTGAATAAACTCCAAAGAGCACAAAACGCGGCGGCCAAAATGCTACTTGCGCTCGGTCCAAGAGACCACGTATCCCCAGCCCTTAAGACACTGCACTGCCTTCCAGTAGCCAGTAGGGTGGCTTTCAAAACCTTATGCCTCTCCCATCGAGCACTGCATAAAACTGGACCCCAATATCTTCAAGACAAACTAATACCTTATCATCCCACTCGCACCCTAATATCAAGCTCAGCCGGCCTCCTAGTAATTCCCAAGACAAACTCAGTCAGGCTAGGCGGATCATCATTCTCAGCCCTGGCTCCAACCCTGTGGAACTCGCTCCCAATCCACATCCGCCTAACTGAGGACCTAACGTCCTTCCACAAACTACTGAAAACCTGGCTCTTCCCCTAAAACCGACCGGCTTCCAAACTAGCATCATCACAATAATACCGACCCATCAAACTACCTGAAGCGAGAAATGACAGCTAAATAAACTTGAATGTAAACTAGAAAGACAAACGGACCTAAACGAATAAAGTAAATCAAAACAGTGAAACGGATAATAGGAATAAATCATTGAGAAACTTAGGAGATCTGAACCAATGAAAGGGACATAATGAATGAGGCGGGAACGCAGTGAATGACATAAATGAAACAGTTGAAATGGATGAAGCGTATAGAACAAACAAACTAAGTGGAAGCGTGCATGAGTGGAAGAACAGACGACTAGAAAGATCAAATGAGTATGGTGACTGGATGAATTAGATGAACATACGAATGCCAATGAGTATGAAGAATGGTTGTGTGTGGGGGGCGTGGCCTGGAGCGCGGACTATGCAGTCGCCTCCTTGATGGCCTCCGTGGGAAGCCCGCTGCATCCCAGCTTGTGAAGGTTCCCAGGCAGCGTTTTCCGACCCAACTCGGTGAGGGGATGTGAGAAGGTCCGGAGCCCCGCCGCTGAGCTGCTGGGATCCGGATTCGCCGAGACAAAGATGATCGGGCCGCCTGCATTTCGCGGCCCCTCCGCCGCGTAATCCAAGATGGCGGACGGGACCCAGCGACGACGGCCGAGACGCGGCCTCGCCATCGGAGCTCCTCCTATGGACCCCTGAGCACTCCGGCGATCCAGCTGACATCCCAGGCGGCGGGAGACGAGGTAGGAGCTTCGGGCCCCCCTCTGCTTCCCCCTCTGTCCCGGACGCCCCCAGGAGAAGAAGACCTTGCAGCCGCCCCAGATACACCGGGGGCGCACCACACCACGCAGCTGCGGTCCCTCGGCTCTCGCCCTCCGCCACTTTGGAGGAGGGGGCCGGGGCCATAGAGTTCTCGAGGGCGAGCCTCGGACCAACTCCACCTCCATCAGACTTTGCATCCCTGCAGGAACAGACCTCCTGGCCCATAGTTCCGGATAACGGCGCCACGCTCTACTGCCCTCCTAACGGTGACATAAACCCTCTACTGCCACCATTACCACCAGGAATCCGGCGGGCACTCGTGGCGATCTGGACCCGCGCCCTCCTCTCTGAGAGCCCAGCCTGAACTGGCGTGCCCCGGCACCTGAGCTGCTCCCGCTCGTCCCCTTGTTTGCTTCCTGGGGCGCCCCAGCCCACGCCCGCCATCCCCCCCCGCCCAGCTTGGTACCAGTGAGACCGGGACGACACCTTAATCCTCCTCCCCTTCGCACTAGAAGCCCCTGCGTGCAACCAGGACATCGGAACACTCATTCCAGCCCCCGGAGGGTTTCAGGCTACCCTCAAGCCATCGCCACTTTTGCGTATGAACTGCCTGTGGCCCTGACCCACGCTTGCCAGGCCACACCATGTCTAGGCAACCGAAATCCGCCAAGTCCTCAGACATAGCAACAATGCTAATGTCGTCCGACAAAGCAAAGAAACTGGACACTCTTCCCCCCGCCTCACGAGAATCTCTGGACAACAGGGGACCGTTAGCAACTAAGGAGGACATTCGTGATTTCATGGCTGACATTAAAACCGAATTTCGATCATGTATGTCGGAGCTTACGGCCAAGTTGGAGACTACCGATAAAAGGGTCTCGGAGATAGAACAGAGAGTGGGGGAGATTGAGGATCGAGCCCAGGACCACGCCTCCTCCCTGTCTGAGATTCAGCGCTCCGTGGGGCTTTTGCAGGACAAATGCGAAATCCTGGAGTATAAGCAGGAAAACTTGGAGAACAGAGCCCGGCGCAACAACCTCCGCATCCGAGGGGTTCCTATGTCAGTCCCAGACCAAGAGCTTGCCGGATACGTGGGCCTCTTCTTTCAGTCTCTCCTCCCAGACATGGAGGATTCACTGCTGCTACTGGATCGCACCCACAGACTAAACCCCCGCCGTGGAGTTGAGTCAGACGGCCCTCCTGATGTGATCACCAGGGTGCATTTCTTTACAACAAAGGAAGCCATATCAGCAATAAGTCGCTCTGAGAACGAAATCACCTTCCAAGGGATCCCTCTTCAGATCTACCAAGACCTATCTCCGTTGACCCTCCAGAAAAGGCGAGCCCTTCGCCCGCTAACCACCTTCCTTCAAGCCCAAAAGGTTCGCTATAAATGGCTCTTTCCTACAGCCTTGCAATTCTCCTATAAGGGTACCATACGCAGGATCAATCATCTAGACGACGCTGGAAGTATATTGCAGCCGGTCCCCGCTAACTCCTCGCCCTCACAGGCCACTGAAGCGGCAACTGACTCGGACCTCATAGCCTCCCCTAGGTCCAAACAAAATACATGGTCGAGGGTTCCGAGATTTAGGAGGAGAAGATAACTTGGAACGACCTTGCAGGGGACCCTTCCGACCCCCTATGACCCAACTCAGCGATACTGGCGCAGCGGAACCAACCGCCACTCTTGTAAACATGGATGGATTTCATCCCCGATGCAGCGGACCCCCCCCCCACGGCTCATGCCCAGCTTCAAGGTACATTCCACCTATGAGTCCTTGGAGCAAACCACTCACATTTTCAGCCATGTTGGCTATTCTTTGGTTCACGGCCCCGTTGGCCAGGGGAGGGCCTAACCCCATAATGGGTCCTCTATCCCCAGTTAAAACTTGGACTTCCCGTTGGCGGTCCGAGCAAAAACCCCTGAAGCAGGATAACAGATGGTCTCATCTCCCACGACATAATGGCTGATTCTTCAGTAGCTCCCCCCCTCCCACAAGCTTCATCAGCGACCCCAGGTCCCGCTCCGGAACAGCAAACCTGGAAGTTCGTCTCTCTAAACGTCAAGGGCCTGAACTCACCGGCTAAACGCAAATCAATTCTACAAAAACTCCAGAATGAGGCCGCCGCCGTGGCCATGCTACAGGAAACTCACCTGCTACCGGCAGACTTCAGCCGCCTACACTCTCGTGACTTTCCAAAACAACTCTTCGCATCCGGCAACTCCAAGCGAGGTGGCACTGCAATCCTGTTCCGGAGGGGGCTGAATCCCCAGATTCTGGACACCATAAGCTGCCCGGAAGGACGCTACATAGCAGTGAAATGCCTACTAGCGGGACAACTGTTCTCCCTGGTCTCCGTATACGCGCCGAACCTGGGCCAAGCACCCTTCTATGATTCGCTCACCACAACTCTTTCGCCCTTTCTGGAGGGCCAGATAGTGATCGGTGGGGACTTTAATGGGGTCCCGGACCCCGTAAAAGACAAATCACACCCACCCTCCCCTGGAGACTTCACCACGGCCTTAGCCCTCCTGCGCTTGTTCAGGACCCTGGGAGTGGTGGACTCATGGAGAGTGCTCCACCCATCTGAAAAAGACTTCTCCTTCTACTCTTATGTTCACCGGACATTCTCCAGGATAGATCTCCTTCTAATATCCCCGCAAATCTTCGCCTTCACTGAAGAGGTGACCATAGGCTCCAGAATCCTATCCGATCACGCCCCGGTCACCTTGGAACTCCGAGTTCAGGGTCCCCCTGATTCCCAGCGACGCAGATGGACACTATACGACCCCATCCTTAATGAGATGCCACTCAGAGACGCTATCGCAACCACGATCGTCAATTTCTTCAAGGAAAACCCTAGCGAAGATACCTCCCTAGCTAACACCTGGGATGCAATGAAGGCAGTGGTGCGGGGAGAACTGATTGCCAAAGGGGCAGCCTATCATAGACACAAACAACAAACTCGTCAGGGCCTTGAAGAAGAACTGGAGAAGGCAGAAAAGACCCATAAGGAGAAGGGCTGGACCCCTAAAACGCAGCGAGCTCTCCGAATAGCAAAAAAGAAAATTGAAGCCCACTATGCGGAACATACCGCCCATCAAATGACGAAAGCCAAACAGTTCTATTATGCCAAAAATAATAAAGCAAACAAACTACTGGTGGCTAAACTGGCTAAGATAAGAAGAAACAACACAATCGTGGGCCTACGGGACCAGCAGGGCAAGACGCAATACTCAGATCACGACAAGCTTCGAATTGCATCTGCCCACCTGACCCAGGTAATGGCCGCCCCGCCTCGGAAGGTCGAAGAACAGAGGGAATACCTGCAAAGCGCGGCGCTCCCCCGACTAGAGGATGCAGCCCGGGACTCATTGGAAGCCCCAATCACCGGCGAGGAAGTCGATGAGGCGATAAAATCCCTCAAGTCTCGAGCCCCTGGCCCAGATGGCTACACAACGAAATTTTATAAAATTTTCAAACCCCAACTCCTCCCACCCCTGGTACAGCTGTTTAATTCATTCAGAACCACGGGCACTATAACCCCGTCAATGCAAGAATCAATCACCGTCTTGCTGCCTAAACCTGGCGGCGACCCAAAGAATCCTGCGTCCTACAGACCGATTGCTCTGCTCAATATAGACGCCAACATATACTCCAAAATTCTGGCAACCCGCCTGTCCCGGACCCTACCAGAGATAATTGACGCCGACCAGAGTGGCTTCATCACACACCGTTCTACAGCTGATAATATTCGCAGAGCTTTGAACCTGGTGGAACTTGCCTCCCGAGACTCCCGAGAGCTGGTGCTTCTGGCCCTGGACGCAGTTAAGGCCTTTGACAAAGTGGACTGGAACTTCATGAGGCTTACTCTCGAGGCCTTTGGCTTTGGTCCAGAGTTCTGCGCCATGGCTTTGGCTAACTATTCTGCGCCCAAAACCCTTCTCAGAGTCAATGGCATCCTTTCTCCCCCTATTGGCCTGACCTGCGGAACCAGACAGGGCTGCCCGTTATCGCCACTGCTTTTTGCGTTAATCATGGAACCATTTGCCCAACGGATCAGGCGAAACCCGGAAATCAAGGGCTTCCAATCGGACACAACACACCATAAACTGGCCCTATATGCAGACGACGTCTTACTGACCATCACAGAACCTCGCACTTCCTTCCCTCAGGCCCTAGCTGAGATAGAGAGCTATGGAAGGGTCACCGGCTTTGCCATCAACTTCCGGAAATCAGCTGCCATGGGGGTGGCCCTTTCCCGAGAGATTCGAGAGGCTCTGGCCCCGCTATGCCCGATACAATGGTCAATTAAGAGCATCAGCTATCTGGGGGTCCAGATCCCAGCTGACCCGGGGGAAGTTTACCGAGCAAACTTTCCCCCACTGTTCACGGAACTCGTGGCGGACTTAAAACGGTGGACGGCGCAAGAAATCTCACTGATGGGCCGTATTACGGCCTGTAAAATGAACTTGCTCCCGAGATTCCTATATGCTTGCTCTTCGCTCCCAGTACCGATCCCGGCACCGGCCCTTCAAAATCTGCAAAAGGAAATGTCACGGTTCATTTGGAAAGGGAGAAAGCCCAGAATCCCTAGGACCACGATGCTGGGCAATGCTAGACTGGGTGGCCTCGGAGTTCCAGACCTACAAAAATATCAGATGGCGGCCCAACTCGCCTGTATCCGAACATGGCAGATACTTACCAACCGCCCGAGATGGGTGGACCTTGAACAGGCGCAACTGCCACTCCCGCTACGTTTTCTCCCACATATCAATCTCTCCGAGCGCCGCCAGTGGCAGAACCTCCTGAGGTCCACCAAACACACTGTGGCTACCTGGGACAAAGCACTGAAACAAAAGAAAATCCCAGTGGGACTCAGCCCCTCCTCACCGGTGTTCCTGAACCCGGCCTTTACACCTGGCTGGGCCACCCGGAACTTCAGATCCTGGATAGCGGGAGGCCTGGTGACCCTGGGGCAACTTTTCGAAGGAGGACAGCCCTGCACCTTTAGGCGCTGTAAAGAACTCTTCCAACTTCAGGAGCAGGACAGATTCACGTATATTCAGCTGCGCCACTGGTGCTCCCACCCACAGACCCGCCAAGCTGCCACCCGCCCCCCCACGGCCATTGAACTGACTCTAAATGATCTCCCAACTAGGGGGAGCATCTCCACCTTATACAAACGCCTCCAACCTGACTTCCTAATCTCTAAAACCCGGTATATGGCCCAATGGGAGGCAGACCTGGGCCGCCCAGTCGAGGACCAGCTGTGGGTTGACATTTGGTCGCGGGCTCATACTTCTTCATCTTGCATTACGAACAGGGAAGGCGCCTATAAAATCCTCCTCCGATGGTATTATTCTCCCCTAAGACTACACCACATGAACCCCACGCTCAACCCGAACTGCTGGAGGCAATGCGGCCAAGTAGGGACTCTCTTCCATATGTGGTGGTCATGCCCGAGGGCCCAGGCTTTTTGGGAACAATGCCTAGCAACAATCACAGACATCACTCAGGTGCGACTTCCCCTGGAGCCCGAGCCCATCCTTCTGGGAGCCCCAGTCACCGGAATCTACCCCAGATCTGGCCCTATGGCCAAACTGTTATCTCAATGCCTATTGGCGGGCAGAAACGTAATAGCTCGCACTTGGAAAACAGCAGAAGGACCGTTAATGCCCTTTTGGTGGGTAAAAATCTGGGACATCTTAATCGCAGAGAAGGTGACGGCTGCCGGGGCAGGCCGCCTACATCGCTTCGAAAACATTTGGGGCCCAATCCTAGACTTTGATCGGAATTATCCAGCCCTGACATACAAGCCCCAACTAGCCAGGAGGACTTTACGGGACGATAACTCCCAGCGGCGACAGGAAGAAGAAGAATGTTAAGACATGGGGGAGGGAAAGGGAGAGTAATCTACTGTGCTTTCTTTATGCCATTTGTCGTGATTGATCACTTTGTATTGCCTAATCCTGCCTGTTTAAAATAAATATTTTAAAAAAAAAAAAGAATGGTTGTGTGTAGAGCGGTCGAACGTATTGAGTCGATGAGTACGTGTAGAACTAACGAGCAAGCAAATACAGTGAAGCGAATAAAACGCATGAGGGTGTAAAACTATATTGAACGGACAAACGTATAGACTTGATGAACGTTCGGCCAGACGAACGTGTGAGAGCGAATGAGCATGGGGATCGGATGAGCGCGGAGAGCAGATGAGCGTAAAGAACGGACGAACGTTGAGCGGGTGGGCGCGGAGAGAGCGGGTGGGCGCGGAGAGAGCGGGTGGGCGCGGAGAGAGCGGGTGGGCGCGGAGAGAGCGGGTGGGCGCGGAGAGAGCGGAGGAGTGTAGGGAGCGGAGGAGCATAGAGAGCGGAGGAGCGTAGAGAGCGGAGGAGCGTAGAGAGCGGAGGAGCGTAGAGAGCGGAGGAGCGTAGAGAGCAGTTGAGAGTGAACAACGACCAAATGTGGAAAGCGCAGAAGCGAGTGATGCAGTGGAGTGTGGAGAGCGACTGAGTGCGGAGCGCGGATGAGTGCGGAGCGCGGATGAGTGCGGAGCGCGGATGAGTGCGGAGCGCGGATGAGTGCGGAGCGCGGATGAGTGCGGAGCGCGGATGAGTGCGGAGCGCGAAAAAGTGAATGTGTGGTGTGGATGAGTGTATGGAGCGGATGTGTATGTGGAGCGAATGAGTATTTGGTGCGGATGAGTGTGTGTAACAGACGAATGCGTAGAGCGGACAAACAGAGCAGATGAGTGTGTGGAATGGATGGTCACGCAGAGCAGACGAGTAGTATTGTCAAGCCGATGAGTAGTATGTTGTGCCGATGAGTGGATGGACCGGATGAGTGTTGTGGACTGAACGAGTGTCTAATATGGGCGAGGGTGCGGACTGGACGAAGGTGCGGAGCGGACGAGTGCCTGGAGTGGACGAGTCTATGTGGAGTGAATGAGTGTATATGGAGCGGGAGAATGTATGTGGTGCTGATGAGTCTGGAGCGGATGAGTGTACAGAACAGATGTGTGTGGATCGCGCAAGGTGAACCAGAGTACATGAATATGTCGAGCAGACACAAATGTGTGGTACAATCTTGAACACCTGCACATAATGCATAGAACGGACGTGCCCGCACGGAACTGCGTGACATACATAATATGCCTTGGAATGCAGGGAACATTTGAAAAACATACATCATACCACACCCCACGCTTACTCTCTCCCTTAAACCACCACTCAACTAGAACACAGATTCTATGACACCATTCGGTATAATTGTTCTCATATCTACATCTCCCGCTCACTCCACATCACTAAGTAAACATTGCTGGTTTCACACCCCCCCAGCCAGGCGTTCTCCTCAGGCCTAAACGCAGCCACACTCGTTCTGGATAAAGCCGGCCAGAGCGAACACATACTCCTGATCTCTCAACCACCACACCTACCGCTAAGAAGCAGCTACCACTTGAATTCCGCACCAGCTGCACACATACCTGGTGCGCACACGCACTTTTTGGACTCCCTCTACTCTCTCTACTGACCCGAACTTCGGTTCCCAAGGGCGTTCAACCTACCAGCACCTTCAGACCAAACCAATGGTATATAAGGCGCTATATAAATGCAAAATAACATAACACCAGCTTAATAAAGTAATTTCTTTAAAAAGACCCAAAGTCTGAAACTCTTCTGTTTCACGAGGTCGTCGCACTCTTCACAACATAGAAAGCTAAAAAAAACAAAACAAGAAAAAAGAAAAACGGCCAAAAGCGGAAGAGTTGATGGAGAAGGCTCTACAAGGAGAGAGAAACCTGCTCACAGTAACCCTGGCACCTCAGCAGGCAATTCTTGACAGAACACTAGCAAAAATGTCACCTGCAGCAGAGAAACTGTGGTGGTGACCAAGATGGCCAAGAGAAGCAGATCTGGCAGGGTGCTTGGGTCCTTCTCCCGTAAGGGGAGCCACCCCATTTGAGGCTAGGGAGGTGAGCCCACTAAGCAAGACCCTAGCATACATATAAGATCATGAATGTATAGTCAATGAAAAGCTGGAAATTGTATGATATTTTGCACATAGCACATTTTCATCCGCTATGGTGCATATTTAATCTATAGAATCAAATGTTCTTACATTGCTTTGTCTAGGCTATTAAGCTGGATGAGAATGCATTACTTACCGTAAAAGCATTTCTGATGGTTGTATCTGCTTAGATTCACATGCTGTGCATAGGTCCGACATCCAGTGGTCACTGCGGAGTATTGCATTTTGTTTTTCGTAGTCGAAAAGGGGACGTCGACAAGGCGTGTCTGAAACACTATCCCTATAGTGACGTGCGTTGTACCCACAATCCCTCACGCGTCGAGGTCCCTCTGTTTGTATTTTTTCTGCCCTGAGGGAGCCTTCTAGACGTGAGTGAGTACAGAAAAGAGAGAGAGAGAGATATATATATAAAGGAAGTCTATGTTCCTTCCATCCGAGCGGGGAGGAAGGGTGGGCGCATGTGAATCTAAGCAGATACAACCATCAGAAATGCTTTTACGGTAAGTAATGCATTCTCTTCTGATGTTTGTTAATCTGCTTAGAATCACATGCTGTGCATAGACTAGCGAGCAGTACCCGGAGTTGGCGGTGGGTTATGAGAAGGAACAGTAGAGAAAAGGTGTCGTAATACTGCCTGTCCCACCTGGGAGTCAGATCTAGAGTGTGTATCTAGACAGTGTTTTGTAAAGGTGTGCACAGAACTCCAGGTAGCCGCTTTGCAGATGGACTCAAGGGGAACATTTGCAATGAATGCTATGGATGCCCCCGTGCCTCGAGTAGAGTGTGCTCCTGGCTTAAAGGGCAGTTCTCTCTTAGCAAGAGTATAGCAGAGAGTGATGCATTGAACAATCCATCTAGAAATAGTGGATTTTGAAACCGCATCTCCTTCTCTTCCTGCTGCCACCGAGACGAAGAACTGATTAGTCTTCCTCAATGGTTTGGTTCTTTCCATGTAGAACATGACCGCCCTGCGTACATCAAGTGTGTGCAGAGTCCTTTCTCCCAAATTGGAAGGATTTTGAAAGAACGTTGGTAGTTCTATAGATTGGTTTACGTGGAATTTAGAAATAAATTTTGGAGCAAACCTAGGGTGAGTGCGTAGAACCACTTTATCTCTGTGAACTGTAACAAAGGGGTCTAGAATAGAAAGAGCCTGAAGTTCACCAACTCTCCTGATGGAGGTGATAGCTATTAAAAAAGCAGTCTTAAGAGTGAGGTGTTTAAGAGATGCTTTGTGCATGGGTTCGAATGGAGAGCCCATGAGTCTTGTAAGTACCACATTAAGGTCCCATCCGGGAGCTGGGTCAGCTATCGGGGGGTGTATTCTTTTTACTCCCTCCATGAAGGCCTTTATAACAGGGAACTTCCACCACGACACTTTGAGTTGGGAAGTGGTGTATGCAGAAAGTGCCGCTAGGTGGACTTTAATGGAGTTGAATACTAGACCCGAATCCAAAAGGTGGGTTAGGTATAGTACCACATGTGTGGGAGAGCAGTCAATAGGGTTGATGCCTTTACTCCTGCACCAGAAGACAAATCTTTTCCACTTGCTAGAATAGCAGTGACGAGTGTTCGGTTTTCTGGCTTCCCTGAGGATGTCCATGCATCTTTGCGGGAGTTGTAGATGTCCGAACTCTATGATCTCAGGAGCCAAGCTGCTAAGTTCATGTTCTGGGGGCATGGGTGCAGGGTCCTGCCCTTGTCCTGAGACAGCATGTTGTACGGGCAGGGGAGTTTTACTGGGGGAGATAGAGACATCTCCATCAAGTGAGCGAACCATGGTTGTCGTGCCCACATAGGGGCCACTAGTATCATGGTCACTTGTTCCTGGTGCATCTTGTGCACCACCTTGTTGAGAAGGGGAGTCGGGGGAAAAGCGTAAACAAATTTCCCTGACCATTGCATCGACAGACCGTTCCCCTTGGATTGGTTCTGGGGGTACCTGGAGGCGTAACTTAGGCATTGAGAGTTCTCCAGGGTTGCGAACAGGTCTATCTCTGGGAAACCCCATTGTGTGAAGACGTCGAAGACGATGTCTTCGTGCAGGCGCCATTCGTACTCTTCGGGCAGGGGGAAATCTCTGCTGAGTCTGTCTGCCAGCAGATTGAGTTCCCCGGGTACATGTAGTGATAGTAGGAACATGTCCCGTTTGAGAGCCCACTTCCATATATTTTGGGCCAGTTTGGATAGGCCTGGAGAGTGGGTGCCCCCCTGCTTGTTGATGTAGTACATGGCTGTAGTGCTGCCCGTGAGGACCATTACAGTCTTGCCTTGTAGGTGTTCTTGGAAGGCTTTTATTGCCTTGAATACCGCCAGTAGCTCCAGTAGATTGATGTGTTTGGATGCTACGTTCGGAGTCCACACTCCGTGAGCAGTCTGATGGGATAGGTGAGCCCCCCATCCTGTAAGGGATGCGTCTGTGGTTAGAGTGGCTTCCGCCGCGGGTGTGGCAAAGGGTTTTCCTTTTTCCATGTTTCCCTTTGTCCACCACTGTAGCGAGAGAACCAAGGCCTGCGAGACCACCACTAGATCCTCCCATAGTCCGCTGGCCTGACACCACTGGCTGTTGAGCCACTCTTGCATTGGGCGCATGCGCAGGCGCGCGTGAGGTACCAAATAAATACACGACGCCATCATTCCTAGCAAGCGCATTGCTTTGCGTACCGTCACCTCTTGGCCGTTTACATATTGGGGGATCTGAAACAGCATGTTTTGGACCCTCTCTTTGGAGGGGAAGACGAGGCCATCCCTTGTTTGAATTAGAGCCCCTAGGAATTGTTTGATTTGACTGGGGTTTAAACTGGACTTCTTTTCGTTGATGGAGAAGCCTAGCTGGAACAAAAGGTCTACCGTCTTCTGGGTATTTGCGAAACATGTTTCGTAAGAATCCCCTGTTATGAGCCAGTCGTCGAGGTAAGGGTAAACTGGGATGGACAACCTGCGCAGGTGGGCCGCTGCCACTGCCAGCACCTTCGTGAATACCCTTGGTGCTGATGCTATACCGAAGGGTAGCACTTTGAACTGGTAGTGTTTGCCCTTTATCATGAACCTTAGGTATTTTCTGTGCGCTGGCAACATTGAAATATGAAAGTATGCATCTTTCATGTCCAATGTTGTCATGTAATCTCCCTGGGAAAGCAGTGGGATCACTTCCTGTAAGGTTACCATACGAAACTTTTGGGGTTTGATAAATCTGTTCGCTGGGCGCAGATCTAATACAGGGCGCATGGTTAGATCCTTTTTGGGTACAAGGAAGTACACTGAATAAATACCTTCCGTTACCTGAGATAGAGGCACGACCTCTATGGCTCCTTTTTCCAGAAGTTGTTGTACTTCTTGCAGAAGGATGGCAAGATGTTCCGGCGTCATGCGACGTCCCCTCGGGGGTCTGTAGGATGGGGAACTGTTGAATTCGATACAGTAACCGTGGGCTACGGTGGAAAGTACCCAACGGTCTGACGTTATCTCCTCCCATGCAGGAAGAAAGGATGTTATCTGGCCCCCGACCGGTGTTGCATGGGAGGGGACGCGAATGTTCGCGTCACTTGGAGTTGTTGGGGGCTTGGGAGCCTCTGGGGGTGGATCCCCGACCCCTCCCTTTGCCCCGGCGTTGGCCTCTTTGGCTGTACTGCCCACTATTGGTTTGGTAATTGGTGGCAGGGTATTGCTGATGTTGACTTTGTTGTTGGTGTTGGCCACGAAAAAAGCGTTTGTTGCCATAGCCGCGCCTGGTAGTGGGCTTAGAGATTTGGTCAAGAGTCTTGATAGTGTCGAACTCTTTTTTAGCCATCTCTAGGGCTTCATCTACTGCTTTTCCGAAGAGGTTAGCGTCCTCGACAGGTTTATTTATCAAAGACGCCTGTGTCTCTGGTTTAAAGCCTGAGTTGCGCAGCCATACATGGCGCTTTAGGAGTATTCCTTGTACCAGGGATCTCCTGCTGTTTCTGCCGCGTCCAGAGAGTTTTTAACAATGCTCTGGTTCACTTGGGTTCCTTCGCCAATAGTTGACAGTAGGCGCGTACGTAAAGGCTCCGGTGCTTCCTCGGCGTCTTTTCGCAGTTTGGCCCACTGCGCGTCTGCGTAGCTTGCAAGCAAGGAATTGTTGTTGGCAATTCTTGCTGAGAAGGCAGCCGAGGAAGTAACTCTTTTTGCAAGGGCATATAGCCTCTTGCCCTCCTTGTCAGGGGGTGCCTCACTGGTGGAAAGTGGTACCCCTGCCCTCTTTCTAGTATTAGATACCACTAGGGAATCCGGAATGGAATGTCCCCCAATGTAGAGGGGGTCTGAGGGTGAAGGAGTGAAAAGTTTTTCAATCCGTGGATTGACCCCTCTGATCATTGCGGGAGTGGACAGCGAAGGTATGATCCTTCTCTTCACTGAAGCGAGGAGGGGAATGGTCTGGCTGACCGGGGGTTTTTCTTTAATCACTCTTTCTACAAAGTCCAATTCTGGAGAGAGTTCCCCGGTGTCGAGTTCGAAATGCGCTGCTGCTCTGCGCAACAGTGCATTGAAAGTGGGCTGATCGTCAATTGGAGACGTGTTCCTAACTGGAGAATTGTCCGGAGGAGTTAGGTTTAGGACATCAGTGTCGGAATACACTGATGGTGATTGCCAGGGGTGTGAAGGTCCCTCTTCTGGGTTAACCCCGAAGCCTTCTTCTATAATGTCTGTTCTGTCTTCCAGACATTCCTCCTGGTTCTGTCCTTCATTGTCCATGAAATCATCTTCTTCCTCGAAGTATTGTTCCTCCCCAGTGAGGTCATATACATCTTGGAAGTCTGAGGCTGTGTCCTGCTGGGGATCGACTAGCCTCGGATTTTTGGCCCTGGGGTCCTCCTGAGGCCCTTCTCTAGTCCTCTTGTGAGTTTGAGAGGCCTGGGTGCTCATGAACCTTTGCATCCTCTCCATACAGAGGTGGAGTCTTTCCATTGTTTCATGGGGTACCCCAGAGCGGTCTGGCGGGGGAAACATAGGGTTATCTAACTCGAAATGGCTCGACCTCTCCCAAAGCGTCGAGGAAAGTGTCCCGTCGCCCTCCGAAAAACCTTCAGGTGTGTCGGGTGACTCCCTGACTGAAGGGGGTAGTCCCTGCTTTCCTTCGGGCTTTTTCGGCGTATCCTGTAACTTATGCGTAACGCTCGACGAAATCTTCGGCGTACGCTTTTGGGCGTCGGCTACAGCGATCCTCGCTAAGCTATCGGCGACTCGCTTGTCGGCGACTTGTTTGTCGGCGGAAGCTTGAGTTTTCGACGCTATGGGTATCGAACGCTCTACGGCGGTCTGCGCTTTCTGTTGATGCGCACCGGCCGATGGTTTGGTGGCAGCGCCCTTGTTTGCCGAAAGCCCAATCGCAGGTCGCGGCTGCGAGAGGGGCTTCGAACCCGAACGGTCCGAGGAGGCCGCCGGTGGAACCTGCGTCTCCTTGGGCGCCGAAGCTCTTTTCGACTTCGTCGAAGAAGAGCCGTGGGTTGTGTGTTTATGTGGATCTTTGTGTGCGTCTGTGTCGCCGGGGTGTTCATCCCCATAAGCAGGGCGTGAGCCGAGCCCGTCGGGGCCGGGGACAGACGACGAAGCGCGTAAGCGCTCCTTAGAGGGGGTTTCGACTTCCGTAGCGGAGGTCGTGTTATCGCGTTCCTCGTCACTGTCGGTGGTAGCAGCGGCGGGTGAACCTTCGGCCTTCGACATCGCGTAGGCTGCCCACCTTTTAACCCTTCGGTCTTTTAGAGTTTTAGGCTTAAGAAGCCGACAAGCCGCGCACCCTTCCTCCTTGTGATCGAGGGGCAAGCAGCGGTTACACCGTGAGTGCTTGTCCTTCCAAGTGAATTTGCCTTTACAAAGTGGGCAAAACCTAAACGGTGTCCTCTCCATAGCCGAGGCAATAAATTGCGATAAACACCCCAAGGGAAAGGAAGGGGAAAGGGAAAGGCATTCTCAGAAAGACCCAGAGATGTCCCACGACCCCACTCTCCCTACTGTATATGGCCAGCGAGACCAGGCCACGTGTTCGGCAGCGCCGAAGATTTCCTCCGCTCGACCCTCCGTCGACGATTTTTCTCGGCGGAGAACAGCTACAACTGCGTCGAGGGAGTGTGTATAAATTTTATGAGAAGAAACGACCAAAGGTCGAGGGTTGCAATGGTATCTCAAGGAGCTCCGCGTGAAGGCGACCAGAAGCTGGGCGGAAAAAAACAATCTGAGGGACCTCGACGCGTGAGGGATTGTGGGTACAACGCACGTCACTATAGGGATAGTGTTTCAGACACGCCTTGTCGACGTCCCCTTTTCGACTACGAAAAACAAAATGCAATACTCCGCAGTGACCACTGGATGTCGGACCTATGCACAGCATGTGATTCTAAGCAGATTAACAAACATCAGAAATGATTCTTCAACATTTAGTAATTTTTGTACTTTTAATGTTGGTTGACTATTTTCATTGACTATACATTCATGATCTTATATGTATGCTAAACAGACTGTTGGGTATATGCATCTAGGAGTCAGAAGGGTGTTGGACATCTAGTTAGAGATTTTCTCACAGGTGTTTCCTCCCCTTTCTTTTCCTCTTTTTTGCTTTTCTTCAACAGCAGCATATTAGAATTTTACTGCTGCTTTCTATTTCTAACTGCAGCATGGGTTATTGTGAAGCATGCACTTCCACTTTTTGCATTGAATTTAAATTGTGCAATATTATGAATTGTGTATCGACATGTATTTTTATGATATATTATGGGTTTATATTTTTTCTAATGGCTTTTTGATATATGATGAATAAATTGTGTTAATTTTATTATTTCCCTGACTTGGCCCATTTCCTCCCTGGTGTTTATGATTTAAGTCATGATCATTTCTTTTTAAGTATGGTTCTCAGTTCCGTGTGACCCTTTCCCTTCTGGGCTGTTCTTTTCGTTTGTTTCTTCTCCCCGGGTCCACGTTGTAGGGGTTGCCCATACTTGGCTTTATACAACTGATTGTAAAGCATGGGGGAACTCTGCAGTTTTGAGGTCCTTGAGGGGCAGAGCCACGTTGAGCCACAGGGCCAGTGGAAGCAACGAGGAGGAAGAAGACGCTAACCGAACGCCTGAGGGTTGGCGTTCTAACCAACCAAGAAGCTGAGGTCGGAACAGTAGCAGAGACAGAGATCACCAAGGAGCCGTGGTGGCTCGGAAGGCCGGCATCGGACGTAGAGACCAGACCGTACAAGGGAGTTTGGATCCCTGAGCTCTGTGCACGTTGGACAGTGGTTGCAGAGACACATAGCCACAGGGAAAGCCGACGAGGTTTCGAGAGCCTGAGAAACCCAACAAAAAACCTACCGCTACACGGTATGAACATTGTAAATAATGATTGGAAAACATAGCAAGGTTACAGGAGCCTGAGAAATTAGAGTGTGGAAAACACCCATGAAAAGAGAATTGAGAGAAATACAAGCATTGTAAATACTGATTGGGAACAATATCAAGGTTAAGGGTACCTGAAAAATCAGAGTAAAAAAAACCCTATGAATGGGGGACTGAGAGAAGTATCAACCTAGGTGAGTAAATATCATAGAAGGGGAAGAAAGGGATGTAAAGAACTTTGGGTAGTCCCAGTGCTTCGAAGGAGGAAAAGACAGAAATGTGTGATTTTATCAGCAACCTTCGAGGAATGGGATCGTTTGCTCCAAGAAACAGTTTTTTTTTTAACAAGGAGAGATTGAAATAGTTAATAGGATTTGGATTAAAGGACTATTTTTAGACTTTAACATCAATCCTTAGTTTTTGTTTTGCTAGGTAGGAAACATCCTCCATAGAAATAGGGCAAGTTGGGCCTTTTGATCTTTTTATTTTGAAAAGAATCCTTGAACTATAAGTCATAATCGTCCAAGTCCTCCTTCTGGTTCAACAGTACATTGGACTGCTAATGTAGTTCATTGACTTGCACCCCTGTTGAAGCCAAGACCAAATATTAGCTGCCATCAACCTATCTCCTCAAACCAATGCAGGTTAAAATCAACCTGCGGCATAAAAGTGTTGATTAAGAATGCCTCAGAGCCTTATGGGTGACCCAGGACTATATATATATATATCTCTAAGAAGTAAAAAAGGGATGTAGTAGCTGGGGAACTTCTGCTGAAGTCTGTGTGACCACATAGAATAACCGTGGTGAAGCACTCTGCTGCAAATTGCCCCCCCCCCCCCTGTACAGAATCCCATGGAGGGAAGATCTGCTGATGTAGATTTGCAGCAGAGTGCTTCACCCCAGTGCCAGGATGTTGACCATTGATGCGTGGTTTTTGAGAGGTTCAGGTGCAAACATTGGAGTTCACTCTGAGGAAGTTAATTACACAGTCCACCAAGTTCATTAGGATCTACGTTAAAATACTGGATTCCAAAAAACTTGAGTTTCACTAAACTCATGTAATAGGACTTTTCCATTGTTCTATGAACGATGGCAGACTTTCTTTTGCCGACCTAAACTTGCCACATTTAGTTTAACCGATTTTCCCCCCACTTTTTGTAAAATGCAAGGGGAGACTTGCACGCACCCCCCTTACTACTCCCACCTCCATATATACCTTAGACCAACTTACTATCGGCATTTTTATGCAAGAAGGGGGGGGGTGAAAGGGTAAAGTGTAGGTTGGCAAAAGGGGTGCATACCCTTTTCCTGGTCTTTTCAAAGACTGCTCACTAAAAAAAACTGCAGATGAGCTCCCCATCACGGACACAACTGCAATAAGAAGGACGGTCAGCCACGGTTGCCAGTTTGGGGCTCAGCAAATGAGTTTTGATGTGGATGCAACCGTTACAGATTTTGCATTTTGGGAATTCCATTTTTTTTTACCCCCAAAAGGTTTGCTTTTTATTTCTATTTTCGGATCATTGATCTGTTTTTGGTGGTCAAAAGGGACTTCAGAAGAAGTCCTCCTTCCATCGCAATGCTTTTTCACCTTTTCTTTTTAATCTGGCCCTCGATCGCCCATAAGGCTCCACGCACCAGGTGTGCTTCTTAAACACCCCATATGTTCCGTAGGGTGATTCTATCAACCTAAGTTGGTTTTAGGGGTAGGCTGGTGCAAGCCAATTTACTGCACAAGTATCCCAATGTTCCTTTCGGAAGACATTGGAGAACCAACAAATTAATTACATCCTACCATTTAGTCTTAGAGGCTGCCTTTGGTCCGCGCAACTAGAAGGCAGGCCTACAATGGCCGTTCTGCCCATGTGAGGAAGCCTCCATATTGGTTTGCACTGGTTTAGATCAGTCTCCATCCAAATCACATACTAAGGGAGTGGTTTTGGTTGAGTGGAAGATTTAGGGGCCAACCAAATGGTTTGGCTTACCAAGCCTTTGTTCTTAGAACCCAGTTCTTACTGGTGGGCTGGCTTAGTCAAGCCCCTGTGATTATTGGTTTTTACAGAGAAAACCTAGAGTTAAGTTCAGTATTGGATTTTGAAGCAGATTGCTTACTTATTGGAGGATTTCCTGCTTTGTTGGGACCAGATCTGGCCATACTGGCTCAATGTTGTGTCCCTTAGCTGATCTCCAGTTTGGAATATTGCATATGGACATTCATCTGTGGACCTCATCTGTCGTCCTGCTGGCTCTACTTGTGTGTTGGCTCAGGCCTTCCAAGCTGTATATGCTCCAGGTCTTTTTTTGCCACTTCCCGCCGTTTAATACCAATGTGTCTGCCATTGCATGGAAGGGTGTTGAGACTCCAACACCCCATATCTTCTGCTCTTCAGGGGCGTCCTTGGTCACCACACTGCAGTCTTCTTCATAGGACCAGCATCTGCTAGTCGGTACCCTTATTTTATTTTGGGAGCCTCCTGATTAGCTTTAAAATCGCATCTTCTACTTTTGTAAATAGGAATACTTATTTACACCATTTCTGTTGATACTTTTTTCTCTGATGTGTGAGAACTTGGTGTGCGAGTAGCTTGCCTTTCGTTTTCCTTTAGATGTGTTTTAGAAAGACCTTTATCCCACTAAAACCACTGCTGACTGATATGTACATTCGTATTTTCTTAAATACTATATCCAAGAGGTCTAGACATTATGCAGCTTTTTTAGTATTTGCATTGGGATCCTGTATGGCTATTTGAACTATATTGTAATGTCCGATTCCCTTCTAACCCCACCCCTTTCTTTAGAAGTGCCCATCTCCAAGGTAGTGCACCTACAACATAATACAGAGTGGTGCTTTTTGTTTTTATGACATGTACTGTTTTTATAATACACAAAGAATATGTATACTGTGTGTTGTATTTGCTGAAGTACTTCTTTAACTAAAAGAGGCATATATGCAATATGTGTCACATTATACAAGCGTATATTGGTCAGTATACCAATGTGGTGTATTTTCAATGGATAAGGTGTAAACTCACAAACTGGCGAGTGTCAGGCTACCTCAACCTCTTATTGTGCAGGCGAGTACGCTTATCTCTGGTGTTTTGGACAACCTGTGGTTTTAGGGTCAGGTTCATTAGCTGCATGAACTGATGGAAGCTGTAAAGCCAAACTAAAAACGGCATTAGTAACAGAGAAGCATGGAGAATAAACATGTTCTCGTTTATAGAAGAGCATTTCCAACACCTTCCAAACACACTGTCAATATTACCAAAGGGGCCAGGAGCCCCATCAAGTAAGTCCAATTCAAATAACTTATAAACGTTATCTTTTTTGCATTAGTGTGTCTAAGAACAGAACTCCATGGAAAAGTAATGTTGAAATACCTGAAATCAGGGGTAATTCCAGAAGACGTACAACTCCGGAATATACCCAGTGTTTTCATTTATAATCCAACATTTTTATTAAATTTCAGTGGAGTAGGCAACAAGTGCAGTCACGACTGGATTATCCCGATAAAGCTTCATTTCTTCTTCTGCTGTTTCTATGAAGTGTGGAGCTGGAAGCTTTACAAAAAAAGATCAGTGAGGACTCGACGATCAAGGATGCTAAAGCAAAACTTAAAAAAATTGAAGAAATTGAAAAGTTCAAACTAACGTTAGATAAAAAGATATGGAAATAAAAAAAGAATAGAAATCCATAAAGAGGAAAAAACGTATCCATATCTAAATACGGGGTTCTATAATCACCAAAACAAAATGTTTGTGAATAGAAATCAAAGCAGAAATGTCCCCCAAAACAGAAAAAGATGTATAACTTTTCCTGATACATCCAACACCACAAGTGGAAGCGACATCAACGCCACAAAACTAACAGCAACTGTTTTTTTGCGGACGAGGCAGAATAAGCAGAACCAGAAAACAGCACCCACAAGGCAGATACGGGTTGAGAACATTTTTAATCTCACTGAATATAAACTTTCAGAAGATGAAATCAGTATATTGAATTAGGAATTGAGTTTTGTACCCACTACAAGAGCAAATGATTTTCCAACAGAAGCAGAATTGAGGCGCTGTTTCAGAGTTTGGAAAATAAAATACTTCAGAGATAATCATCCCGCAAATACAGTAAGAAAAGAACCAAGCGTCACAGGGTTGAGACCCCTTCGACTTTCATGCCACCCATGTCTGCAATTAGCCCAAATATTTATACTTTTGAAAATACAGTGCTACATGAGACGAAAGCACTTCTAGCAAAGAAAAAAATCAATCGAGAGATAACCTGAGCAAAAAGGAAAGAGAAGCCATCAGTGAATTAGAGGACAATCCAACTTTCTTGATCAAGCCAGCTGACAAAGGAGGGGGGGATAGTTCTATGGAAACGTGAAGACTACAAGACTGAGGCACTTTCTAATAAACATTATTGTCAATTAGAAAGAGACCCAACACTGCACATCCAAGAAGAAATTGCTAGCCTGCTGGACCATGCAAATCAGGAAAGGTGGATAGATGAGAATGAAAATCAGTTCTTGAAACAACTCCTTCCAGTCACGCCTGCCTTTTACATCATGCCTTAAATCCACAAAAATCCGATCCAACCACCAGGCATGCCTATTGTGTCAGCAATTGGCTCCATATTGGGACCACTATCCTTTTTACGGCCATATGTGAAAGAAATGAAGTCCTATGTACGTGACTTTACTGAAGTGATAAACAGTGTATCTGAAATCCAGATGGACCATCACGACATCCTGGTGACATTCAATGTGGAAGCGCTCTATACAAGTATACCACAACACGCAACTATAGAGGTAATGTGACGCCGTCTAGACGAGCGGACCACTATCAAAGAAAACTTTGTTTCAGAAAAAACTGTTCAACCAGTATGGCGGCAACTTTTTGCACCAGATCTAGCTAATTTATATATGGACAATTTTTAGAACAAATTCAAATATAATTCCACCAATCCCTTCTCGAAAAACATCAAAACATGGCAATAGGTAGTGGGCCATGTGAGGGAGCTTCACCCATTCCCCATCCAGTGTGTACATGCCAAACAGTACCAGCAGGGGGCCCTTGTGTCTTTCCAGCCCATCCAAGGTCTTTGTCGATCCCAGGACCTCCCGCCAGTACACCTGCAACTTCTCGAAAGACCACCACATATGCCAATAGCCTGCTTTTTGCCCACATTTTCTCCAGCAATGGGGGTCTGGCACTGGATACATTTTGGATAGTTTTACTGGAACCCATTGCCACCTATACAACAGTTTGATTCCATGCAACTTGTACTGGCAGGATATGGATGTTCGGTGTGCGTTCACCACTGATCGATTTCCAGGTACACTCCCATATCCTTTTCCCATTTCCTCCATATGTTTGAATTTCCTCTCCCTGCGCCTCCAATAGGGCCTGGTACAATCTGGATCAACACCTTTGGTTCCCCTCATGGAGTTCAGTAATGCTTTCGTGCCAGTCAGCTCCCTTTGCAGTTCATCTTTCCATTTTCCAGACATCAACACCCCCTTTTGCTGTAGGTATTTGAACACGGAAATACTGCCTATACCCATACTCTTCTCCAGCTCTCCTACTTCTATAAATTATCCCTTCTTAAGGACTTGTCCTACTCTTTCCAATCCTGCATCAAGCCAAATCTGGAATCTAGGATGGTCTGGGACGTCATCTCGTATTTGGAGGAGGCCCATATGTGACTTAGTGGAGACAGCCAGGTTGCGACTCTTGTCATTTCCCTTTTTAGCCTTCACAGCTAACACAGCGATTCGGTGTGCCTTTACCTTTTTCGGGATTGCCTTCTGCGCAGCCCAGAGCCATTTTCCCCAGCGTGACTGGCCTCCATTGGTAATTTTCAATAATCACCCACTGCTTCTGTTTGTCCACTCGCAGGTGGGGGAATACAGCTCGGACCTGTGCAGTTCTATAATAGGTGCGCATGTCTGGGAGGCCCACTCCCCGAATCTGTTTGGGCGGTACGAATATTATCTATGCTACCCTCGGTTTCCTCCCTTGCCACAGAAATCTGCAGATTCTCCTTCTTAACTCAAAGTGCAAGTCTGGTAACTCTATTGGCAACGCTTGGTATAAATACATTAGCTCTGGGGAGTAGTGTCATCTTGAAAGAATTTAATCTCCCCAGCCAGGAAATCATGAGTCTTGACCACGTGTACATCTAAAATTACACTGCAATTCCTCCTTTTCATATTAATTTTGTTAAACAATTTTCTTCTATTTCGCTCCAAAATCTCACATGTGCAAAAGTATGAAAACGCACATCTAAAATAAAAAAAAAACTCTAATATCTACCAAGTCGACCATGGCCAGGTATCTTTCACCCCCGCCTCCCCCGACGAGAGTATACCTAAACAAAGAACTTTAAAAAAATATAAAACACTGACACCCCAAACTATATAGCCACACATACCGAACTAGACATACCCGCGGCTGTCTGTAGTGTTTTGTAGCCTCGAATTTAGCCGCAAATATCAAAACGGCAGAAAGAAAATGCTTGCCTGCCCCACCAGTCCTTCACCAATTGCCCCCTTCATCTGTACCAGCTCCCCTCCTCCTCCCTTCCCAGTCAGCCTCCTCACCTCCTCTGCCCTCTCCCTTTCACCCCAGAACACACACTCATTCTGTGACGCAGTTTTCATCGAGATGTTGGCTATTCGCGGCTATAGCCGAGGCTACGGAAAGCTTTGTGCTGCAAACTCTGTCCCTAAGCCCCCTCCAACTCTCATATTTCACTCAGTGCCCTCTGGCCACCCCCCCACCTCTACCCTGACATCTATATGTTTTCTGACCTACAAATAGCTTTTTACTGAGTTTCATTTTCGCATAACCTCGGCTATAGCCACAAATATCTCTCACAGAGAGAAAAACCAGATGGCGGTCGTTTAATTTCTGAAAACCATGATCTTGCAATGCACCATGAGAGATAACTACACAGTGACACAGGGTCACTGACACCCTTTCTCCGTCAAATTTTAAAATAAACCACTGCACGGAATAACTACAAACCACAAAAGGATTGCGAGTCAACGCTTCGTGCCCAAGTCGTTTCAGACCTGGCTCAAATCCGTCCAGCGGTTTAGGCTGTGCGCTTTGGCAAAAATTGACCTTTTTTTGTCAATGGGAAAATGAATAGGAAGTAGGCCGCCCATTAACAAATCTTTACGAAACTCTGCAGTCTGGGGGCGGGTGCAGATCGAAAATCCGGCCAAATCCGTTACCCGAATCAAAAAAGAGTTAACAGAATTTGAGGAGTTCTTAAAGTTTGGTAGAAGCACTTAAGAGCAACACTAAAACTAATCCCTAGCACTTATCAGTCCAGCCCTAAGGTGGATTGGGGCCTTGTGCCCTAAAGTCACCAGTTCCAAAGTTCTCAGTTAGGTTTACTATGTGATTGGACGATGCCAGTGATTGTGCCTCTCAGTTCCAAAAAGTTAAGGGAAGTCCAGGTAAGTAACTCTCTCAATCCCACTACGTAACGGTAGGTCCAGGAGGGGATCCTTGACCAAAATCACCGCTGATCGAAGTCAGGAAGGAGATGGGGACAGGCTTTACCCCCATCTTAGGGGTACATGGGTGTAAAGGGAACAGGTGCGTCAATGTCAAGTGGCACAGCGAGTAGAGCGCCCGCTTTGACACCCGTGCAGAGCCTGTTAACGCAGGTTCGAATCCCGGCGGGGCCAAACTCAGCCTTTCATCCTTCCGAGGTCGATAAATGAGCACCACACACCGTGGGTAATAATAAGCAGCGCTCAGATACCTGAGGGTTTGTAGCGCTATATAAAAGCCTAATTATTATTATTATTATTATTATTATTATTATTATTAATGTACCACTCCCCGCCCCCCTTACTCAGATTTCTACAGAGACTATTGCTGAGGTTCTGGAATCCACTGGGGAAATGTTTTTCATTGTCCTGCGGTCGCAGGTGCAGAGGTCCTTTCGGAAGTAAGATTTAGTTTCAGTCTATGGCGATGCTTGAAACGCTGTTCCAGGCACCTTCCAGCTGAACACCCATGAGAATAAAAGACGAAGACTTCCGCAGAGGATGTGACCTCTGGACACCTCAAGGGAGCGAAGAACATGGATTTCAACAGGAGTCACCACGATCAGGCGGCAATAGATGATTTTCAGTGGATGAACAAAGGAGCAGGTCATGTACGGCATCCGTTGCTGCAAGGAGGTTGAAAACGCAGGAGTAGGCGTCTGTTCGAATAAGCTGAATGTAATCCAAGTTCCAATGATGCACATAAAACATTGACCACTGCAGCGAGGTAACAGGAGTAAGCTGGTCAGTACACCTGTTGGTCCAGGGACACTTGCGAAGTCTCAGAAGAGACCGATCCTCTAGCAGGGGTTGAAACCGGGTGTTCCCATCGATCTAGAGATCAAAACTGACGAGGGTCTTCTTGGAATCAGGCAGAGGGGCACAGTTTCACTGGAGTAGATGCTTGTCAACAGCTGCATTTCTACATAGGTATATTGGCTCCAACAATGATTTTAGCCAAGATTTGGACTGGAGGCTCGCCCAGGTCCACACCCAGCCATACACAGACCACCCGGGAAAGGGCATTTCATATAAGGTCATTCCAGCCCTTAGAGGCCAGGAACAAGGCCAAACACTATGGCTAAAGGGCAGGCAAACATCGTAAAACATGGGAGGAAAATATCACCTGCCACCAGACCATCTGGATACATTGTATTTGTAACCCAAAAGTTACAAAAGGCAGAGCTATAAGGATGCAAAGTATCCTATCCGCACTTCACTTTAGGGAGATGTGTGCAGCTGAAGAAAATCCATAAAGAGCCTCATTCACAGTAAATCCGCCAAATGACCCCCATGACTACCATTAAAGCCACTTCTCCCACAGATTTACTGCGGGATAAAAAGTGGCAGTAAAGCGGTGTAAATCACAATTTTTGGAAATACATGGGATTATGGTGGAATTACTGCTGGCAGTAATTCCGCTGTGGTAATACTGCAGAATTTTGGCCGTAAAGGTACAGATTCGCCTCCAGCTTCTTGCTGAAGTCAGGAGTCTAAACAAAGCCAAAAGAAAGTGTGTCCCATAGAAGTCTATGGGAGGAAAGCAGCAAAAAGAAAATACTTTCCCCAACAGTCCCATACTGTTGACAAAAAGACTAGGATCTTTTGCCAGAACTTAATTCCTTTGACTATAATCCGCCAATATCGTGTATGGCTTGTTCTGGACTAATTACAGCACTTCCAAGACGTGCAATTCTTTTCCTACAATTCTTGTGGCACTATGCCACTTAATGCATAATTTTAGCTTGATCTGGTAATGTAATTATTTATGTACATTAGCCTTTTCATCATATCTTGTCAAAATGATAGTCTTCTGGGCCACTTAATCTGCCCGTCCAAACATCTACAAATCTTGACAAATGGTGTCTCAAGTTGTGGATAGGTAAACAGTCAAAACATATACAAAGAAACAAACCGACCATCTGACCTCTGCCTATGTTTCATAACTGTCAATATACCACTCTACATAAGAGGACTTGCTAATTGAATTAAGCAAGGCGTGCACAAGTGTTGGGTTACAAATCTTAGAATACGGAACAGCCCTAATTTCACAATAAAAATGTATTTGTTAAAAGGTTACAAGCTGCAATGGTATGAAACTATCTGCCTTCACAGACACTGTCACTTTCAGGCTAAATGCAGACATTTAAATAAACAAATATATGGGAACAGACCACCCTAGCTCCAGCTAAACGTCACCTCACATCATCTAGAGACTACCGTAAACATTAAAAAATAGAACTAGCTAATAAAGTTCAGCAGGATGCTCCACTGTGGTGTCCTACAAGTCCAAGAAAATGGCACAACAGTCCTCTTTTCAGAGTTGACTACTCTAGGGTATACAAGCTTCAATTACATGCAAACCACTTCCGACACAGGTATGGTCTCTCGTGCAGGACAAATGTCAATGGCCAATATATAAAGAACATAAGGAAATGGAGCACTGCGTCACTGCCAAAAGGTTGCTTAGCTGCAACCAGAAACTACTGTACATAATAGTACTTGCTGAATGAATTCACCACAGTGTCACACATTTGTGTGGGACTACCGGTTTGTGGTAAAAGTCTATGAAGTGGCTATATTGCCCATTTGGTTACTGCGTACCATTGGTCAAGTCATGAGACTTTTTGAGGATATTAAACGCTACTTTTCTTTTACTTTAATATCTTCAAAGGCATGCCGCATTGTACCCCATTCACAAACTGCCATCTTATCATATGTTGTGTGGCATGCCAAATGAGGTCCTGTCAAATAAAAAAAATAAAATAGGGGGGACTGCCCAGCCTGTGTTTGCCCCCACATTTCTCATACACTTCCTGTGCACCGGATATTTTGCAATTTCACAAACATTCTTGAAGAATCTACTGTGAACACGCTTATCTATCCCAGTCAGCTATTTCCCACATCACCAAGCAACCAAGGTGTTGGGATGTTTTCCAAAGTCAAAACCTGAGACAGGACTTGGAAAAGGTAACTTCAGGTTAGAAAGTTAGTTCACCGTCCAGCAATTAACAAGTTACTTACCACCTGGTAACGTTCTTTCGACTGGATGTTCCAACGTATTCCTCATCTTTGAGATGTAATGTCCAGCTTCGGCAAACTTTTTCGTCAGAGGGCGTCCTGCGTCGATGGAGTCTAGTCGATGTCCCTCAAAGGCCTCCGTCGAGGGTGACATCATCAGATGTTATAAGTGGCACGCATGGCGCCCATTGGCCTCAGTTCTGTTTTCCCCCTCCTCGTGTTAGCAAAAATGCCCATAACCACTGGCAGGAAGTACTCCGCCTTGTTGGAACGAAAGCTGCAACACGGGAAATTCTACAGAGGGGTAGTTTGGGAGGGCGATGAGGAATACGTTGGAGGAACATCCAGTCAAAAGAATATTACCAGTTGGTAAGTAACTTGTTCTTCGAATGGATTGTGTACTCCAACATATTCCTCATCTTTGACAGATTCCCAAAGCAGTATCCATTTGGAGGAGGGTGAAGAATTTAGATATGCAAAGTGTTAAAGGGCAGAGTAAAGCACTGCCTTACCAAAAGCGACATCCTGAGCATGGGAAGTATCCAGAGAATAATGCTTAGTAAACATGTGGATTGATGACCACGTTGCAGCATCACAGATTTTTCTAATAGGGACACCCCTTTGCAGGGCTGTCGAAGACCGGTTGAATGTGCATGTAAACCCTCAGGAGGGTCCTTGCCTGCCAGTCTGTAGCATTCAGAAATAGTGAGGATGATCCACCTAGACAAGGTCTGTATGGAAACAGCCTGGCCTAATTTGCATCCACTATACCTTACCAAGAGCTGGTCGTCCACTCTCAACGGGGACATCCTGGAAATACAAAAACGTAATGCTCTCCTAGGGTCCAACCTATAGAGCCGTTACTCTTCCTTACTAGGATGCGGAGGAGGATAAAAGGTTGGCAGCACAATTTTCTGACTTAAGTGAAAGTCCGAAACTACCTTAGGTAGGAAGGAGGGCCTAACACTCGACACAACCCTGCCCTTGTGGAATATAGTAAAGGGTGGCTTGGAAGAAAGTGCCTGCAACTCGCTCACTCTACGTGCAGATGTTAGAGCAACCAATAGTATTGTGTTAAAGATTAACAACCTAAACGGACATGTGTGCAAAGGTTCAAATGGCGCATACATTGGGAATTTTAACACCAGGTTGAGGTCCCAAACCGGAACATGAAAAGCAGAAGGTAGGAACACATTTGTGAGCCTTTTTAAAAATGGAGTCACCAGCGGGATTTTGAAATAGGAGCATTCCTCAGATGAGCGCTTGAAGATGGAAAGCACTGCCAGGTAACCCTTAATGGTACCAACCTGAAGACCCTTGAGTACTAAGTTCCCTGGTTCTCTCGAAGCTGGCATACTGTAACAGCCTCCATCTAAATCTGCCTGCCTCTACTCTCCGCCCTTTGCAACTCATCCAGAACAGGACTGCGAGACTTGTCCTTGGCCTCAAGCCCAGGGACCGTATCTCTCCAGGACTGAAATCACTACACTGGCTCCCAGTGACTGCGAGGATAAAGTTCAAAACCCTCTGCATTGTCCACAATGCCTTCTGAGGCCTTGGGCCAAAATACGTTCAACTCTCTTCCTAAATATCTTGCTTCTCAAGCTCTTCGCTCATCCGCCTCGAACTCCCTCAGGGTCAGCCGCTTCTCCAAACAACGAGTTGGGGGCAGATCTCTCTCCGCTGCAGGGGCCTCCCTCTGGAACAGGCTTCCTGCCTCCCTGAAACTTGAGGAGAACCATCTCCGGTTCCGGAAGCACCGCAAAACCTTCCTCTTTGCCTCCGCTTTCTCTCCCCCTCTCCCCTGCTAAACTTCTGAAACTGCACTGAATCTGCAACTGGGCCACTCACCGTTCTCGGTCCTTGGCCCAGCCACTCTCCCCTGCACTGCCTCCCTGGCTACCCCCTGCATTGCGGGACTGTGTCTGTATCCCTACAGCCCCCCTTCCCAGCACTTGTCTGCACTTATCCTGCACTTGCCACTAGCTGGCCCTTGTCATTTATCCTGTATGCTAGTAACCATGTACTGCACTCTCCCCTCTCCACTTCCCCCTTGCACTTTCCCTTCCCCTCTACCCTTGCACTTGCGTGATCTGAATGACACCTGGCCTAGTAGGATCGTGGTCTGTCTAGCCTTGTACCCCCACCCCCGCCTCGTGGCACCTTGAAACACTTGTGTATAGGCGCGTTACAAATGCCATATCATAAAGAAAGCAGAAAGGATAGAACATCCAGAGTCGTACATTAAAAAAGATCAACATTAGTTTCCCTGCACGAGTCTCAAAACTTATTCCAACAGCAACGGTACAGAGACTTTGTTGCTGGCCTTCTGGCCGAAAGCAACATCTCCATCAGGTCATCCGGGAGGTCCCAATACTTGTATCTCAACCGTTCAGAAACCAAGTGTGAAGGTTCAGAGTGCTGACCTCTGGGTGGAGAACCCGGCCCTCCTCTTGCGAGAAAAGATCCTCTCTTTGTGGAAGATGTGTTAAAGGACAGATGGACATGTCCAGAAGGTCCAAGTACCATGTTCTCCTGGCCCAATCCAGGGCAATGAGGATCATGTGGCTCCTGAACCGTCTCAACCTCCTGATTACTTGAGGAATGAAGGGGACTGAAAGAAACACGTACATCAGTGGGAATTCCCAATCCACCACGAACGCATCTCCTAGAGCTCCTCTGAGCAAATTCCCTTGAGGAGTACCGCTCGCACTTCCAGTTTACCCCGGTAGCAAACAGATCCACTTGAGGGGTTCCCCAAAGGTTGAAGATCTCTTGAAGGACTTCCTGAGCCAACTCTCACTTGTGTCGAGACCGTGCTCTACCTGCTCAGTGTCTGCCGCTGTGCTCGCCCTGGCTAGGCGTACTGCAGACAGGGAGATTCCTTCTTGAACAGTGATGCAAACAAGAGGAAAAAATCCAGGACATTGCGCCCAATAATTAGTCTGTCATACGCGTTGGCTCACTCAGTATTCCGAGTGAGCCAACGCGTATGACAGACTAATTTCCATGTAGATGGGATTTAACCCAATATAAGTACGCAACTACTAAGATGAATTTATGACTCCCGTCAACGGGAATGTATTATCCCTGATTTGAAAAAGGCCAGGAAGGGCCGAAACACGTGTTATCACCGAAGGGCTGACCTAATAATAAACACACACGTTTTTTCACCTTATTGGGCGCAATGTCCTGGATTTTTTCCTCTTGTTTGCATCACGCGACGGTTTCATTCCCGGCTTACCGTCAATCCAGTGACCTGCGACCAAACTTTAAATTGTATATGTGGACGTAGGGGTCTCCTATTCCTATACCACATTTGTTCAAGAGATTGCAAAGCAAATAGACTTGTTCAGTTATAATCGTGGAATTACAAGTCACTGAAGAGACCAGCTGTAACCACAAGCCTGGCTTCCATTGGTAATCCTTCTTGAACAGCCCAATACCAGAGGCTGCATTGCCTCTCTGCACAGTGGTAGTGACCCTACGCCTCCTCTCATGTTGAGGTAATGCATGGCCACTGTGTTGTCCGTCATTAGGACATGCATTCCCCGCACAGATGGCAGAAAAGCATTCAGCGCTAAAAGATCCAAAAGATTGATGTGTAGTTTGCACGCCGATGGAGACCAACGACCGCTGACAGTCAAATCATTGGCATGAGCTCCCCATGAGTGAGGTGTCCGTCACCACAGTTATCTCCGGCCATGGTTGCCAAAACGTTCTCCCTTCCGAAGATTTTCCTTGCATGCCCGCCACAGAAGATCCTGTGAGACTCTGGTCGGGATCTGTAGTTGATCCGACATACGGCCCGAGAACTAGGACCATTGTGTTCTGAGAAAACCACTGAAGGGACCTCATCCGCAGGCCGGCCTCTTGTACCAGAAAAATGAAGGATGCCATGAGGCCGAGCAACCTCAAGAATTCAAAAGCCGGGAGAGTGGGCATTCTGGAATTTTGTTACAATCTGGAGAATGTCTTCATGCCCTCACCTTGGGTGACAGGCACTTTCCCAAGGACGTGTCTAAGACAGCCCTGATGTACTGGAGCTGTAGGGAAGGTGTCATTTGGGACTTCTTGAAATTGAGGGAGAAGCCCAGTCTGTGAAGGGAGTGGCAGGTAACGTTGAGATTATCCAAGGCTTGTTCGGTAGAACACGTTCTGATCAGCCAATCGTCCAAGTAGGAGTAGACATGAATCACCCCTCTCCTGAGATGCGCTGCCACTACCATCAGTTTGGTGAACACCCTCGAGGCGGAGGACAACCCGAATGGCAGACTCGAAACTGATAGTGCGAGCCACCAACAGCGAACCTCAGGTATTTCCTGTGCTCGAGATGGATCAATATTTGAAAATAAGCATCCCGAAGGTCCAATGACACCAACCAATCCTGCAATTGGAGGGCAAGAAAGGATATGAGAAAGAGTGACCATCTTGCATTTGTCTTTCCTGAGGAACTTATTCAAGCATCTAAAGTCCAAGATGGGTGTCAGTCCTCTGTCTTTCATGGTGATCAGAAAATATGTGGCATACCAAACCTTGTTCCTCTACGCTACATATACTCGTTCTATAGCACTTTTCTCCAGCAGGGTGAAGATTTCCTGCACAAGGAGCGGATCTGCAATCCTCAATCATGTCCGGTGGATTGGTCTGAAGCTGCACTACAAAAGAAAGGCAGTAACCGTGGGCTATTGTTTCCAGAGCACAAGCATCTGAAGTAATGGCTCACCATTCGTCGAGATGCCAAGACAGTCTGCCGCCCCCAACTGGTGAATTGTGACGCAAGCCTTCAGAGCGGTTTTGAAGAGGCTGCTGCAGACGCAGATGACAAGGAGGATGCAGCTTGAACGGGCTTGGCACCTCTACCTTGTCCACAACAAGGACTTTTTCATTGGCCTCTGACTGGCAATTCTTCTCACCCTTCCAAATGAGGATTATTAACAAAAAGATCGACCCCTCCAGGTTGTCCGCTAGGACGAAAAGGCTGAGGTTGCCCAACAGTGGCACCTAAAGACTTGGCTGCCGCCTTTCGAGATGCTATCTACAGTATCCTATCCAGACTGAAGGGACTCGCACATGGCTTCCTTGCCATCCTTAATAGCCAAGAAGCTGTTCCTTTCATCCCCTTCTGGAATATGCTTTGCCGCCATAGACATGCACTCCCACAGAGTGCATGAAAATATTGTCATGGCACAGGTGGAGTTAGCCGACGTCAACGCCATACTCTCTGCCGAAGATACCTTACGCGCCCCTCCATCCATGCGCTTATTCGTCCTCATCGGGAGGGATGGTAGGGTACGCTGCCTTTTTAGAGGTAGCCGTAGCTGCCTGAACCACCAGACTCTCGGGAGTGGGGTGTTGGGAGAGGTAGTCGGGGTCGCTACTGGAAGGGAAGTATTTTCTTGTAAGCGATTTGTCCAACGCTGGATTAGTCTCCGGGGTCTCGGATCCATAGGCAGACCCTGGTCCAAAATGTCGTTGAGATCATCTTGATCAAAATGCACCCGAGGTCTAGACCAGCCAAAATATTCAACGACTCTAGACATAAGTTGCCGGTAGGAGGAATCTGCATGCTCCCCTGGCTCTGGCTTGCCGAACTCCAGCTCAGGAGAGGCGTCAATACCACTAGCATTATGCAAAGTGTCACAAAGATCTTGCATCCTACTCTCCTCTGAAATGAGACAGTCAGAAACATTAGGGGTACCATATTGGAGACCAAAAGGGGCCTTTTCCTCATTCGAATGCTCCTCCTCCTCCTCAAGGGACTTTAAAAAAATACTTTTTCGGTAGAGGGGAAAACATTTTCTCAGGTGTTGAACCCAGAGGCTTCGAAACAGTCGAAGGCATCAACCTTGACGTAGCCAGTTCCTTTTTTGGTGGTTCCACAGGCCTTGGGGGCTGATCTGACAAAAAAAATAAATAAAAAATTAAAAAATCGGTCCAGCCGACGGTATCGGCATCTACGTCGATAATGGCGCTGAAGGCCCGATGGGTTAGATCGATGGCTTTGCAACCGAGGGCTTTGAAGGCGTTGATAACCTGGACCGTTCACCACATCGAGAGATCCTTGGACACCTAGTCCGATCAAGGCCTTGAGGGCTCTCAATGGGGATCCCACCCTTTACTCGGGTGTGCGGGTTTACTACCAAGACCGCTTCTTGCCGGCTTCCACAGAAAGCGCGGACGGAGCCATGCCCTGTTTTTCAAAGACTTTAAGCATCTCCACACGGAAAGCTTCCCACTCTGCCGGTGTCGACTTTTTGGATGGGCAAGTCACCCGCTCAGGGGTACCGACTGATGAGTAAGGCAACCGGCGGTGCCTTCTCTTCGTGCGCTTCGACGAGGCCAAAGAGTGGCGGGAACCACTATGAGACCTTGAACGATTGGCCTTCTTACGACTCGTCCAGCAAGTCAGGACTTATGCGGTTTGGACACCTTGCCTATCTGAAGCTACCCCTTTTGTTCCCGCAAGGCCTTTCTGGTCATGGATTGACACTTAGAGCATGTATCCGTCTTGTGGCCCTTGCCCAGGCAGCACAGACAAACTCGATGCAGGTCCGTAATGAACACTTTGGAACCGCAGTCTTTGCATTTCTTGAACCCAGATCGAGAGGTCGTTGAGTGGAAGACGAACATATGTCGACAAAGACAACAGCAAGTACTTCAAAAGTATGAGGCGCAACGAGTTTCATTAAGAATACACATTTGCGGAAAAACAGAAATGAGGCCAACGGGTGCTGTGCATGCTACTTATAACATCCGAGGTCACCCTCGACGGAGGCCTTCGAGGGACATAGACTAATGCCATTGACGCAGGGCGCCCTCTGCCGAAAAAGTTTCCAAAGCAGCCGAAGCTGGACATTACATGTCAAAGATGAGGAATACGTGGGAGGACACAATCCATTAGACATTTTCATTTTGCTACTTTCCCTCCATAGACCTCGTTGAAACCCCCAACTTTCTGCAGTTCTTATCCTGACCTTACCTTTTGATGCAAGTAAAGCCTTTTTGCTTACTTACCTTGCTAAGCTCATCTGCTTTGGCGGCACTTATAGAGGGTTACCTATGGCTACAAATGAATTGATTATTTGTATAGCGCCTATACACAATGTGTTTCAAAGCACTTCAAGGCGAGGAGGGAACATGGGAGAATATAGTGGCAATTTAACAAGAGGAGGGAGGGGTGGAAGAGGGGATGGAATAAGGGAGGTAGAGAAGAACAAAACAAGCTACAACACAACCATCACTGGAGGCAAGGGGGGTGAGGGGGACAACACAACCATCACAGGGGGCAAGGGGGGCTGAGGGGAGACAACCATCACAGGGGGCAAGGGGGAGGGAGAGGCACAACACAACCATCATCGGTGGCAAGGGGGGTGAGAGGCACCCACAACCATCACCGGGGCTAAGGGGAACACAGCCATCATGGGAGGCAAGGGGGGGGGGTGAGGGGCACACAACCGTCCTGGGGCAAGGGGGGTGAGGGCCCACAACCATCACAGGGTTAATGGGGGTGAGGAGCACACACAACCATCATGGGGGTGAGGGGGGTGAGGAGCACACAACCATCCTGGGGCAAGGGGGATGAGGGGGCACAACCATCACAGGGGCAAGGGGGGTGAGGGGCATGCACAACCATCACGGGGCACGGTGGATGAGAGGCACAGAACCATCACAGGAGACAAGGGGGGTGGTGAGGGGCACAACCATCATGGGGGAAAGAGGGTGGTGAGGGGGCACAACAACCATCATGGGTGCAAAGGAACACCATTACAAAATTCTCCTCCATTACAATATTCCTTGTACTGCACACCTAACCTGACAGTGAAGTGTGGTGGAGGTGATTTGTATCCCTTTTGCTTGACTTTTGGTAACTTTATTGTTACTTGTATCGCATGTCCAAAACTGGCTGTTGTCAGCTTTTTTTGCTGCAATATTTTTACATTCCATGCATGCACTTTTGTATTTTACAGCATAATGCCTTTTAGTGTACCATATGCTCTAAAATGGCTGTCCCACAAGATTTCGCCCTGTCCGTTGGCCTTCTCCCTTCCCCCTCAGGGTCTCTCATGGCGTATTTTCCATATGTGGCAAAGCCTCATTAAAGCAGCAATATGTGTTTGTGTCCCGATATGGTGGGATGGAGCCTTCTGGTCACAGTCCACATCTTGTCGAAAGTGTTCCTATTGCTGGGCAGATGTGGAGGGCGGAGGCGGCTCACGATTGGACAGCCCCTGCTATTTTGAATGGTGCATAACCTTACAATTGGTGGACTCTGGCGATTCCAGCTCCTGCAACCATTCTTCAGATTCGCATTGGAGTCAAGACTCCTTCAAATTGGAGTATCCTGCTGAAGACCCATAGCTTGGCATTGCAGCCATCCAGCATGGTCTTGCCCTGCTCAAGGATCCTACCCTTGGAAGCCTTTCTGGAAGTGTTCCCGAACCATCCTGTTGGCTGACTAGCGTCCTCCTGGTCGTTCTCATGCATCAGTCAGATTTGGGACTCCGCAGACCCACGACTTGTGGAACAAGTTGCCTCCCCCTCCAGTTGCAATTCTCTAGCACAGGAGCTTTGCAGGACCAGCTTGGTTTCCAGCAAGAGGGTCGACTTTGGTGGTTTGATCGAAGTGGTCATCACTAATTTCCGACTGCATCATGTCCTGTGGGTCCACCAAGGTCGTAGACATTGTGGCGGTGCGATCATACCATGTTCAGCCAGCTGCTCAGTGCCAGTTAAAATCTCGCCAGAGCGCAAGACTGCCAACTAGCTGGACCAAAAATTCCTACGCCGAAACGGTGCTCTGCCAAAGCAACCCCTAGACCCTATCATCCAACAGAGCCAACGCACGAAGCAAGGGGACCCAGCAAATTCAGGAGCCTCTGAAGTCGTCCCAGAGCTAATCAGAGTACAGGGGGAGAGCTAACATACCTGTTTCTACCCCCCATCTAAACAGAGTTTAAGGTGGTGTAATCTGCAGAATACTTCATAAGAACTCTACGTCTACTGTTCTTAACTTTTAAAACACCTACAAACTGCCTGTTGGCTTTCTCGACACTGGTTCAGCCTACCTTGAAGATTCCCTACCCTCCTGCAAAGGGTTGAATTGGGACTTTTTGACTTTTATGGCACTCATCCACCAAGTCTGTGTATTATGTTTAAACTCCTTTCTTTTGAACGATTACTTTTCAAATTGGTTTGTGTATCTTCTTTTTCTTAACTTACTTTTCTCGATTACAGTATACCGTTGCTGATCTTACTGTGTATAAAAAGGTATAGTGTATAGCCAGAGCACCCCAAAAAGAAGGTGTATATATTAGTATATGTTTAGTGATTTACTTGCCTGTGATTTATAAGAGTTGTCCAAGGCCTAAAGAAATAACTATTTGTATACATTCTGCCCAAATTCCGTTATTAAGAGGGTTGCTTCACCACTCATCCTATCCCAGGTCTAAGCCTTACTGTTCAGCCGCACCACCTTGTAAGAGTGTGACTAGACAGTTTTCCGATTCACCAGAATAGGGTTGCTTTTCAGAATCTGTGCATAGGAAGGATTCTCAAAATCCATTTTAACACGATAAAAGAGATTAGATCTATCAAACAGCAGGTACAAAGCCTATCTTTCAACATCAGCAGTGAAATTGGCTGTTCTCATCGAAGAATGCAGTCTTATGACCCTGCTCCCAGAGCTTTATCCATATAGTCAGTCAGTTTGAAGGATGTGCCTGGCCATGTCCTGTACTAAATCTTTAAAGAAAGACTGCATTTTAGCTGGAAGGTGATAAGCTCAAATCAGTTGCTTCCCATAGACCTTTAGTACCTTGCCAAAGAATAGGAGGCATTCAATGATCTAAGGGACAAGCTAATGAAGCAAACAGTTTTCTTCCAAGGTGTCCAATCACCATCTCCTTCGGAGCATGGGAAAAGCTTTGGCCCCGAAGCCTACTGTAGTTACTTGAATAGCAAAGCTCTCAGGGGGGAAGGATGAAAGATCCAAAACATAGGGTATGTGGATGACACGCTATACTTCTGTGCAGGGTCTTCGTCTACATAAGAGATTGAGGCTGGTTTATTCCCAACTGGCATTGAATTAACAGTCAGTGCCCCACTAAAAGACAGTAGGGCAATCTTTGGAACATTTGGTTGGAGGATGTCTTATGGCACTAGTGGTTACTTCAGAGGCCAAAGCCATGCCTAAGGTACTACACCTCTAAAAGAGCCAAAGACTGGCCCAAGAGCAGAGCTGGGCTGCAGCAATGTCGAAAACCGGTGAAGTGTCCTGCGTTTCTGCATTCTGTAAGTCTACATAAATGTAGCAATGAGTCTTCTGAATGGGCATCTAAAAGCACCTCGGGCCAACACATGAATTTGTTCATCAAGGTCTTGTGTTATTGGAATCCATATGGAATATATTCCTCCTCTGAAAAACAAATGCCTTGGAACCTCTGGTACCAAGTCAGGCTATCGTCACTATGATACCAGGATTACTCAGGCTCAACTGTAGTTGCAGTCCGAGCGGCAAAGGTGCTTGTGTCAAGGTCACCAGCTTCAAAGGAGCCGTAGAAAACTGCCATTGAAGATACTGGCTCTGATGGAGTCGGGCCTGAAGTGGAAGGACCAGAGCGTGAAGGCTCTCCCAAACCATCAACTGGATCAGAGCCCTTAAGTGTGCAAGACCAGGTTGTCTTGTGTCCAGCGCTGTCTTTACCTGCAGCAGTAGGGACTTGCAGACTGACTCTCACAGTGGCCTGCTAAGATCTGCCCGTCTGAGGGATTCCTCAGGACCAAGAGGCGGGAAAGGACATTTCTTACTGAAAACCAACTGTGCTGCATAGTCCAACTCAGACCAATATCTTAATGTCTGGTGCCACTTATGTGAGGAAAAGGAGTGTAAGAACATGAGTAACTCACTCAGAAGCTTCTTTTTTTTCTTTTCATCTTCCTACGAACGCAACTGGGGCTCAGAGGATGAGTCTGAGGCTGAATAATGGGAGTTGATGCCGGAGTACTTTGTGAAATGTATCTAGGGGAGAAGTGTTTGAGGTTAGAAAATGCCTCACCATGGGCTCTCAGCACCTAGAGGTTCACTGCCTGATAGGATCGGTACGTCTTGGTTTTTAAACGACCAAAAAATACAAAAACAAGACATGGAATGCAGGTGGGTGACCAACATGGAGCAGTGATGCTCTCAGCAGGCTTTAAAGCCAGACTTCATACATTGCAGTAAAATTACAGAAAAAGAATAGAGAAAACGCTCTAAGTGGAAAAACAATTTCTATAAGTGCCCGTGGGGAAAGGAACTGGAGAAAATGGTGCAGGAGTCAAGTATATGTATGGCTGATATCACTTCTGGTACGATATGGGACAAGGTAGCTCTGAGGAAACCACCCTATGGCCTGCACTGTGCCACCAAACCTTTCGGAGCAGACTGCATTTGGACTGGATTTCAAAAGAAGCCAATGGTAGGAGGAATGTATCAATGAGATATTTAAAATTTAATCCAAGCCAATGAAAGCAGCCAGGCTTCTAGGGACCGCTTGAGCACATCAAGCCCATCCCACAGCCACACGCTACTTTAGTAGAACGAGTTACTTACCAACTGATAACGTTCTTTCGACTGGATGTTCCTCCAACGTATTCCACATCTTTGACATGTAATGTCCACAGCTGTGCTGCTTCGGAAATCTCTTGTCAGAGGGCGTCCTGTGTCGATGGCGTCGGGTCGATTTCCTTCGAAGGCCTCCGTCGAGGGTGACGTCACCGGATGTTATAAATAGGACGCACGGCGCCCGTAGCCTCAGTTAATGTTTATCCACTCCGCAACGTGTGACATGCCCGTACACAACGCCTGCTTTCACTGCACATAACCTTGAGGGAAGGCAAGCTGCAACCGCATAGGAAATTCTTCAGAGGGGCAGGCTGGGAGGGTGATGTGGAATACGTTGGTGGAACATCCAGTCGAAAGAACGTTATCAGTTGGTAAGTAACTTGTTCTTCGAATGGATTGTGTCCTCCAACGGATTCCACATCTTTGACAGACTCCCAAAGTACTACGAGTGATTGGAGGAGGGAGAAGAATTTAGAATACCCAATCAGATGGAAGAACAAACCACTGCTTTACCAAAGGACATATCTTGACCATGGAAAGTATCCAGGGCGTAATGCTTGACAAAGGTGTGGTAGGAATACCATGTTGCAGCATCACAAATGTTCTTAATAGGAACACCCCGCTGCAGGGCTGTGGAAGTAGCCACGCCCCTGGTGGAGTGAGCTCTCAACCCCTCAGGAGGGTCCTTGCCCGCCAATCTGTACCATTCAGTACTGTTGAGGATAATCCACCTGAACAAGGTCTGTTTGGTAACAGCCTGGCCCAATCAGTGTCCAGTGTACCCCACAAAAAGCTTGTCGTTCACTCTGACCCTGGACATCCTAGAAATGTAAAAGCTCCAAACCCTCCTGGGGTCCAACCTATGGAGTTTCTCCTCTTCCTTACCAGGGTGTGGGGGTGTGGGGGAAGGGGAGAGGATAGAAGGCAGGAAGTACCATCTTCTGGCTCAAATGAAATTCAGACACTATATTAGTTAGGAAGGACGACGTACGTACCCTCAGTACAACCCCATCATTGTGGAACACAGTAAAGGGTGGCTTAGACGAAAGTGCCTGCAATTCACTCACTCTGTGAGTTCAAAATAGAGGTTCAAACGGAGCATCAGGAATTTCAAGACTAAATTCAGATCCCATACCGGCACCTGAAAAGGGGACGGCGGGAACACATTTGTGAGCCCATTTAGAAATTGGGAAATCAAAGGAATCTTAAAATAAGAACATTCCTCAGACGAGCACTTTAGTTACCCACTTGAAGACCCTTGTGGGCCAAAGAAAGAACCATTGGAATGGAACACTGAAAAGGATCGACATTGTGTCCTCTGCACCAGTGGCAAAACTCGCCAATGGCAACGTTACAGGGATTTGGTTGCCGGCTGCCCTGGCGAAAGCAACACCTCCATTGCGTCATCTGGGAGGTCCCAATTCTTATATCTCAACCGTTCAGAAACCAAGCGTGAAGGTTGAGAGTCTTGTCCTCTGGATGGAGAACACTCTTCCCCCGCACAGACAGCAGAAAAGCATTCAGGGCTAGCCTGATGGCCCTCAGCTCCAAAAGGTTTATGTGGAGTTTGGACTCCGACGGAGACCAATGACCGCTGGTGGTCAGCTCGTTGGCACGAGCTCCCCATCCTGTGAGGGAAGCGTCCGTCACCACCGTCGTCTCCAGCCACGGTTGCCAAAAAGGCTCCCCCTTCATCAGATTCCTTTCACTGGCCCACCACTGAAGATCCTGCGAAACCGAGAGTGGAATCTGAATGGGATCTGACATCTTGCCCGAGAATTGCGACCACTGCATCTTGAGTGCCCATTGAAGGGATCTCATCCTCAGCCTGGCCTCTGGCACCAGAAAAATGCAGGATGCCATGAGGCCGAGCAACCTTAAGAATTTGAAAGCCGGAAGACTCTGGGCATGTTGAAATTTGCTGACCATCTGAACAATGTGATGAGCCCTCACCTTGGGAGGCGAGCACTTTCCCAAGGAAGTGTCCAACACAGCCCCAATGTACTGGAGCTTTTGGGAAGGTGTGATATGCGACTTCTTGAAATTGAGGGAGAAGCCCAGCTTGTGAAGGGAGTGGCAGGTGAGACTGAGATGATCCAAAGCTTGTCCGGGAGAACGCGCCCAGATCAGCAGGTCGTCCAGGTAGGGGTAGACGTGAACTCCCCTCTCCTGAGATACGCTGCCACCACCACCATTAGCTTGGTGAAGACGTGTGGAGAGAGGTCAATCCAAATGGCAGGACCCGAAACAAAGAGCGAGTTGCCAGCTGCAAACCTCAGGTATTCTCTGTGCTTTGGATGAATCAGCACATCAAAATAAGCATCCTGTAAGTCCAGAGACACCAACCAATCCTGAAGTCGAAGGGCCTAAAGGACCTGAGAAAGAGTGACTATCTTGAACTTGTCCTTCCTGAGGAACTTGTTCAAGCAACGCAAGTCCAAGATGGGTCTCAGTCCTCAGTCTTTCTTGGGAATCAAAAAATATGGGGAATACCATCCCTTGTTCCTCTCCGCCACATGCACTAGTTCTATAGCTCCTTTCTCCAGATTTCCTGCACAAGGAGCGGATCCGGAAACTTCAAAGAGAGACTCTCCAGTGGATTGTCACAAGGGAAGACCGTAGCCGTGGGCGGTTTCCAGAACCCACGCATGTGAAGTAATGGCTCACACCATTCTTCTCGATGCTGAGACATTCTGCCCCCAACCAGCCAACAATGGGACCTGGCCTCATAGCTGTCTTGAGCGGCTGTGGCAGTGCCTGAAGGCAAAGAGGCAGCTGCCTGAGCGGCTTTGGCACATCTACCAGTCCACCACGGGTACTTTTACGGTAGCCCCTTTGACTAGTGGCTCCTCTCGCTCTACAAAAAGAGTAGTAATGAAAAGGAACCCCCCCCCCTCCACTGCTGTCTCCTAGGACGAAAAGGCAGAGGTTGACGCACAGCTGCGGGCAAAGATTTAGCAGCCGCTTTGGGGGTTTGCATCCTCAATGCTCTCGTCAGCCTTGCTGCCAAACAAATGCGAACCATCAAAGGGCATGTTGAGAAGTCGGGCTTGCACATGTGTAGCAAAACCAGACTTATCACGGTGATCGCAGCCATGGACCGGCTAACTGTCCAACCTAGACTGAAGGGATTCACATATGGCATCTTTGCCATCTTGCACAATAGCAAGGAACCCATCCCTTTCTTCCCCCTTGGGAATATGCTCAACCGCTAGAGAGACAATTCCCCAGTGTGTGTGAAAATTGTACCTAAAGAACAGGAGGAGTTGGCCGATTTCAGTGCCATACTTCGAGCTGAAAATACCTTGCGTACCCAACCATCGAAGCGCTTGTCGTCCCTAACAGGAGGGGTGGTAGGGTACGCCGCCTGCCTTGAGGTGGCCATGGCCGCGGCCGCCTGAACCACCAAACTCTCAGGAGTGGGGTGAGTGGATAGGTAGCCGGGAACGCTACTGGATGGGCGCTATTTCTTAGTCAACGACTGGTTGACCGCTGGAAGAGACTCCGGGGCCTGCCAAGTAGCTGCCACCCTTTTCTTTAACGCCAAATGAAAAGGCAACACTGGGTCAGTGGACGGAACCAGATCTAAAATGTCAGTCAGGTCATCCTGATCGAATTCAACTGGAGGGCCGGACCACCCTAGGTACTCCGTAACGCTCGACATCAACCTCCTATAGGAGGATTCAGCACTCTGGCCGACCAAACTCCATCTCAGGTGAAGTGTCAAGGCCACTGGCATCATGTAGAGACTGACAGATCCTCCAACGGACTGTCCCCAGAAAAGACCATGTCAGGAGCCTCAGGTGTTACACCAGGATTATCAAAGGCCTCCAGCTCCACATCAGACCTCTCCTCATCCACAAATGTCCTGCAGAGAATGAAAGGACTCCTTCCTAGGGACAAGAGCGGTCCTGGAGTCAATAACAGGCTTCACAGTCTTAGATAGAGCTTTCATCGGAGGATCCACAACCACAGAGGCCTCCAACTGCAAATAACTGCCATTTTGCCCCGATGGCGCTGAGGGCGCGGACGGCTTCAGCATCAACAAGGGCGCTGATGGCGATAAGGACCGACCAGAAGGCAAAGCAACAGCCTTACTCAACGGACACAGCACCAATGCCGTCCTCGAGCCCTTTCTAAATTCCTGCAGTTTCGTTGGGGAAGAAGACTGCGATCTAGATCTGGCACGTCTCTGGCGATCCACCTGATCCTTGTTCGAACGGGCCTCGATCGCACCGAGTGGCATCGGACTAAGACCGTTCCCTGTCGGCTTCCATCGAAGGCGCGGACGGAACTGTGCCCTGGGATTGAAAAATCGCCAGCATTTGTTCCCTGAATGCCTCCCACTCCTCTGGAGTAGAGGATTTAGAGGGACAAGCCACTTTCCTCGAGGAGCCATCATCCAACGAGTACGGGGAAGGTGAACGGTGATGCCGCTTCCGGGAGTGCCTCAATGAGGACGAGTGGCAGGAACTACTCTGGGACCAAGATCCCCTGGATTCCTTCTGATGAGGAGAGTCACCCCCCCCTCCTCGAGTCGTCTGTGGAAATACCCGTTGACCTTTAGGTTTTACAAGGTTTGGCAACCTGACACACCTGCAACATCCCCTTATGCTCCCGCAAGGCCTTGGCAGACAATGACTGGCTCTTCGAGCAGTCGTCGGTATCATGGCTTTCGCCCAGACACCACAAGCAGATACGGTGTGGATCCGTGATGGACATCATGGACTTACAGTCCCAGCCATGTCTTAAAACCAGACCACGGAGTCGGTGGGGTAGAAGACGAAGCGATTTTCTTGAAGATAACACGAGGCATGCCGAGTTCTCGAAGCAAACACGTTTGCAGAATAAAAAAAAGGAACTGAGGCTACGGGCGCCGTGTGTCCTATTTATAACATCCGGTGACGTCACCCTCGATGGAGGCCTTCGCGGGACATCGACCTGACGCCATCGACACAGGACGCCCACTGCCAAAATATTTCCGAAGCGGCAAAGCATGTCAAAGATGTGGAACACGTTAAAGATATGGAATATGTTGGAGGACAGAATCCATTTGAAATACCCATTTATATCTTTGAAACTGCCCACATGTAAATAATTCATTCTTCAGACACTTACCAATTACTGCAGTCGTGACCTATGATCTACTTGGGCTAGATCAACAAGCACCCAAGCTATCAAACATTTATTTTCCTTCGACCTGCCCCACGTCCCATCTGAAACTCTGTTTGTTGCATCTTTGCCCACCCCCCCACAACTCCAATTCTCCCCTCACCAGACTACTTACAATATGTCAACTTCCAGTCAAGCCCTATCTCTCAGAAACCACAATCGTGGCGATTTTGTGCAGTATAAGAGATTTCAAACATAACTCGCATTAGAATACAGCCTTCATCCGAGAATATTTGCGAGACTTATCCTTGGCCTCACGCACATCTCTCCAGCCCAAAATCCGCACCAATGGCTCCCAGTGGTTGCTTTGACAAGGCTTTCTGGGGCCTGAGACCCTGCTCTATCCAAATCTCTCTCCCTAAATACCTCTGTGCTATAGTTCTTCAGTCCTCTAGCTCCAACTCTCTGCAGCTCAGACATTTCTCCAAGCAGAGAGTGGGGGTAGATCTCATTCCTCGGCGGAGCCTCTCTCTGGAATGGCCTCCCTGCCCCTTTCTGACTTGTGCCGGATCTTCTTACGTTCCAGAAGCTCCTGAAGACCTTTCTCTTCTCCTTCCATCTCCCTCTTTCCTGCTAGTTCCCACTACTGCTGCGATTGGTTGCCTGTGCCCAAGTCTTACTGGGGTCAGGCTCTCCTTGACTAGTCTTCCCCTGCACCTCTCCTTACCAGCACTTGCCCTCGGACACCCTTCTATGACCAGCCTACTGAGGCTGGCTCACCCCCGTCCTCACACTATTTATCCCCTTCTTCCCCCTGGCACTTGCTCTCTTGGGTTCCACTTAGCACTTGGTCAGCCCCTGGGCCCCCTCCACCCTGCACTTCTCCCCATTGCCCTCTCCCCATCTAATCTCTTCCCCTCCTGCACTTCTTGATAATGCACGATCCAAATATCACAAGGCCTAGTAGGACCGTTATTGTTCTATTGTCCCCTATCTCTCTCCACCACCCCCCCCCCCCATTACCCCCCCTTTTGTCTTGTGGCACCTGGAAACACTTTCTGCTGTATAGGCGCCATTCAGATGTTCAATGAATAAAATAAATACTTACACAGCAACTAGCTGGATCTTAAATTTGATCGAAGTTGGGTTGAATTCTGGTTTACTCAAGTTATGCTCACATTTCTGAGAGAAGAAAGAAACAAAGCAAAGTTACTGAGAGCGTCAGCAATCCCATCCATCTCAAGTTAGTCTAAAATAGGGACTGGGTGGAGAGTGCGAGAGCGGAACAAGTGAAAACTTACAGGAGGCTTGCTTTAGCCTCTACAGAGGATGTTAAGTGCACATCTACCGTATTGCAAATGATAATGTCAAACTCTACAAAATTAATGGATTATAAATGTTTTTGCAATCATGTCTTGGATAGTTTGATGAAAGCAGGTATGCACAATCTGAACACAACGCCAACAATAGGCACACTTGTAGCACAGATATGGAAAGGTATGGTATGCAGCTTTTAAAAAGTCATTGCTTGACTGCCTCAGGTGTGCTGAAAAAAACCAAATGCAAACAAATCCACTCTTGTGGTTTAGGAGACGTGAATGAGGTCTAAAGACAGTCAAGACAGATGTTAAGTGATTGGCCATTGCTGTAGGAAGACCGTGAACAACTGATAGGAAATGTGCTGTCTGCTGGGAATTGCTCGGAAGGAATTGTAGCGAATCAATACAAACATGTATACTACCAAACAGCATGTTGTAGGTATGTTCAAACTGCTTTGAAATGTAAGAACGCATATGCTATGTATATTAATATGTAGAAAACTGACCTGCAGTGCCAACACCCTGGAGCACGGATGCTCATTTTTGTGTGCACCCTAAATTTTGTGCTGCATTTTACAATGATGCACCGATAGTTTGCACAAGTGAGTCCCATCCAAGGCTCATTGGAGATGCGATGAACATTTGTGCCTAGTGGAAGCCCTTGTGACTCAAGGTGGAAGACCAATGAACGTGCCCCTTACTTTGGGTAAGTAACCCTGCTCACCAATGCGTCCATGTTTTTGGCTGGTGGGCGTATAAAGTAAAATCTACTCACCATAGCGACTACTGTACTCCTATTTTAATGTCCCCTTTCTTTCATACTTATGGGAATTCGGTTACAGGACCGGAGTAATAGCCATCCCAAGATTGTTTCCCCTTTAAAAAATGTCAAGCTGAGTAGGGTGAGCGAGTAGCAAACCAAACCCTATTCCTTGCCTCCCGTGCCACGCCCCTCTTCCTCACCTCCTGCGTCATGTCCCTCTTCCTCTCAGTCCCTGAATCGCTAACAGGAGCCACAGGACCAATCTACTCCTTTTTAGGGGGATGGAGTGCAGGTTTATGGAGGAAAGGGGACAGTGTTTAACGTTTCTTTACTCCTACATCCCACCCCCTTTCCTCCACACTTATGGGTGAATGTAAAGCCCAACCAGGGAGGATAGAATTTACACAGTTGCAAAGATATTCATTAGGACTGCTTGTCCATATTGGAAATGGAGCCCAGTCCGCAATGTTAACAGAAAGCTGAAGGGTCAGCCCACATCGATGCTTTGCAAATGGTTTCCCAGGGTAAATGACGTTTGAAGGGTACTGCCATACTCTTTACTCTTGTCAAGTGTGCATGAAAGCCTTGAGGAGGACTCTTGCTCTGCAATTGGAATGCGTGAGAAACGCATGAGACCATGCCTCTCGCTATAGTGGTTTTTGCTGCTTGCTTGCCTGGTGGTAGGCTGGTACCAAAAGGCTGTCCGAGGATCTTTGAGACATTGTCCTCTCAAGATGAAACCTCAAGACCCTTTGAATGTCCAAGCAATGGAGTATGCAATCAGCTTCGGTGTCAGGTTGTGGACAGAAAATTATGGTTGATAAATTTCCTTGTTTATATGGAAATCTGGGACCACCTTTGGAAGGTTGGAAAGGTGGATCCGTAAGACTACTTTGTCTCTGTGAAAGGAGAGGCAAGGCTCCTTGTTAAGATGGATTTCCAAAATAGAACCTGGGGTGATTTTGAGGCCAACCTTTTCTGGTGAACAGGAAAGACACTGAAGTATAGCCAAGTCCAATCAAGGTAGGTAGCAGAGCAGCAAGGCTTGGGCTCAGGAGTGGTTTAAGGATGCAATGCACCACATACAGATCACTCAAATCATTCCAGTGACAGGTACAAAAGTAAATAAAATACATGACTTATTAGGCCTTTCAAGAAGCATATAAGGCAATGAAACCTCTAGGTAAGTATTGTCATAAAACTAGCATAACATACATTCACTCTTGTGAGAAGATAGAAAAGCATGTGATTAAAAACCAGTGCAATACAGTGAAGTAATCATATGGATAAAACATAGTAGAAACACTTAAGGGCAATGGAGTAGTTCCCTTATACGTAGTAAATCCAGCCATGAATTGTATTGTGGCTTAGTGCCCTAAAGTCATCAGTCCCAGAAGATATATTCTTTTCATGTAGGTTTACTGTTGGATTTGGACAATGCCAGTGGTGCGATTCAGAGTTCCAAAAGTTAAGTTACAGTCCAATTACACTAAGGAAGGTTTAGGAGGGGATCCTGGATTAGACCACTGCCATTCTGAGTCAGGCAAAAGAGAGACAGGGCCAGGACTTTACTTCTATGTAACCTTATGGAGGATAGGGGGAAGGAAACAGGTCAACGTATGCCCCTTAAATCAATTTCTCTAGAGACTACTTCAGAGGTTCCAGATTCTGTTGGGGAAAAATTGTTCTGTGCTTGGTCGAGGGAGGCCCAGTGGTAATTTTTGAGCATGGGATTTAGTGTCGCTCGGTCTCGGTACCTGTAATACAGTTCCAAGCACTGTCCACCTGAACACCGCTGTGACAAAATTAAGACTTCTGTGAAGCAGGAGACTTCCAAGGAGCGAAAACGACGTGCAACGCGAGTCACCACTGACTGGCAGCGACAGGCGACCTTCGGTTGGCGAAAAAAGGAGCAGGCCCTGCCTGGCTTCTGTTGAGAATAGACCCTTAAAAATGCAGGAGCAAGTATCTTTTCGATTTATGGGCTGATCAGGCTTCTCATACAAATGAGCAGAAAGCAAGGGAAGTTTCCTCCAAAAAGTCAAGTTAGCAGCCAAAACAAAGCAAAGGGAAAGGGTGTCCCCATTTAAAACTATCGGAGGAAAGTAGCAAAATTACAATCTTTCCTAATACTCCGAGGTGTGGAAGTGAACAAAGTGGCCTTCATGTGATGGACACTGTTAGACAGAAACCTGTGCAGTTCCCTCTGGGACCACTGCAAAAGATTTAAGACTACAGGTGTTTGGCAGTAAACTCACTTGGTAGCAGTCTGTACCACCCAGGTTTACCTGGTAGCTGTGGCTGAGCAGTCAGACTTCCCTCAAGAAGAATTAGGCAGTATACAGAGCATACATAATAGGTACAGAGGCACAATAGTACAAGCAAACACTGACCAGAGCTAGGTGTAAAAGTATATATTTATTTAAAAGACACACTCATAAATTACACTAGCACAGAAAAGGTAAATAAGTCAAAACACAGTCACTATTACTCATATGTCATACATCCCTAGTTATTTGTTGGACAAGTCTAAGTTAACACCACTTATTTCCAAACAGAGGTGAGTGCCTAACGTTAGATGGCACTCCAACAAGTTAGTTAAAAGGGGGGGTGGGGAAGGCAAAAGAAGTGGAAACAGCAAGGCAAAACACTTTTCAGAGATTCACAGTGAGTGTAGAAAGGCAGTCTATTGAGGAGCAAGGAAGTTCGGTTGCCAGGCCCACTCTAGGGAAAGCCAGGCAAAAAGATGCCCAAGATCACACAATGTCACAAGTCTTTACAGGTGAGTAGAAAAGGTTTTTCCCAGCTAAGAAAAGTTTAGTTAGGGTGTCCCAGGCTTACCCAGGGTCGAGAGCCGGGGGCTAAATCTACCCCGTACAATCGGTGGCAAGGGAAGCCGGGCAGAACACAGTACCTTTAAAATGGAAAGGATCCTCCAGCGGGGGCAGTTGTTCCTGGTAGTGGGTGCAAGCCGCGGCGTCGTCCAGAGGAGAAGATCTCGTCGTGGAGGAAAGCTGAAGGTCGTTGCACTACCAGGGAAGAAACCAGCCGTGGAGTTTTTCCGGTTAAAAGGATGTTACCCCTCTTTCGCGGTTGAGGTAAAAAGTGGTATCCCGGTTGCCGGGGTGCTTGGCACAGGCAAGGCGGCCACGAGATGCTTCAGGGCGGCGAAAAGAAGGCAGAAACTGGTTGTCCCCACCAGTCAAGGGAAGAAGACTCTCCGGCGGGAGATCTCCTCTGTCGTCGGGAAAAGTGGTGAGACGGTTCCGCAGGGCTCCACCGGTGGTGTCGTCTTGGCAGGTCGGCTCGGCTTCTCCCTCTTCGGCTTCTTAGGTCCTGTGGCGACTTCTCCAGAACCAGTCCCAAAAACCCTGCTTTTATGCAGCAAACCCCCATTCATACAGCCTAGCTGTCACTCAAACATGCTAAGTGGTGAGTGGGGTGGCTCACCACTTGGGCCAATCACACCAGAGTGCGACATGAGTTGGCAAGGCAACTCAGTCCAGGGTGCCTAAACCCCCTCCCACAGCCCCTGCGGTACCCAGACAGAATGGCACCACTTTGGAGGGCTTCTGTGCAGAAGCCCGCCAAAAGTGAAACAAAGGCTCGACTCGGGTTCAGGGTTACTGAAGTGAACCTAGACGCTATTTTGGCGGCGAGTTCTGGCAAAAAATCCCAACCGGTGAATTTATATTAAATAAACCGGCGGTATCTTTAACATTGCACCAAAAAGTGGTGCATTAAAATCAATGGGAAATCCCATTGGGAAATATTCCGGTGGAATATTTCCGTGGTATCCACTGCCACTAGCCAGAAACTCGGCGAGGGGGGACGGGACAGCACCCCCTCGACAACAAACCCAGGGGCAATCTAATTGCCCCTACCAGTACTTCCACAGTATGATGGTTTGTACTGGTTAAGTTCCTAAGTTAAGACTAGTAAAGTCAATGGGGACTTTACAGACACAGGGAGACAGTAGTCAGTCCCAGGGTGTGGAGTCTATGTTTGGGGGTCTCAATGACACCCCTGTGTTACTGCACTGAGGGTGCTGTGTAACACACATTAAAAAACCAAAGATAGCCTATGGTGGAAAAAATACCCCATAGCCCATAAGCGCATAGCAAGTCACAGAAACACTCAAGTCATGCCCAAGAGTGAAGGTAAAAGAGTCTCACTCTTGGCAGGAGAAAAAAATAAACCCCAAAAATCCAGCAAAGCTGCTGGGGGACTCACTAGGTTAGGAAATTCAGCCTAAACAGAGAATTCTCCCTAACAGACACACAGACTCATCTGATAGTTTGCTGGGGAGGGGTGAGCTGAAGCAAAACTATTTTGAATGAGCTCTGGTCTCCCCTGTATTATTTTGCAGTTGAAAACCATTGATCTTCCGTTGCTATTGGAAAATTGTATTTTCTTTAGGGGTATATTGATTGCGTGTGCAAGAAATCTGAAAGTTACAGGTTCCAATCCCACCAATTCCCATATAATAAAGTTTATTAATATAGCTGTTGCGGGATCACTGTTAAGATCCAAACCCTGAGTAAAAGGTATTACCCAAATTGACCTTTTACAATTGATCTTTATTTTTGTTATTTTATTTATGTGTTGGGTTGGTTTTGGATTATAAATAATATAAGGGGATTGGGTAGGGAGTTGCGTGGGGTTTCCCCCCACATGTGTCCTAATTGACCTTCAAAATTAGGTAAATTCTCCTGAAGTAAATTCTCCCGAGGTCAATTGTGAAAAGGTCAATTAGTATACAACCGAGTAAAATAGCTCCGGAGGTGGTGTGCCTGCGGCAAAGTACTGTATTCAGCCTGCAGGCAAGGTAATAAAGCAAGTAAAATGGCTCAGTGGGAACCGAGCCTGTGGTTGCGATGATCCTGTAATATCGAAAGATATGTTACAATGTGTGCCATTCAACGTTATATTGCCAAATTGAGTCCCTTTGAATGGAGTAAAAGTGATAGATATTACTGAAGAACGTGGCTATTTTTTTTTTTTTAACCAAAAGGCCCCAGTCTGTGTCAGCAGAAATATTCCTCACATTAGAGGGTTATTTGTGCAATAAACACAAGGAGATGCAAATTTACAATTTAGAAACATTGGACCAAATGGATGTACAAGTGAAAGAAATAAGTAAAATAAACATGCACATGCCAATTAAAGATTTGAAAAATCAGCACTGTCCCCATTGGGTCAACCGAGAACAATGGGAGGACTATTTTTGTCTGGTGTCTTATACCATGCCCAAACACACCACAAACATACCACACCCGAAAAAGAAAGAAAAATACAGTCCATTAAGGAAAGGCATTTTTCAAATGCCTCATCCCCATTCAGCACCACAAGTAAAAAGAATGGCTTCAGCTTCCTCGAGTTTGTATTCAGTAGGAATATAGTAGTCAGCATGGTGCTAATTAATGTAATCACTCCTTTTGTGTTTCAGCACTTTGCTGGAGACAGAATGCTAAAGATGGGCAGGCCCAAAAGAACATTTGAAAATAGTACACACATTACAGTCTCCCCTCAGTGATTGCATATATGCATACTATACTTTGGGGCCAGTCTTAGTAACTTTGTCCCTGCCCAACAAGCAATACCTACGAATGCACAAAAATACAAACTGTGTTCCTATTGAACAGTTTACTCTCCGATATTTTATGCGTTTCATGGTTTACAAAAAAATCTTCTGTAGACAAGATAGAAAATGCAATAAAGAACGGATATACATATTTTAAAGTGTGTTTTAATTTACAAAGTGTTTTTCTTGTCTACATAACTTAATTTAGTCAAAAGGAAAATATTTGGCTCCGGCCAAATACATGACCAACTATTCGGTCGAATACTGAAATCTATTATTCGGTACACCCCTACTTGCCATAAGCAGTAGATCGGAGAAACAGCGCCTCTGCGGACAACGGGAGGATATTAGGAGAACTTTGCAGGGAGCGGAGGCTCTGAAATTCTGCAGGACAAATCAGAGGAAGAGAGGGGAAATTCGTAGCCAAACAGGTTGTTCCAGTAGATAGATAAGTCATCTACCAGTGAACCTTTGCCTCTCCCCTTCCATGAGACGTAATGTTCAGTTCTGTCGCAAAACAGATCCACCACAAGAATACTGCTGGAGGCAAAGATCTCCTGGAGGATCTGCTTGCTCAACTCCCATTTGTGGTTGGTGATCTCCTGCTCAGCTTCTCTGCTTGAACATGGTTCATTCCCGTTAGATGAGCTGCTTGCGGCACTAGGTTGTTGCTTAGTGCCCACTCCCATAGACACACTGCTACAGCACACAATTTCACGAATCTGGTTCCTGCCCGCTTGTTCATATAGAACAAGCGGGCAGGAACCAGTTCCAATATTGTCTGTCTGGATGAGGACATTGGAGTTGTGCATTACCGTTAAGAATGCCTGCAAGGTGAGGAAGGCAATTCAATTACATCTTTCAATTTCCTCCTTGTCCCACTTGTCGTGAACTTGTCAGTCCACCAAGGTTGCTCCAAAACCCAAAGGGAGGAAGGAATATGATAGGGTGTACTGATGGGAAGGGTCCTGGAAGGAAGTGCCCATCTGAAGGTTCCCGTGTTCTGCACACCAAAATAGATCTTGCTGGAGCTAGGTCGGAAAGGAGGTTTGGGGGAGGGGTGTGGAAATCACCTTGGTCAGGGAGGGGGGGGGGGTCGGAGACCTGAGTTTAACTCGCCGCCATGTGCAGTTGGGCAACACGCATTCACAACCTGGCCATTGGTACAGACAGATAAAAAGCTGCCATTAGGCCCAACGGATGTAGAAACCGAAATACAGTAGTTTGGGATTGAGACAGCAGCAGGGCTACTGTCTCCTGAATATCCTTTACTCGTGCTTATGTCAGAAAGACTTTGCCTAATGCTGAATCCCATAGGAGGAAGCCTATAAACTCCAACCACGATGGCGGATTTCTTTACATTGACCCGTCAGACGTACAATTACTTTAGGTAAAGAAGGAATTGGAGGGGACATGAAGCCTGAAGCTCTGATTAGCCAGTTGTCCAAGTAGGGCTAAAGATGAACCCCTCTGAGGTGTAAGAACGCCACCACCACTGCCATATGTTTGGTGTAGACCCCTGGGGGCAAACTCAGGCCAAAGGGTAAGACTTTGTACTGGTAATGGTTGTGGCCTATGGAAAATTGCAGATAATGGCAGTGGGAGAGGAAAGGGAGGTCAGAGCAGATAAGAATGCTCAAAAAAGGGTCTTGCAGGTGCGCAACTAACAGCTAGTCACATGGCTGAAGGGATGATCAGATTACAGCAGGTACAGCAGGCATAATCATCTTGAATTTATCTTGGGGCGAGAAAAGATTGAAGGGAGCGAGGCCTAGTACCGTCGACAGGCCAGTCTTTGTTCTTCGGAATGGTAAATGGTAAAGAACCTCCAGTAAAATCCCTGCCCCTTTTCTGAAGGAAGAATTTTCTCCATCAATCCATGGGCAAAAATGTGTGCATCTTTTTCGAGAGAGAGTCAGAGCCTCTTCGCTGGAGGGGAGGGGGAAGAGCAGAAGGCGATCGGGCCGAGTTATCGCTGGTTATGTGCTTCCACTATGCAAGATGATATTGCACCCTCACTTCAACACTGCTTGGCTTTTGGAGTGGGGAAGGATTGGGAAAAGAATCCCCAAGTGGGCGGACATGCTAGTTTATTTTGCACAGAGCACTGAGGGATCGGTCTCGTCTGTCAGGCACTCGTGAAAGCCTCTAAACCCTCCTCAGGTTTTGGAGGACTATGTGACGGACCAGATGAAGGACGCAGACATTAAGGATATTTATCAAGTGTTTTATTTAAGAAAAGAATAAGGCCTATCTTTGCCAATCACTATGGGGTGGTTCCCTGCCTACTTTACTAAGGTGCTTGGCAGTCATGAGTAATAGTCCAAATAAATCAGTCCGCTGTCCAAATCTAACCTTGCTGACCCTACCACTATAATACCACTACATATTACAGCAGATTTGTTTCCTAGGTTGCCAACATGTGCATAAAGGAATAAATCCTCTAAGAAATGCCTTAGTATGTGCAGCATGTGGAAATCTAGCTAAACCCAAACTGTCTAGAACTGTTACGTGTCCATGCTATACTTGTCAACATTGTAATAACGCGATCAAGGGGTCCACGATTAATCATCTGTATGCTGGCAAAAATATCAAATTAATGTCTTCTTGTATTTGTGATTGCTCTAATGTTATTTACGCTTTAAAGTGGCCATGTGGACTTCATTTTTTTATTATTTATTTTTTTACACAGGATTAACAAAGCGAAAGGCCAAGCTGCAATGGTCAGAACACAAGGCAGAGATCCGTATTCAGAACCTGAAATCTCCAGTGGTAATGCATTTTCAAGAAAAAAAAGACATTTGGTGGCAAAACCTTAGTTTGTCATTCTGAAACAGGTTGTACCTCTGAAAAGAGGAGTTGATGTGGTCAAGATACAACATCGAGAGATCTATTGGATTGATGCACTTTCCGCACTACACCCAAAAGGGATGAATCTGGACTTCGATTTGAATGGTTTAATTTCATATTACTTAAGGCTTGCGTTATGTATAACACTATCTAAACTGTGGTCTCACTCCATTGGGAGGGTCCATACAATTGATTTGGCTTCAATGTTACACTCTTTCATTTAGGGGCTTAGATTTGGTTCTTGATGCAATTTTGTTTTCACATTCTACGGTGCTCTTTACCTCTTTTTGGACCTCGTGCCATATGCCGGAATCTTTATTCTTTACATTATTCTTTTATATCTCTCAATTTCTTTGACACTTCTGTTACGTAGTTTTTTATTGTGAATCACGCGGGACATTTTACGTGACCAATGCAGTCAGGTAATCTTTCTGCATCTTTTATTTTGGTGGAGTTCTGTGAACACATTTTTATGCTAGTTTTGTTGCATTTCTGAGATAGAGAACAAGAATAGAGGGTACTCGTTGATATACATTTATGCATGGCAAGCCATAATAATATGGCTCTTGCTTATCCTTTAGTTTACTTTTTACGGCTTTGCGTGTGCGTCATAGCTGGCCGGCTGCCCAACTTTACTTGTACATGCGGGTTCTAGCTTGATCGCTCACACCCAGCTACAAGACAGGTTCACTGTGGACACAGCTTGCCGTTTTGATCCGTTTCCATTTACCAGCTGTGGAACTGCATTTGGCCTTCTCTTATGATTACAGTGTTCAGATGACCCAGAACTTAAATTGATATTCTTTTGTTCTGAATCTCCGTCAGCTACATCATGACACTGGTGTGCCACTACGGGTGTTTGTGGGTAACTTAAGTATGTGGTCGGTCTCACATGGGTTTTCCTTTCTTTATGTTTTTCAGATGACTGGTTCTCCAACTATTGCCCTATATTGCGACTTGTTGGTTACGTGATGCTTTCTAGATGAACAAGTTACTTCTTACCTGGTAACGTTCTTTCGACGGGATGTTCCTCCAACGTATTCCTTATCTTTGATAATACGTTTCCAGCTTGCAGGCCTCGGAATTTTTTTCTGCAGAGGGCGCTGCGCGTCCACGTCCGCCGAGTCGATGTCCCTCGACGTCCACCGTATCGGCGCCGACGTCACCATGCCCATAAATAGCCACACGCTGCGTCCGTTGCTCAGTTCCGTTTTGTAGCATAAGAAAAGACATGCCTGAATCGGTTAGTAACCTTGAAGGAGCGAAAGCTGCAACCACAAGGGAAGTTATCACTGCGGGGATGGATGGGAGGGGCGATAAGGAATATGTCGGAGGAACATCCCGTCGAAAGAACGTTACCAGGTAAGAAGTAACTTGTTCTTCGAAGGGATTGTGTCCTCCGACGTATTCCTCATCTTTGATAGACTCCCATAGCAGTGGTATGTAATTGGAGGAGGGAGTGATCCCTTTAGGGATGGACTGAATGTAATACGGCCTTGCCAAATCTGGTTTCTTGAGCAGTTGAGGAATCCAGATTGTAAAATTTTGTGAATGTATGTGCGGACGACCATGTGGCAGCCGCACATATGTCCCGGGCCGGTACCCCTCTCTGGAGAGCCGAAGAGGCTGCCGATACCCCTGGTTGAATGAGCCCTGAGATTTTGGGGTGGCTCTTTCCCTGCTAGTCTATAACATTCCAGGATGGCCAAAATAATCCACCTGGAGATGGTTTGTTTTGTTATGGGTAGTCCCAACTTGTGACCTGAGTATCCTACAAACAGTTGGTCTGCTTGCCTGATCCTAGCCATTCTGCTGATGTAAAAGCTGAGAGCTCGCCTAGGGTCCAGCCTGTGTAGCCTTTCCTCTTTCCCCAGATGGGGAGGAGGGTAGAATGAAGGCAAGGTAATTTTCTGAGTAATATGGAATTCAGAAACCACCTTTGGGAGGAAATTAGGCTTCACCTGTAGGACAACCTTGTCTTTGTGTAAGATTGTATGTGGGGGTTTACAGGAGAGAGCTTGTAGCTCACTCACCCTCCTAGCAGATGTTAGTGCTACCAATAGGACAGTTTTAAGCTTGAGAAATCTCAATGCGCAAGAGTGAAGAGGTTCGAATGGAGTGCCCATTAAGAAGTTTAAGACTAAATTTAAGTCCCATAATGGAACCTGGAATGGTTTTGGAGGGTAAACATTAGTTAGACCCTTGAGAAATTGTACCACTAGAGGAATTTTGAAATACCATGGTTCCTCCGCAGTGCGCTTGAAGATAGAAAGCGCTGCGAGATAGCCTTTTACAGTGCCAACTTGAAGACCTGAGTTTGCCAAGTAGAGTAGAAACGATAACACCGTTGGTGTACCACATGAAAAAGGGTTGATATTCTCTTCCCTACACCAGCTGCAAAACTTGTTCCAACGGCAGCGGTATAAAGACTTTGTTGCTGGTCTTCTGGCCGAAAGCAACACCTCCATGACGTCATCAGGGAGATCCCAATCCTTGTACCTCAACCTTTCAGAAGCCAAGCGTGAAGGTTGAGGGTTCTGGTGTCTGGATGGAGAACCTGACCTCCCTTCTGCGAGAGAAGATTCTCTTTGAGTGGCAGACGGATTGGAGGGCAGATGGACATATCTAGAAGGTCCGGGTACCACATTCTCCTGGCCCAATCCGGGGCAATTAGGATCGTGCTTTTCTGGAATCTTCTCAACCTCCTGATCATTTGAGGAATAACTGGGACTGGTGGGAACGCGTAAAGGAGTGGAAAATCCCAGTCCACTACGAACGCATCTCCTAGAGCTCCTCTCGGGGGATATTCTCTTGAACAGAACAGATCGCACTTCCAGTTGGTGCTTGTAGCGAACAGATCCACCCGAGGGGTTCCCCAAAGGGCGAAGATCTCTTGAAGGACTTCCTGAGCTAGCTCCCACTCCTGGGAGACTGTACTCTGCCTGCTCAGAGCGTCCGCTGTCAAATTCTTCTCTCCGACTAGGTGGACTGACTATAGAGAGATTCCTTCCCAAATTGCCCAAAACCAGAGCTGCATTGCCTCTCTGCACAGTGGCAGTGATCCTAGGCCTCCTCTTTTATTGAGGTAGTGCATGGCCACTGTGTTGTCCGTCATTATCAGGACATTTCTCCCCTATACTGATGGCAGGAAAGCTTTCAGCGCTAGTCCGATCGCTCTCAGCTCTAATAGGTTGATGTGTAGTCTGGACTCCGATGGAGACCAACGACCGCTGATGGTCAGGTCGTTGGCATGGGCTCCCCACCCTGTGAGCGAGGCGTCGGACTACTGTTATCTCCGGCCATGGTTGCCAAAACAGCTCTCCTTTCAAGAAGTTCTCTGGATAGGCCCACCATTGAAGGTTGCGGGCTACCTTGTCCGGAATCCAGAGGAGATCTGTCATTCTCCCTGAGAATTGTGACCACTGACTTCTCAGTGCCCACTGAAGAGATCTCATTCTCAGGCGAGCCTCTGGCACAAGGAAGATGCAGGATGCCATGAGGCCTAGCAACCTGTAAAAGTCGAAGGCTGGGAGACGTTGGGCATTTTGAAACTTGGTGACCATCTGTAGAATATCTTGAGCCCTCACCTCTGGTGGCGAGGCTTTTCCCAGGGAAGTGTCCAGGATCGCTCCAATGAACTGGAGTCTCTGTGATGGTATCATCTGTGACTTCTTTAAATTGAGGGAGAAGCCCAGTCTGTGAAGGAAGAGGCAGACATAATCTAGCTGGGTCTGGGCCTGTTCCGAAGATACGGCCCTGATCAGCCAATCGTCCAGGTAGGGATAGACGTGGATCCCTTCCCTCCTTAGACTCGCCGCCACTACCGACATCAGCTTGGTGAAGACCCTCGGGGCGGAGGTCAGCCCAAATGGCAGAACTCAAAATTGATAATGAGAGTCGCCAATTGCGAACCTCAGGTATTTCCTGTGTTTGAGATGGATTGGCACATGGAAATAAGCATCCTGAAGGTCCAGAGATACCAACCAGTCCTGGAGCTGGAGGGCCTGAAGGATCTGAGAGAGAGTGACCGTCTTGAACTTGTTTAATTCTGGTAAGTCCAGGATGGGTCTCAGTCCTCCGTCCTTCTTTGGTATGAGAAAGTGGGGGGGGGGGGAAAAGAGTACCAGCCCTTGTTCCTGTCCGCTACAGGTACCGGTTCTATGGCACCTTTCTCTAGCAGGTCCATAATTTCCTGCAAGAAGAGCGGATCTGGAACTTTTAGGGAGCTGTTCCCCGGTGGATGACTCTGAGGGATTAGGCAGTAACCTTGGGCAACTGTCTCCAATGCCGAAGCATCTGACGTTATAGCCTGCCATTCCGTCAGATGGTGAGTTAACCTGCCCCCTACAGGTGTATTGTGTGGGAAGGCCTCAGAGTGGTTTGGGGGCGGCTGATGCAGATGCCGAGGGTAAAAAGGCACCTGCTGCTGCTGCGGTCTTAGTACTTTTGACCCATCCACCTCGGGTGGATCTCCTTTGGCCTCTTTGAGCCGGCTGTCCTCTGCCTTTCCCGAATGCGGAATAATAGCGAAAGGACTTTCCTCGCCCAGAGGTTCCTGAGGGGCGAAAAGGAGTTTGGCGGATAGCAGCTCCTAAGGATTTTGCTGCTGCTTTAGAAGTCTGTAACTTTTCCAGACTGTCATCAGCCTTTTCCCCCAAATAATGAACAGCCGTCAAAGGGCATATTCAAAAGTCTGGCCTGTACATCAGGGGCAAACCCGACTTACGCAACCACGCATGCCTGCAGATTTTTGTACTTGCCGCCATGGCCCTGCTGATACTGTCAGTGGAATCGATGCCCGTTTGGATTCGCACATGGCATCTTTGCCATCTTTAATGATGTTAAGGAAGGCTTCCTTTTCCTCTCCTTCGGGTATGCAGTCAGCCGCTGATGAAGCACACTCCCATAGTGTGTGACTGAAACTGGCGAGCGTACAGGTGGCGTTGATGGACTTCAACGCCATACTACAGGCAGAGAAGACTTTCTTTGCCATGGAGTCGTACCTCTTGTCATCCCTATCCTGTGGGACAGTAGGGTAAGCAGTCCTACTGCTGGATGAAGTTGCCGCTTGAACCACCAGGCTCTCTGGGGTCAGGTGTTTTGACAGGTATTCAGGGTCAGCAGCCGCTACCCTATACTTTGTTGACAATCCTTTATTGACTGCAGGGATAACTTCGGGAGTTTCCCAATTTGAGGCAATTTTCCTTTGTAGGGCTGCATGGAAGGGGACCACCGGGTCCTCTTGTGGGCCTTTGTCCAATATATCGGTTAGATCATCCTGTTGGAAAACAGGTGAAGGCGCAGACCAACCCATAAGGAACAAGTTACTTACCTGTAACTGTTGTTCTCCAGCATGGGTCTGGCATGGATTCACATGCTCATGAATATTCCCCGTCAGGCTGGGAATCCTCGGTAAAGAAAAATCAGTATCAGTTTTGTTTCTGATCTGTCTTTCGTAGTAGTAACCAATCACTGATCTCCGCGTCATACTGACCACAGCCAATGACTGCCCTCTCCCTAAGCCCCGCCTCTGGCAGCCATCTTCAGATTTGGTAGCACGTGAAGTGGCAGTATGACCAAGGGAAGAGCCGCAGAGGGGTAGGCGGGAGGGTTCGCATGTGAATCCATGCCAGACCCATGCTGGAGAACAACAGTTACAGGTAAGTAACTTGATCCTTCTCCAGCATGGGGTCTGGCATGGATTCACATGCTCATGAATAAAAGAATACATAGCAGTACACACAGTACACACATGCACAACCACGGGAGGTGGCAACAGGCTCAACATTAAGCAATACCACAACTCAACATTAAGCATCTCTTACCTTCTCACCAGGCTCACCTTAGGCGAACAGGTTGTGCAGCACTGCTTGGCCGACCCTGGACTCCTCCCTGGAATCCCGGTCGACGCAGTAGAATTTCGTGAAGGGGTGCGTCGACCTCCACGTAGCAGCCCTGCAGATGTCCAGCAGGGGCACACCAGATAGGAACGCCGTGGTAGCTGCGATCGCTCTGGTGGAATGGGCTCTCGGACGGCCAGGCAGCGGTCGGTTTGCCAACCGATGACAGTACATGATACAGCCGGAGAGCCATCTGGAAATGGAAGCCTTTGAGAGAGCCTTCCCCTGATTGACAGGTCCAAAGTTCACAAAAAGTTGTGACGTCTTCCGAAAACTCTTTGTGCGGTCCACGTAGAACTTCAGCGCTCTAGCCACATCCAGCGAGTGCAAAGTCCTTTCAGCCGGCGACGAAGGCGACGGGAAGAAAACAGGCAACACCAAGGGTTCGTTGAGGTGGAAGTCCGACGGCACCTTGGGCATGAAGGAGGGGTGCGTCCTGAGCACTACCCTCGTGTCGTGAAAGGTCAAGTACGGGGGCTTGCAGGAAAGGGCCTGGATCTCTCCCACCCGTCGTGCGGAGGTGATGGCCACAAGAAACGCTGTTTTCCATGACAAGAACTTCAACGGAGCTGAGTGCAGAGGCTCGAACGGAGGTCCCATGAGCTTGGTCAGCACCACGTTGAGCTCCCACGCCGGGGCCAGAGCCTTCACCGGCGGGAACTATCTGAACAGTCCCTTCATGAATTCTTTCACCAGACGATGAGACCACAAAGATGTCCGTCCCGTGGTTCTGGTGTATCGGGTGATCGCAGCAAGATGAATCTTGATGGAAGCGTGCGCCAGTCCAGCCTTGGCCAGCGTCAATAGGTACGGCAGTACATGAGGAGCCGTAATCCGTAGAGGGTTAATCTTCTGTGCGTGGCACCAGACAGAGAACCTCTTCCATTTGTGTCCGTAGCATTTAAGAGTTGAGGACGCCCTGGCCTTTGCAAGAACCTCTCTGCAGTCGGCCGGTATGTCGTAACCTCCAAACTCTAACGCTGCAGGAGCCAGGCCTGCAAGTTCAGCGACTTCGGGTTGTGATGGAGGATGGCGCCTCCTTCCCTGGAGAGAAGATCCGCGTCCACTGGCAGCTTGATTGACGGCGACAAGTCCAGAAGGTCCGGGAACCATATCTGCCTCGGCCACGCAGGTGCGACGAGGATCATCCTGCACAGTGACCTCTTGAGCTGGTTGATGAGCCGGATCAGCAACGGCAATGGAGGGAACGCGTATAGGAACAGGCCCTCCCAGGGGAACGTGAAAGCATCGCCCATTCTCCTCGGCTGGGGAAACCTGCTGGTGAACCTCTGGCACTTGGAGTTCGTCGCCGTCGTGAACAGATCGATCTGGGGTGTGCCCCACCGTCGGAAGAGGCGGTCCACTAGATCCTGTCGTAACTCGTGGCACGAGCGCAGCTCTCTGCTGAGCGAGTCAGCGATGGTGTTTTTTATTCCTGCCAGATGAAACGGCACCAGAAACATCCCTTGGGCGACAGCCCAATGCCACAGATCCTGCGCCTCCTTGGACAGGGCTGGGGATCTGGTACCGCCCTGCTTCCTGATGTAGAACATGGTGGTGGTGTTGGTGTTGGTGAAGATCCTCACCACCTTGCCCTTGAGGGACGGAAGAAAGGACCTGAGGGCCCAAAACACTGCACGGAGCTCCAGGACGTTGATATGGAGGGACTTCTCCGTCGGCAGCCAAAGGCCTCTCGCGTGCAGATTTTCGGTGTGCGCTCCCCACCCTTCCAGGGAGGCATCAGTGGTCACGGTCTTCTGGTGGCCCGGGGTCTGGAAGTCCATGCCCGCCGTCAGATGCGCGCGGGTGCCCCACCACCAGATCGCTCGTCGGAAGCTGTCGAGTGTGATCCTGTCTGGATCCAGCGAGCGTCCAGGAACTCCTGTAACGGGCGCATCCGAAGCCTGCACAGGCAGATGAGATAAGTGCAAGAAAACATCATTCCGAGGAGGGATTTGATGGACCTCACCCTGGCCGCGTCTGCAACCAGCATCCGCTGCACCTTGCCCAGCAATAGCACGAGGATCCCAACACATGAACGTGCAGTAAAAATCTGAAGATGGCTGCTAGAGGCGGGGCTTAGGGAGAGGGCAGTCATTGGCTGTGGTCAGTATGACGCAGAGATCAGTGATTGGTTACTACTACGAAAGACAGATCAGAAACAAAACTGATACTGATTTTTCTTTACCGAGGATTCCCAGCCTGACAGGGAATATTCATGAGCATGTGACTCCATGCCAGACCCCATGCTGGAGAAACTCAATTATTCTTGCCATCAGGGTTCTATATGGTGTTTCGGCATGTTCCTCTGGGTCTGGCTTTACAAATTCCACTTCTCGGGAAGTGTCCAGTCCACTTGCCTCACGAAGTGACTCCTGTAGTTCCTTCAGCCTTCTTTCCTCAGAGGTGAAATCCTCTGCAGTAGGCAGTGTGGTTCTCTATAATCCAAATGTTTCCTGGTCAGAATCTTCCCCTTCTTCATAAATTGAAGAAAGACCAGGGTATCCTGACCTCTGAAATGGAGTAAAACCCATTTCTAGGGCCGAAGGAGCCAAACTCGTCGTTATTGGACGAGAAAATGTCAATGTCGTTGACGCTGATGTAACGGGCTTCGAAGGCACCGAAAAAACTGGAAGGGGTCTTGAAGAACTCGAGAGGATCGGGATCCTACTGGAGGGCATCGGCAACGGTCTCGGCGTCGTGCCGGAGGCCCTTGAAATCACCGTTGGCTGTGGAGCCTTGGTCCTCTCTTTCATCGGCGTCGACGATGGCGTCGAGTCGATCGACCGATGCGTCTAGGAACCCTTCGACAACAGCGTCGATCCGTGTGTCGAAGGAATCTTCGCCGACGGCGAAGGAATCGTCGAAGACGGTGCCATCTTACCCGATGGCTCATGGGGCTCTCGGGTGGAATGTTTCGCCGGGTGCTGCGACTCGCAGTGTTTTGATTTTTTGGGTTTTTCACCCGGGGTATCACCCTCAGCTGTCTTCGAGGGGGTCCAGGCCGCGTTCTCGAAGACGCTTAACATTTTCTTTCTGAATTCCTCCCACTCAGCTTGAGAACTGTGTTTGGTGGGACAGGAGACTCTTTCTGGGGACACAGAAGACGAGGAATGGGACCTTCGACGTCTCTTTTTTGAGTGTCTAGATCTCGACGAATGGTGGGAGCTGCTTTGAGATCTAGAATGGGAATGTTTTCGATGGCGAGGAGACGAATGCCTCGACTCAGCCGACGAAACCTTCAAGGAGGATTTGGCTGACTTACCTCTCTCGAGCTTCCCCTTTCGCTCCTTCTGGGCTTTCGCCGTCATGGACATGCAGTCCTCACACTCCGAACAATGGTGCTCGGACCTCAAGCACCATAAACAGACCCTGTGTGGATCCGTTATTGACATTTTTTTACCGCAGACTCGACATTTCTTGAAGCCGGATCGCGGCGTCGTCGGTTCTGATGAAGAAGCCATCGAGAACGATAAGGAATATTCAAGTCGAAATAGATAGTAAACCTGACTGAACTGAGCAACGACGTTCCGAGGCCCCACGAAGCCCGGAAAAATGGAACTGAGCAACGGATGCAGCGCGTGGCTATTTATGGGCATGGTGACGTCGGCGCCGATACCGTGGCCGTCGAGGGACATCGACTCAGCGGACGTCGACACGCAGCGCCCTCTGCAGAAAAAATTTCCGAGGCCAGCAAGCTGGAAACGTATTATCAAAGATAAGGAATACGTCGGAGGACACAATCCCTTCGAAATTTTGTTTGATTTAGAAAATTAATGGTCAGTTGGCCAAACAAAGGTTAGTTATTGATTGGTTGCTTCCCAGTATAACACAATTTACAACATGTCTTTATCAATCCAGGAGTTTAATTCTGACTGTACGTTATGTATCACTTTTGCAGAAAGATAACAAGGGTGTACCCTGAAGATGGGACTTTGGTCCCAGAACCCATAGGGCAGTGGGATTTGGACCCTCATTAGCTAGGTTTACAACCTTGTGGTTATAAGTATTTCTGCATGTGTAAAGTGTATTAAACTTGCAGTGAATGATCGACGCTTGAGTCTCTTTAGTTCTATGTATAAGGTTTACATTTTTTGTGAGGAAACATGTTGATTGTGACAAGAACTTTGGTGTCTTGTCCAAGTATTCAATGTGATGCACATTTCTATAGGTTTATGTTTAGTAAGAATTGGAACCTTTTGGTTCTTTTTTAGAAGTGTGCAGCTGGGTTCTGGTCAAATCTTGCCTATACTTTTCTTCATTTTTGTATTGTTTTATTGGCTGTTCATACTCAAACTTTCACATTTTAGAAAATAACAAAATGAACATTAACAATAGATTAAAAAAAAGTGACCAAATAAACCACCCAATTACCACCTTAGCCTAAAATTACATGCTTGATATAGTATCTTTAGAACAGTGATTGTGACAACAGTTTTGTCGCCGCTTGAGATACGGTTAAAGAAATTACCCTCATCCAACACTTTAGAATTGTGTACGGACCTACACAACCAAAAGGATCTATGCACTTTTAGTGCTGGCACTGCAAAAGGATGTGCTCCCTCTTTTGTAATACCCCCTCATTCTTACACAGATCACAACCCATTGTTACACCCATCTCCAGAGATCAAATCTGGCGATTTCTCCTCTGGGTAGCAGGTTCAGTCTGTATCTCGGGAAGTGAGATGCCCAATAACCATTAGGGAATTATTTTAGGTATTTTGGAATCATTCCCAGAGGCTTGCAAGAGGCTCTTGTATAATCTGTATCCTCTCATCCTAGACAGTGTTGTCATCCAATATTGCTGAACAGGATTTTTTTGAACTCATCAGGCTGGTCAATAAGGTCTCTTGGCAACATCTCATTTCCTGTTAGTACCTGATCCACTATTTCCCTGAACTGGGCCACTGCGTCCATAGATATTGTCTTCAAAATGGTATCAAGAACTTCATATAATGTAACAACCAGTGGAACCATCATCCATCTATATTGTTAAGGAGAATTCTCAGACATGTGTTAATTCCCTTCTACCTAAGAGACCCCCAGCTCTTTTTGTTTGACTTTAGGACTTTTTTTTTTAATCTATGTGATTCATTCTTGGTTTCTTTTGACTTTGTCAGACTCCAAACTCCATAGGCATCATATTTACATTGTGTGACACAGCACCTTCAGTGCAGTGGAACAGGGAAGTCTCTTAGAGTTCCCAAAGGTGTAAATACCTTCTCTTGGTGAAACTACGGTTTCCAAGAGTAGTAAAGTGAAAATGACTTTATGTACATTTTGTAACTTTCTAGACCCAGCACACTATCTTTCCATAGGGTGCTGGAGGGGTTACTTCGTATCCCCTTTGTCTAGTTTCTCATGTAACATTTGTATTTTAACCTTCCTACAATTAATGGCTGGTGGCAAGGGTTTACTTTTTACTCCCATGTTGTGTTTTTACCGCGGGATGCATTCGCAGGCATGGTGAGACACCCATGGGTGCCCATTTCATCAAAATGGCCCTGGTCTTTTTTCGCCATTTCTTGTCAGCAAGGTCTTTGAGATTTACTCTGCACGCCAAACCAGGTTTGGTCCCCATGTTCGTTTTGTCTTTGGCAGGATTCACGAACCTCTGGCTCCAGTATGTCTGGCAGGGGCAGGAAGTGAGGGAGGTGCCCAAAACTCCCTTTGCTTAATCCCCTTGGTTACAAGAATGCACCCAAAGGCGATTGGCCGGCTGGCTGTCCAGCAAGGACAGCCACCCTGCTGTGTGACTGGCAGCTAGGCTAGAATGAATGGGAGAAACCTGCATAAAAAGGCGAGGCTTTTTTGGCTTGGAAGGCAGAGTCGACCACTGGATGAAGGAATCCGAAGAAGAACTTGGAAGAGACACCTGCTGAAACTCCTGGACCGTTGGTTTGCCCAGTGAATCCCTGCTGCTGTGCTGAAGCTCCTAATTCGCCCCGACTAGAAAAGACCTGCAAGGACGACTTCTCCCTTTGAGTTGGTGGGACCAATCAACTCCAAAGTAAGCCCGTCTGGACAACTTCTCGAAGCTGGTTGCATTTGCTGCTGCTGGAACCAAAGAGCCAGGGAAAGGAACACCAGAGTGTGTGCGTTGCTTTTAAGTCAGACCCGAGCGCTAGGAAGACCCTACGGACTTCCCTGTTGCAGGACTGACCAAGCCTGAGCCACCTCAGAGTTCTGGACCTTAGAAGCAAGTAAAGTCTAAAGTGGTGTGTTGCTATTTGCTGTCAGACGCGAGGTGCTGAAACATGGAAGAACCACTAAATTGAAGTTTGCCCATTGCTGCCGTTGACCTTCCCAGGCGTCCTCCCTCTTGTCCCCACGACTGAGGCTCAGGAACAGGATCTGCACAGGAACAGAAGCCAGCTGGAACCATTTATTCGAACCAGAGGTACTGTAAAGTCTAGGAGAACTTACCTCTTGTTGTGTAGCCTTACTTGCTCTCAGTTGAGACCTGTCTTGGTTACCTTGCAGAGTTGCTAAAGCTTTGCCCCTCACAGGCCTCTCAGCTGGTGGTCCTTCAAGTGTTCTTTTCTACAAACATTTCTAAAAACGTTGCGCAAGACTTTTTACCTACCTGCAAAAGATGATCTTCAGCTCCCCTTGACATTGTGCAATTAACATTGGCTGACCTGGCTCCCTGAGAGACTCCACTTTACCTCTGCCTTTGTGCTGTTGTCTTTTCCCCAGGAAAGGGTTAATTTACTCTGCTTTGGAAGGTGTTTAAAAGTACTTACCCGATTGTTAACCTTTGTTTTATTCCTCTATCTTTTTCAAAACTAGTATTGCTCTAAATGTACCAGTGTTAAATCAATGTCCACAGTGTCCTAGCTATTTAAGTCACCTGAGGGTGTAGGAAGTGTCTATGTGCCATTCCCAACGGGTGTCATCTGATTTAGAGAAACTAAGAGTGTGTTTAAGTATATTTAAGTGTTGCATGTTTTGCTCCCTTTTTGAAGAAGACTTATATAACTGACTGTGAAATACATTAATAATTGTTTATCAAGAAACCTGGAGTATAAGTGTTTATTTGGATAACTGTATTGTGAAACTCTGACACAACATTACTGCTCACATTGACCCCTCTTGAGAGAAGCCTGGCTGCTCAGCCACACTACCACCCTGTGTAGTTCAGACTTCTACCAAAGGTTGGGTTCCAATTGCTAGGAGATAACGGTTATTGTAGTGCACCCAAAGGGTACTGCATACAATCTTGCCTAACATATATAGGGACAGGATTCTCCAATCTAATTTACACCTTAGTGACAATAGGCACAATTAAAATCCTAATTCTGGGATTGGTACACAATCAGGCAAGCCAAGAACACACTTCTATCCCCAGGACTCCCCTTTTTCATAGCCTATGGCTCTCAGACCCGTGGCTGTCTCTTTGCCAGAGAGTAGTTTAGGTACCACTTTCATATTATAGAATGTTAAGAGCAGCAAGATCGAGAATCTGCAAAAACAGGCCTTAATTTTTTCATCTGGGCAGGTGCCCGATTGGCCTGTGTCATTAAACGAGCCATCATTCAAAACCATTGATCTGCTTCATCCAATGTGAAGCCAGGTATGGGAGTGTCTGGCTATGTGTTGGGACCAGATTTCCAAATGTTTCAGGTGTAGCCCATTTTCCTTCTCGGATTGCTGATGGACCTTATGATGTTAATTTTAATTTAATTAATACATAGCTTATTCTGAGTATTCTAGTATAACAGTCTGCAAACCAACCTGGGTTCTGTCTAAAAGGAGAACGTTGTCGGCATGCGTCAAGTACAGGACGACTAGGCACTGAATCCTTGGGAGAGCAAACTCCCGGCGTGACAAAAAATACACAGATCCGATAGGCACAGATTGAAGAGGCAGGGAGCCAAGACACATCCTTTGCGGAGACCCCCTGTCTGCCAAAAAACACTGTCAAGGCTCCCGGCTCGTTCAATCATAACTTCAAGAGACTGTGCTCATGCAGGTTAACCAGTATGGCCAACAGATGTCTTGGAATCTGCCAATCCCTTAACTTACACCCTGGAAGATTTCTATTAATGTAGTACAAAGGCCTGCATGTAGGTCTATTAATGCCATGAACATAGGTAAGTTTCCGGACTTTGACGATTCCTCTTCCAGCAAACCCACAAAAGTGCCAATCACTTCTGTGCCCAGTCTTTTACAGAAACTAGTCTTATATTTCTAGAATCGACCACTAGCGATAGCCCAGTTTACCAATTCTCCGAGCCCAAGTCCAGCAAAGATCTTACTTTCACTGTCAAGAAGGGAGATGGGTCTATACGGGAGAACCATCGGCCTATCTCCCTTCTTGTAGATGGGTACGAATACAGCACTTTACCAAGATATAGGGATTTCACGAGACTCCAATAAGGCACTAAACAGGATGAACAATATCAATGACCACATCTTTGGATTCGATAATACCGCATTTGATAGAACATTCGGTCCGGCCGCCCTTGAGCTGGAAGACTATCAGCATCTCTATGATATCAATTGGTACTGATAAATCCCACAGGGTTTCTACCAGTTCAAATTCAATGTCACGCTGGGCGTTTCTGTACACATGCTGGAAATGGGCTACACGCTCCCCTTCAGATATAGGGTTACACTGTGTAAAACCTTGCAAAGAGGCAATGACATTCATCAGGTCCCAGAAATTCCTGAAATCATGCTGTAACAGAAAAGAACAAGTTACTCTCTTACCTGGTAACGTTCTTTCAATGGGATGGTCTGACGACGTATTCCATATCAATGACAGTAATCACCACAGCTGTGCTGCTTCGGAACACCTTTCGCCGTCTGCGTCCTGCGTCAATATGCAGTCCTCGAGGGCCTCCGTTGAGCCGAACTCCCCGGATGTTATAAGTAGGACGCACAACGCCCGTAGCCTCAGTTGTAGTTTTTTCCCCAGAACGTGTGGCACCAATCTACTACCAGTATAACCACAGAAAGCCTTGCAGAAACGTAAGCTGCAATCGCATAAGAAATTCTGTAGCGGGGTATGCAGGGAGGGAGCAATATGGAATACGTTGTTGGACCATCCCATCGAAAGAACGTTACCAGGTAAGAGAGTAACTTGTTCTTCGAGGGGATTGGGTCCTCCGACGTATTCCATATCTATGACAGACTCCCAAAGCAGTACCAACGTAAGGAGGTGGGAAAAGAATTTAGAATATACAAATTTAGAATGTCCAATCAAATTGCAGAGTAAAGAAACGCCTTGCCAAAGTCCAGATCCTGCCCATGGGAAGAATCTAGGGAGTAGTGACGTACAAAAGTATGAACCGAAGCGCAAGTGGCTGCTTCACAGATGTTACGAATAGGAACACCCCTCTGCAGAGCAGTAAAGGCAGCCATACCCGAATGGGCCCGTAAGCCTACCGGAGGGTCCTTACCCGACAGGCGGTAACACTCAGAAATTGCCAAGATAATCCATCTAGACAAAGTCTGCTTAGTCACAGCTTGTCCCAAACGCCTTCCAGCGTAACCAATAAAGAGCTGATGGTCCACTGTGACTGCCACTATAAGCTGGAGGGCAGCATATCTCACAGATTTTCTCCTGGTAAGGACCTGTATCTCATGTCCACCCTTTTCTCAACCGGTTGCACAGAAGCTGGTTTTTGAAGATTTTAAGGCCCACTACGGCTGAAGGTATAGGACCAACAGTTCTGTTCCTTTCCTCGAAAAGGAAAGAAGTACTCCCTGGTCTGACTGTGGGCTTTCTGGCAGCAGAATCGCAATGCATTCCAAAAGCCTCGGCACCAGGTTATGCAATACCTTAATCGACAGGTGTCCTCTGTATCTCCGCAAGAACATCTTGGTCGTCCGGTAGGACCGGGAGGCAGAAGAGTGGGTGGATCCTTTTAGCGGGGGAAAGCACATTGGTTTGAGAGCCCATGTCTCCCATTGGAGGTAGTGCCTCTGCTGTCACTGAAGTACAGAGGGTTGATTCTGTGGTTCCACTGGTTGAGGTGTGGGGGAAAGCCCTTCTTTCAGGACTTAAAATATTCTGTCTTCCCATGGAGGTTCTTGTCCACTGGATGACCCTGGGGAGGGCCTCTGTGCCCAGCTACAGCCCAACCGGTGATGAGATGTGGCCTGGGTCACCGTACAGGTCACAGGGCTCCCTGAGGTCCTGATGAGTGAGACCTAAATCAGAGTGAAAAGTTCATTTGCAGAGCAGGCGATCTCAGGACATCTCTAGGAAGCGAAGAAGAAGAATCAGGCACTGACAATCGATAGTCAATGGATGAACAAAGGAGCCAGCCTAGCACATTTTAGCTTGTTGCAAGGCAGTTGGAAATGCAGGAGCAGACGTCTTTTACACATGTTGAAGATCCTCCCTGAAACGAGGATGGCTGCAGCAAGGTAATGCAGGAGAGAGCTGGTCAGCCCACTCGTTGGCTAAGGAACACTTCAGAAGGCGTGGATCCTCGAACAGGGGTCGAGCCTGGTTGTGCCAACTGATCCAGCGGTTGAAGCACCAACAAGGCTCTTCATGAGATCAGGACAAAAGAGCAAGGATTTACCAGTATCAATTGCAGTGTTGTCCTGGTGAACTTCAGGGGACATCAGCAGGATGCACATCTTTGTAGAGGTTTGACTCCAACGATTATCTGGAGAATAGGCACACTCCTTTTATCTAAGATTTGGACTGTGAGCTTGACCAAGCCCACCAATGGTAAGGATCGGTACCATTCCAGAAGTCTGTAGATATTCAATAATGGACAGCCACTGTCCACAACATCTGCCCAGGAACAGACAGTCCCAAGCAGGGCACAACATTTGCACTCACCACTAGCCATACACTAGTAATATTGGAATCTTGGCGAGCAAGAACCTTTGTGTATGTATAGAATGGAGGTGGCAAGTGACTTCTATAGCTGGCTAGTAGTTTACAACTTAATTTTTGCACCAAGGTCCCAGACCTCTCCTCTGGACATACATACAAGCCACCCCTTAGCAGGAAAAAGCCAAAGCTATCCCAGGGAAAGGGTATTCCACATAATGCATTTCCTGAACTTAGAAAGGCAGGAAGAAAGCCAAAAAACAAGTAAAAAACTTCATAGCACGGCCATTTTAGGGTGCTAATGTTGGGAAGGAGAGAAGGTCTACCCACCCCCTAGGCGATACTGGATGAGGAATAAACTAAGAGGGCACGTCCAGGGAGCGGGGGTAAGGGATGCACATAGAGGGCGGTGCACGATCACCTTAGTGCATGCATTACAAGCTACATGGTAGATGTGGATGTGAATGCCATCTTGGCAAGCGGCAGCCATCTTAGAAGTTGGGCCCAAGCGCGGCAAACATTTTGTGTGTTATTAGGCTCCTTGCATGAGCGCAAACACCATCCCCACCCTGACCAGGTATGAGAGATACACAAACACCTTCATTGTTCAGAAAGTTGCAGGCCCTCGCGCCCTGGTCATGAGAAGGGAGTAGAGCACCTCTTGGCAGTACCATCCCACAGAGCTCATAGCAAGGCTCTCCTGCCCCCAATGATCCCTGCATGAGAAACACAGCTTTACCTTGCTTTCATCCCATGGCCCCCGCATGCCACAGCACCACCCAAATCCAGTCCATAAAACCTTAACACCCCTCGATTTATCACTAAGATCAGAAGGCAAGGCTATTGCGCCTTCAGGAATGGGTCACGTGATTTGTGCAGCGAGGTGCAGGGTGGCATCAGAATTATAGCCCAAAACTAAGGTGGAGGACCGTGGGAGTTGCCGATCTGTCTGGGAGCGAGTGAAGTGTGTGTGTGCGAGTTAGTGTCAGAGTAGCTAATTGTTAAGTAAGCTCACCACGGATGAGGAGCCCAGCAGCAGCTACATGAACAAAGATGGACAGATGAAGATGGACCAATAATAATTCTTCTCATTTATATAGCGCTACAAACCCTCAGGCATCTGAGCGCTGCTTATTACCCACGGTGTGTGGTGCATATTTATCGACCTCGGAAGGATGAAAGGCTGAGTTTGGCCCTGCTGAGATTCAAACCTGCATCGGCAGGCTCTGCACAGATGTCAAAGCAAGCGCTCTACTTGCATTGCAATCTGTACGGCCAATGGCCTGACATACCATATGAAGCAGGTCCTACATCTATACAGACCTCCTCAAATGAGTATTGTAGAATTGTACTATATAGGATTAAATCATTAGTGATGCTGTATGAGGGTATAATGTACCGCACATGCCGTTCCGCGGCAGCAGAGTGCTGATGCAATCCTAATAAGTTATCCTAGCAAGAGTGTCTTGGGTCTTTTTTCCCCTAGCGGGCTGTATTTTTCTGGCGTGAGCATGCAGGGGCGTACCTTCACTAGCCACCTTTAGTAGTCATTTGTAGAACATGCAAAAGAACATGAGTAAAATGGTCCAAAAACAGTAGACATAACTCTGCTGCCACCAGCCTGTCTTGTGCACATTGTAAAAGTAACCAAAAAGCTATTATATAAAAAGATAAAAGGACACAAATGATCCTAACTGCACTTGAATGTAAAGATGTGTGGAACTGTAACAATATAAGAAATTCACAGTAATGAAAGTCTTAAGGACTAATCAGTTTTCCCATAAGAATGGGCAAACAGGCAAGAGAAGTAAAGCAAAAGGCTTTACATGCATCCAAAAAGTCAGGACAGCGTTCAAAACAAAGCAAAAAGAAAGGGTGTCCCATGGAAGTCTATGGGAGGAAAGCAGCAAAAAGAAAATGGACAATTATTAATGATTTAGTGACTTCCAGGTCTAGTGACAAAGCCAGGTGAGCAGACAGGTGAACACTGTAGATGCAGTGTTCCAAATTCATTCTCTGGCACATAACAGGGCTTTGGAGGATGGGGGTCGGCTTGATGAGACCCAAAGGAAGAACGAGTATGCAACATGCTACTTACCTATAACTCCTGTTCTCCAGCATTGGTATCTTACTAATGGATTCACATGCTCCTAAATATTCCTCAGGCTAGGAATCCTCTGCAATATTAAAGCAGTTTGCTTTAAAGCTTAGAAAACTGCTTGGCACTTATATGGACTATTGCTGCCACTTTGGGTCAGACTGCCCCAGCCCATGAAACCAGTCCTCCTTAGCTCCACCCCTGGAGGCTGTCTTCCGATTTGTAAGCACATGTAATGTGGTAGTAGGAACCAAGAAGAGCACAAGAGAGGGGTAGGAGGGAGTGTTGCATGTGAATCCATGAAATAAACCAATGCTGAAGAACAGGAGTTACAGGTAAGTAAAAGTGTTCCTTCGCCAGCATTGGATCTTTCATGGATTCACATGCTAATGAATACAATTAGATAGCAGGTCACTACATAACCATTGGGAGGCGGAATAGCTCAACAGAAGCAATGAAAACTCACCTCTGGAACAATTGCTTCAAGCAGATAGGTTGCGAAGCACTGTCTGGCCAACACCAGACCCCTACCTTTAATCCCGGTCGATGCAGTCTAATTTTGTGAAGGTAAGTGTAAACCTCCACATAGCCGCCCTGCAGATGGTGAGCAGGGGCACACCAGACAGGTAAGCCATGGCTCTGGTGGAATGCGTCTTCGGTCTACCTGGCTGCGGCCTGTTTGCAAGGCGAGGATTTTGCAATATGCAGCCAGATAGCCACCTGGAAATGGAAGCCTTCGACATGGCTGTCCCCATTTCAACAGGTACGAAAGTCACGAAAAGTTAAGAAGTTCTGGGAAAGTCTTGTGCGTGCGATATAGAACTTCAAGGGATGGACAACGTCCAGTGAACTGAACGCCTTCTCTGCAAGAGAGGAGGGAGAGCCAAAGAACGTTGGCAGGACTAACGGCTCATTGAGATGAAGAGGATTTCACCATGGGCATAAACGAAGGATGAGTGCATAGCACCACCCTGGACTGATAGAAAGTCAAATACGGTGGCTTACAGGAGAGAGCTTGCAACTCTCCTACACGTCTCATGGATGTAATAGCCACCGCAAAAGCAGTCTTCCATGACAGAAACTTCAAAGGAGCCCAGTGCAGAGGCTCAAATGGCAGCCCCAATAGCTTGGAGAGAACCACATTAAGTTCCCAAGCCACAGGAGGTGCCTTCACTGCAGCAAAAGCTTGAACCGGTCCCTTGACAAACACTTTAACCAGCCTGTGTGACCCAGAGAGAAGTATGGCCAGTGCTGCGAGTATAACGAGACATAGCAACAAGGTGGACTTTTATGGAAGCATGAGCCAGGCCTACTGCAGCCAACAATGGAAGATATGGCAGGATCTGATTAGAGTTGATCCAAAGAGGGTTAAGCGGCTGTGACTGACACCATATGGTAAAACGTTTCCACTTGTGCTTGTAGCAGGAAAGAGTGGATGGCGATCTAGCCTTGGCCAGAATGTTACGGCATTCCAAACATAATGTGAACTATTCAAATTCTAAGGCTGCAGGAGCAAAGCACTCAAATGTATGGATGCTGGGTCATAGTGAAGTAATTGAGTCTTTTTCTCTGGAGAGCAGGTCCGGAAGCAAAGGCTGTTTGGTGCAAGGTGATAGACCGATGAAGGTCAGCATACCAAATCTGACAATGCCAGGCCGGAGAAGTGAGGATCATCTTGCATCAGCTCTGTTGTCAGTCTAGAAAAATTGATACCTCTACTGTGTGACCACAAACGTATTTTGGTGGCCGTGGGCCAACCGTCTCATGCACGATATGACAGAATATAGTTAAAATTGCTGGGTATGTGCCCATTTACCACAGCATGCTGGGAAAGGAATAGGGTGGTATGTACAGCCATTACCATTAAGTTCTGCATGTAGTGCATCTTTAGGTGCAATGTTCTATGGGAAATGGAATGAGTGTAGTACGGGTCAATTAGACAGAACCAACATGAATGAGTTTGAGGAAATAATAATGAAACCTGTGGGTTGTTCCATATTCCATAAAGCACAAGTAATGGCCCCAGAGCCCACGAGGAAAAGTACGCGAAAGATAACACGAGAAAATAGACAGGATAGACCAGAAACACATCTGTAATGACGTTTCGTGTAAGAACAGAAGGGGACAAAGATGCAATCCCCCCCATCTTACACAGTGAATTATAGCCCAAGAACTGTCCCTTTGTGTCTAAAAAAGAAAGGCTCTTTTTCAGTCGGAACAAATACTGGGTGCATGAATACAGTGGTATTGAAATGGGAAATAGAACCAGTATATGTGGGAGATCCAGTTTATTTTATATGTGAAGAGAAAGCATATCCTTGGTTGCCCAGAAACTGGGGAGGTACACGTTTCCTAGGTCTACTGTTCCCAGGAGTATTCCTCTTAGAAACAGCAGACATGGCCAGACTATCCAGAACTAGAGAAAAAAGAACCGACGAGGGTGTTTTGATAGCAACTGATGTAGCAAAATCATTCATTCCATTCTTAGGGCAGATAGTGAACTCCTATAATATAAGGAGGCTGTCCAGAATACAAAAAAATACCATAAACACAACGACAGATATACTTTTTAACATGACGTTGGAAGAAAGAGGAATCAGGTTAATGACGGTGCAAAATAGAATGGCTCTCGATGCAATCCTGGTTGATGGTGGGGGAATTTGCAAAATAGTGGGATCAGCGTGTTGTGTATATGTCGATGACTATTCCCCTACGATCTTTGAAGCGATAAAGAAAATGCATGTCCTAAGCTCTGAACTCCCTACTGAAGAAGGAAGCTGGGGAATAGGGTCTTGGTTTTGGGGAATACTGCGTTCTTGGGGATGGAAGTTGATTTCGATATTAGTAGTGGTGTTTGGAATATTCCTAACGTGCTGTTGTTGCATACATTGCCTACCAATAGTTTGCGCTGAGATAACTGAGGGATGTATGCATATGATGACAAAGAAAAAACAACCTCATGGTCGAGCTGACCAAGACACAAATGAGATGAAAACAGTAAAAGCGTTGATGGCTATAGATATTGATGAAGACGATGATGTTTACGATAGCATGCAAAATTCAGACATAAGTACTTCAGACTCATCATCACTAGAGGAGGTTTCAATAAATAGATGAGACGTTTGCCATACGGCCAAAGGAGGGTTTGTCAGTCTAGAAAAATGGAAACCTCTACTGTGTGACCACAAACGTATTTTGGTGGCCATGGGCCATCCGTCTCATGCACGATATGACAAAATATAGGTTTTCGAGTTTGCCAATGAACGGCCATTTTGATGAAACAAGAATCGCCATTTTGTTTTCTAACCATTGCGCATTGCTTTCTGTTCTTATTGCTTCGCAGTACATTTTCCGCTTTCCCTGCTAGACTGTAAAACATTGTTGCCTGCACGTATAAAGGACAAGGCCGCAGGGCCGCGAGGATAACAAGAGTTCATTGAAACACAACGTAGGCAGCGCCACAAAGAATGCCCGGCTCCCTCCCGAATGTAGCCTTGAAGCAGAGCTGCATGGCATTTAATCATTTCACAGCTGCCAGCCAGTCTCGTTACATGGTAGAATATGTTACAATAAAGCAGCTAAAGGCTTGAATTATGCTCTTCTTACGGCCCCCCTTTGCTGAGCCCCCTTAGAGCGTGTCGGCTCCCAGGACACGAATAGCACCTGATATAATAAAGAATCCTGCAGGGTTTTACAAGGAAGTAGAGTCCTGCCTGCAATCATCCGTGCTTACCATGGGTGACATAGACCTAATATTCCCAGTGATCCTGCCAGCAGACATATGGAAACAAATAAGAAAGGTGGATGACGCAACGGCCTTTGGCACCACATGGGCGGACTTGATAATAGAAGACAGGAATAAAGCGGTTGGAGGAACACCGGGACTTAACCTGGTAGCATTACCAGCACGAATAGTGCAGAAATGAAAAGAAATTGTCCCAGAGAAAATAATTCAATGAGACAAATTGACTGCATGTGTACAAGGCAAGGATGAGTTAGCTACAGATTATTTTAACAGATTTGAAGAAGTATTCACAGACTTCAGTGGGCAGGATGTGGGCTCGGAAGTGTGAAAAAGGTTATTTGTTGACAAATATGTGAGGGGGTTAAAACGTCCAATCCAGTATCTAATAATGACACCAGAGAGTGCATGGCAAGCAAAAACCCTATGTGAAGTATTACACATGGCCCAATATTATGAGCACAGAGTGACGGCGGCGAAAGAAAAAGAGAAGGATAGGGTAAATCCGAAAACATGGGTACTACTGCAGCAAGTAGTAGGACACAATAGAGGGAGAGGGAATGCACAAGGAAGGAGTAATTCAAATATGCATGGGGGAACAGTGGGACCAAATCAGTGTGCGTATTGTAAGGAGGAAGGACCTTGGTGAGCGCAATGTCCGCATCTACAGAATAGAAATGGGTCTGGTCAGAGGAGACAGCATAGACGACACCAAGGAGCGAATGGACCAAATAGGAATAGTATGCAGCACCACCACAATAACGGAGGTAATCAAAACCAAGCCCAAAACCAAAATGCCCCTAACCAGAGCCAGGGACAGCAAAACCAACAGTATGGAGACCAGAGTGGGGGAAATAGAGGAAAGAGTGGGAACGTTTTCGATACACAGCCAAACACGTATTACAGTAACAGCAATGATTACACATCGGACGATGTGTTACTTCCCCAATATGACAGCCCAGGACAGGGGTCGGAACCAGTGTCTATTCCCGTGAATCAGAGAGGACCCTACGTAGAAATGAGAGTCGGGAATGAGGAGCACCACTTTCTTGTAGACACAGGAGCGCAGAAGTGTTCAATAGACCACCACTTGGTTCCGGATATACAACTGTCAGGGCAAAAGAATGTTTCCGTAGGGTTCGCAGGTACACCAGTCATAAACCCAGTGTCCAAACGAGTCCCAGTTACTAGAAGACCATTTACTGAACATTGTCCTTTCCTTTTAACAGAAAATTTTGGGGAGAACTTGTTGGGATTAAATTTGTTGAAAAAATGAGGTTCTGTTATACATTGCACGGCAGACGGGGTGTTGCTACCGATTTGGCCACACGATGCCCCTGTATCAGAATTAATGTCCGAAACTTTACCAGGAGAACTAAGTAATGTGCCAACCTGTATATGGGCAATGCATGACAACGATGTAGGATGCTTAAAAATAGAGCCAGTAAAGATCATTTTGAAAGAAGGTGTTACCCTACCGTGAATTCCCCAGTATAGAATTTTGGCTGAAGGTGAGAAAGGATTGAAGAGTATCGTTACAGATTTGGTGAAATTAGGGGTAATTGAAGAAATTACAGGTAGTACATGTAACAGCCCGATTCTTCCAGTTTATAAAAAAGGAAGCAATGAAGTACCATACCGTTTTATAATTGATTTGCGCGCATTAAACAAGATAGTAGATCCACATTTCCTTTAGTGCCAGATGTCGCTACAAGATTGACAATGATACCTGTTTCAGCAGAATATTTTAGTGTAGTGGATTTGAAAAACGCGTTCTTCAGCATTCCAGTGGACAAGGACAGCAGATATTTGTTCGCGTTCACATTAGGACGACGATCATTTACATTCACGCGGATTCCGCAAGGTTACGCGGAAAATCCAAGTATTTACAGTAGAGCACTAAAAGAGCAGCTAGACATGCTAGAATCACCAGAGGGTTGTGTACTGTTGCAATACATAGACGATCTATTGTTAGCTGCAGATACAGAGGAGATTTGTAAAGAAAGTACTGTATTACTACGGTCACACCTAGCGGCACATGGCCATAAAGCTAGTTTGAAGAAATTTCAATATAATCGAAAGGAGGTGGTCTATTTGGGCTACCTACTTTCGAAAGAAGGGAGAAGGCCAACGCCAGAACGCATAGAAAGTATTTCTTGTATGCCTATTCCAAAGACACAAAAAGGAGTCAGAGCCATAATAGGCATGGCTTCATATTGCAGACAATGGATTGGTAGTTTTGTGTTAATTGTGAAACCGATGGTGAATTTGACTACAAAAGATGCGGTTATGCCATTACAGTGGGATGAGTAATGTCAGAAACCATTTGATCAATTGAAAACTGCATTATGCTCAGCTCCAGTTTTGGGCACGCTGAATTATGAGAAGGTTTTTAGACTGTTTGTGTGTGAAAGTGAAGGATGTGCATTGGCGGTTTTGACACAGGAACAAGGTGGAAGAAATAAGGTGGAAGAAATAGGCCATGCGGCTAATTTTCTTCTGCGCTGGACCCTGTAGCGCGCGCACTACCACAATGTTTGTGATCTGTCGCGGCGGCTGCTGCGTCAGTGAAACAAACGGAAGGGATGGTATTGGGGCACACTTTAATTCTGATGGTGCCACATGCCATAGACGTTCTATTAAATAGGACACAGACGCAACACTTCACCTCTGCTAGACTGACAAGATCTGAGATTATCTTGTTCGCGCCCCATATCCAAATTATGAGGTGTAGCGCTTTGAATCCTGCAGAATTAATGCCACTACCCATAAAAGAAATTGGGGAGGATGAATCACCCCCCCACGATTGCTTAATGGTCACTGAGGAAGAAACCAAGGGGAGAGTTGATTTAAGTGATACCCCACAGAACGAGCCAGATGGAGTTATTTTGTGACGGCTCATGTTTTAAATTACCAGATGGCACGACAACTGCCGCATATGCTATCACTACCCTAGAGTGCGTTGTAGAAAGCAAAAGAATCCCCTACAATTCGGCACAAGCCGCAGAGATAATAGGATTAACCAGAGCCTGCGAGATTTCTGAAAATGTTAATGCGAATATATATACTGATAGCCAGGATGCTTTTGGGGTGGTTCATAACTTTGGTCGACTCTGGGCTGAGAGAGGCTTCTTGACATCACATGGTGCCAGAATTTAACCTGGCCCTTTGATTGTACGATTGCTGTCTGCACTCACGCTTCCAAAGCGCCTAGCAATAGTGAAATGCGAGGCACACAAAAAGGTAACATGCAAAGTCGGAGAGGGAAACGCGTTTGCAGACAGAATTGCGAAACAAACTGCCACTGATTTAAATACCAAAATGATGACAGTTCAGACTGAGGAAGTACCCTGTATGATAGAAAATGGAGTTGCCACTGTCAAAGAAATGCAGGTCGAAGCTACGGCCTATGAAATACAAGGGTGGGCAGAGGGCTCTGCTGAGCTAGATCTGGAAGGTTGTTGGGTGGACAAGGGAACTAGAAACTGGATGTTGCCAAATTCCTATGTGACTGCAATGGTCACAATGGCCCACAGCCCTACCCACATCTGTGCGAAAAAGATAATACAGCACCTATCTACAGTATGGCAGAATGTAAACATAAAAAAGAATGCAGAGAGGTTGGTGCAGAACTGCATCACGTGTTTGCAACACAATGTAGGAAAGGGAACAGTGACTACAATAGGCAATTTTGGCCCGCCCTCTATGCCATTTGAGATGATCCATTTTGATTTCATAGAGATGGAGAGATGCCAAAACTTAAAATACGTCTTAGTGGTGATCTGTGCATTCAGTAAGTGAGTGGAGGCATATCCCTTGAAGGACTGCACAGCAATGAGCACGGCAAAAGTAACGCTCAAGGAATACTTTTCCAGATTTGGCTTGCCCCGTGTCTTATGGTCCGATAATGGACCACATTTTGTGGGTGCAGTGGTGTTACAGATATGGGCGGGTCTTCAGATTGATAAGAGATTCCATAGTTCAAGGCATCCGAATTCAGCCAGTCTTGTGGAGAGGCACAACGGGATTCTCAAATCAAAAATTAGTAAAATATGTGCGGGGAGCAAGTTGAGTTGGGTGGATGCATTACCAATAGCACTATTATTCATGCGTACGTCTATACAGGCTAAAACTGGGCTCTCCCCGCACGAAATCGTAATGAGGCGGCCGGCAAATGTATGGTGCGCACCACAGCCAAAACGACTTAGTGAGATAGAACATCCTGTGCTTAGTACTTATTGTGGCCTTTTAATGCAGAAATTGCATTTGATTCATCAGCAGGTACAGGAGGCATTACCAGTGAGATACACCGGTCCGGGGCACGCGCTGAAGCCAGGAGACTGGGTGCTGCTAAAGAATTTTGAAAGAAAGTCATCGTTAGCACCCAGGTGGCGCGGGCACCATCAAGTACTCTTGGCAACGCAGACGGCGATACGGGTGGATGGATGGAAGTCATGGATCCATGCCACCTATGCCAAAAAGATTCCAACTTCACTGAAAGACTTGCCTGACCCAAATGACCGGAAGGAGACAGCAGTCCCAGAAACGGAAGAAAATGTTGCCAGTAAGCAGCCACCAAATCTGCCAAGACGAGAAGTGGAACTCGAAACAAAGCCTGAGACAATTGCCAAAAAGGGGGAAGGGCAAAGAGTGCCCCAATGTTGCCCAGCAGAATCGACATCACTGTTGTCCGACACAAAATCTGCCTTGCAAATACCAGCAGAAACAAACCGTGTACCCCTTTGGCGCCCATCAGCACTTGCCAGCACGCCAAAGACCGAATCTGCATCACTGGCGCGCGCATACCAGCACCTGCAGTAGCGCCACAGGCTGACTTTGAGCCTGAATCTGGAAGTGCACCGGCACTGTTCACAGATCACACGATACCAGGAGTGAGGCGATACAATTTGCGGCCTCGAAAGACAAAGTGATCCACAGTTCTTTGGTGTTTATGTCAACCTCTGGTTCTGCTCATGGACGGAGAAGGAACTAGGAGGTGTAGAGGAGAGAAGCGTGAGAATTGTGCAAGTCGGACAATTCAAGACTCGCGGCTCCTCGGTGCGATCATAAAAAGTACATGTGTCAGGAACCAGAGCGGACAAGCTGGGCGCACATGGTACTAAGGCAATAGATAACTGATCAGAAGTCCTCTGAGCAGTACGAGAAAGAACAAGTGATCTTGCCTAAAAATAAATAAGCAAATCCAGGCTATAAAGGACTGGCAGAACTGAACTGTGACAAATCCGTTGAACTTACTGACATCAGAGCAAGCGCGACGAAGAGAGATATCCACGACGAACTGTAATAAGGAAGAAGAAGGACGATGAGAAACATGTCGGGACCGGCTCCAGCCTCCTCCTGCACCACTGCTGAGAATGAGTCAATTTTAAAGACTGTAAGCTTAAGAAAAACGCATGGTAAAACGAACTGTATGCTGGCACTGACAATAATAATGTGCTTTATGAGCGTGGTAGCACCAATAACGACAGCCTTAATATTATGGTATGTGGAATCGATACACCCTTAGAAATGTTTTTACCAATAGTTAGTATATCCACTACTGAAAGCCCGGTTTAGGTGATTACTTATAACCTGCCTCCAATGGAAGAAAGCCACAGGGAAGGTTTTGGGAACAACACGTTGTTATTAATCATGAATATGACACATGCAATTCTGAAGAAAACAAAATTGCTGGGTATGTGCCCATTTACCACAGCATGCTGGGAAAGGAATAGGGTGGTATGTACAGCCATTACCATTAAGTTCTGCATGTAGTGCATCTTTAGGTGCAATGTTCTATGGGAAATGGAATAAGTACGGGTCAATTAGACAGAACCAACATGAATGAGTTTGAGGAAATAATAATGAAACCTGTGGGTTGTTCCATATTCCATAAAGCACAAGTAATGGCCTCAGAGCCCACGAGAAAAAGTATGTGAAAGATAACACGACAAAATAGACAGGATAGATTGTCCCCACCAGAAAAAACATCTGTAATGACGTTTCGTTTAAGAACAGAAGGGGACAAAGATGCAATCCCCCCCCCCCCATCTTACACAGTGAATTATAGCCCAAGAACTGTGCCTTTTTGTCTAAAAAAGAAAGGCTCTCTCAGTCGGAACATATACTGGGTGCATGAATTCAGTGGTATTGAAATGGCAAATAGAACCAGTATATGTGGGAGATCCAGTTTATTTTATATGTGGAGAGAAAGCATATCCTTGGTTGCCCAGAAACTGGGGAGGTACATGTTACCAAGGTCTACTGTTCCCAGGAGTATTCCTCTTAGAAACAGCAGACATGGCCAGACTATCCAGAACTAGCGTAAAAAAGACTGACGAGGGTGTTTTGATAGCAACTGATGTAGCAAAATCATTCATTCCATTCTTAGGGCAGATAGTGAACTCCTATAATATAAGGAGGCTGTCCAGAATACAAAAAAATACCATAAACACAACGACAGATATACTTTTTAACATGATGTTGGAAGAAAGAGGAATCAGGTTAATGACGGTGCAAAATAGAATGGCTCTCGATGCAATCCTGGTTGATGGTGGGGGAATTTGCAAAATAGTGGGATCAGCGTGTTGTGTATATGTCGATGACTATTCCCCTACGATCTTTGAAGCGATAAAGAAAATGCATGTCCTAAGCTGCGAACTCCCTACTGAAGAAGGAAGCTGGGGAATAGGGTCTTGGTTTTGGGGAATACTGCGTTCTTGGGGATGGAAGTTGATTTCGATATTAGTAGTGGTGTTTGGAATATTCCTAACGTGCTGTTGTTGCATACATTGCCTACCAATAGTTTGCGCTGAGATAACTGAGGGATGTACGGAGGGATGTATGCATATGACACAGAAAAAACAACCTCATGGTCGAGCTGACCAAGACACAAATGAGATGAAAACAGTAAAAGAGTTGATGGCTATAGATATTGATGAAGACGAGGTTTACGATAGCATGCAAAATTCAGACATAAGTACTTCAGACTCATCATCACTAGAGGAGGTTTCAATAAATAGACGAGACGTTTGGCATACGGCCAAAGGAGGGTTTGTCAGTCTAGAAAAATGGATACCTCTACTGTGTGACCACAATCGTATTTTGGTGGCCGTGGGCCAACTGTCTCATGCACGATATGACAGAATATAGGTTTTCGAGTTTGCCAATGAACGGCCGTTTTGATGAAACAAGAATCGCCATTTTGTTTTCTAACCATTGCTCATTGCTTTCTGTTCTTATTGCTTCGCAGTACATTTTCCGCTTACACTGATCGACTGTAAAACATTGTTGTCTGAACATATAAAAGACAAGGCCGCAGGGCCGCGAGGATAACAAGAGTTTGTTGAAACAACGTGGGCAGCGCCAGGAAGAATGCCCGGCTCCCGCCCGAATGTAGCCTTGAAGCAGAGCTGCAGGGCATTTAATCATTTCGCAGTTGCCAGCCAATCTCGTTATATGGTAGAATATGTTCGAATAAAGCAGCTAAAGGCTTGAATTATGCTCTTCTTACGGCCCACCTTTGCTGAGCCCCGTTAGAGCGTGCCGGCTCCCAGGACACGAATAGCACCTCATAGATAGCAAGGTCTGGAATGCAACTCTCCCCCCGTATGTAGCTCGCTTCCAAGAACAGAAGCGCTGTGTTCTGTTCAACAACTGAAAGATGCCTCCGCACTCACAAATTGCAAATTGTTACTAGAATAGATGTTTGAAGGTGTCATAGTTGTCGAAGATGTCCATCATCACACCAAGTTCAAAGAAACCCAATAAAGGGGCGGTGTTAAACATGTCATAGCTGATTGTTTGATATGCATTTTGTTTATATGTAACTGATGTACGTAATTCACTCTCTTGCGTCCCTCGAGGTCTAGAGATACACGTCGCGGGGCATGAGACCGAGTTGGCCAACAGACTTTTGCTTTGCAATAAACCCTAGCTTTGGGAATACCACCTTGTGTCTGGCGTATCCATCGTGTGTGGTGACTCGCCTTGTTTCCATAGACGTTAGGGGCCCCTAGGGGCCCCTTTCACTGTTTGAGTGTATTAATGACTCATAGAAGCAGGATTGGAGAAAATGCATAGAACAGACCCTCTAGGGTACAGAGAAAGCATCTGCTAGATACCTCATTTGAGGATACCTTCTGGCAAACTGGGCGCACTTGGTGTTGGCCACCATGGCAAACAAGTTGATCAGAGAACAAATCCCATTTCAAAAAAAGATAAATAACTTGGTCTTATGGAGTTCCCTTTAATGGCAGGATCACAGTTCCCTGCGGAGGGAATCTGTAATGACATTGTGGATCCCAACCAGGTGCAACGGAATGAGGAACATCTTGCGTGATGTCGCCCAGTTCCACAGCGTTTGCGCTTCCTTGGATAGAATTTGGGAGCATGTCCCTCCCTGCTTTCTGATGTAGTACATGGTGGTTGTATTGTCTAAGAAGATGCAATCAACCTTGCCTTGGAGGTGTGGCTTGAAGGACTTGAGGGCCCAGAACACTGCGCAAAACTCAACACATTGAGGTGTAGCCTTTCGTCTTCTGGCTTGCAGAGGCCTCTGGCATGGAAGTTGTCTGTGTGTGCAGCCAAACCTTCCAGTGAGGAGTGTTCATCACCCTGATTTGATGCTCTGGAGAGCCTTGTGTGAGGCGTCGCTGAGAATTCCACTAGTGCAGAGTTCAGTGGAACACCAGGCTGAGTGTGAACCGTCGTTCCCATTTCTATCGCGCCTAGAAACACTTGTGTACATGCATGTTATAAATTACTCATCACATCAAGAGTCCGAGAACTGCTTCCACCTGGAGTCCAGAAACTTGTGGAGAGGACTCATAGGCAGCCTGCAGTGAGGAACCAGAGGGAGGCAGGATGACACACCGAGCAGCGCTTTGATTGAACAAACTACTATGGTCTTGACCCTTGTTAGGGAGAATTCTCAAAAATGTGCTAATGCCCTCTACCTTAGAGACACCCAGCAACTTTTCTGGATTTTGAGGACTTGATTTTTTGGACCTGGAGAGAGTGAGACCCTCCCCCCCCACCCCCCCACTCATGTATTTTAATGTGATTTTATACACTGTTTCTTTTGGTTATGGAGTCTAACGAACTCCATAGGCTTCATCTTTTACATTGTGTCATACAGCACATTCAGTGCAGTGGCACAGGGAAGTCTTCCAGATTTCCCAAGGTTTAAATACCTTCTCTGGGATAAACTACTGTTTCCCAGAGCAGTAAAGTGAAATTTATTTTACTTACCATTTTAACTTTCTAGACCCATCACACAACATCTTACAATAGAATGCTGGAGGGGTTACTTAGTATCCCCTGTGTCTAGATCCTCATGTAACATTTTTATGTTACCTTTTCCTCACCGAATGGCTGGTGGCAGTGGTTTTCGTTTTTAACTACTGTGGTTTGCATTTACCGCAACTGTTCTCGGCTCCGGTAAAGCAACCGCAGGAGCCATCTTTTTTCAAAATGGCACAGAGCCATCTTTGATAAAATGGCCCCCCGGTCTTTTTTCGCCATGTCTTTGTTGAAAGGTCCTTCTAGAGAGTTTCTCTGAGCACCAAACCAGGTTTGGTCTCTTTGTTCCTTTCACCTTTGGCAGGGTTTCTGAGTGAAACCCGCCTCTGGCTCCAGAGTGTCTGGGGTAGGCAGGAAGAGGGAGGTGCCCAAAACTCCCTGTGCTTAGTCTCATAAGAAACCCAAATGCACTCTGTGGTGATTGGCTGGCTGACTGTCCGGCAAGGACAGCCACCCTGTTGGGTGAGTGACAGCTAGGTTGGAATGATTGGGAGAGAACTGAATAAAAGGCGAGTCTTTTGGCTTGGAAGGCAGAGTCGACCACTGGACGAAGGAACCGAAGAAGAGCTTGAAGAGGAAGCCTGCTACAACTCCTGGACCGTTGGTTTGCATGGTGAAGCTCTGCTGCAGTGCCAACTTGCCAAGTTCGTATCGACAGAGAAGCCCCTGCAAGGACGACTTCTCCCTTTAAGGTGGTGGGACCAATCAACTCCAAAGTAAGCCACCTGGACATCCATCTCGGAGCTGGTTGAATTTCCTCAGAGTTGCTGCAGAAAACCGAATAGCCAGGGAGAGGAACACCAGATTGTGTGTGTTGCTTTTAAGCTGGCTTAAAGCTATTGGAAGACCCTGCGGACTCCCACAAAGCAGGACTGACCAAGCCTGAGCCCCCTCAGCAGAGTGCGGGACCCCAGAAGCAAGGAAAGCCCACCTTGACCTCCAGGAACCACGTAGTTTCTATTTGCGGTAGACGCAAGAAGCTAAAACGCGAAACATCCACTGAAAGTGAAGTTTGCCAGTTGCCAGTCCCAGTGCATTGCAGGAATCCCCCCGACATCCTCCCTCTTACACCACGACTGAGGCCCAGGAACGGTGAGATCTGCAGAGCTGCACAGGAACAGAAGTCATCAGCTGCATCTTTTCTTCTTTACCAAGGTACTGTAAAACAAGTCTAAGAGAACTTCCCTCTTGCTGTGGAAGTGCTTGTAACTTCTGCAACTCACAAGTCTAATCAGCTTGTGGCCCTACATTTGATTCTTCTTTTTATCAAAGACTCATAAGAACGTGTGCAAAGACTTTTCCATTTACTGACCTGAAGTGCTGCATCCTAAACAAAGACTTTTGCCCATTGACTTTGGCTTATCCTATTGAACTGTATGACTAAGAGGATCTGAAAGTATTTGCCCCGCTTAAGAATATTGGTGATCTCTTGTGTTCTAATAACCTCTGCCTTTTACCAACTTTTAAGAGTGTTCTGATTGCTAACAGTAAGATATTAATGTCCCCAGCACCCTTGTTATTGAAGTCACCTGTGGGGGTAGGTTCTGTCTCCATCCCAAAAGGGTCTTGTCCGATTCAGAAACTGAAAGTGTACAGTATTGAAGGGTATTTGTGTGTTACTATTATATTGCCCCCTTCTAAAGAAGGCTTTATAAAACTGACTGATAAATAAATGAATTGTTCATGCAAGAAACCTTGAGTGTAAGAGTTTATTTGAATACCTGTAACTGTGAATCTTTGTGTAACTCCACTACAGCTCACATTTCCCCTCTTGCGATAAGCCTGGCTGCTCAACACGCTACCAAAACTGTGAAGTTCAGGCTTATACCAAAGGTTGGGTAGCCTATACCTGTAGTCATAGTTGTTTTTAGTGTTCCCAGATGGTACTGCATTCAACCTTTGCTTAACACCCCTCTCCTCCAGAGGAGGAGCCAGGCAATGCAGTGTATATAATTGTGAAACAAGGAATGGAGCATTCTGAGAGGACACACAGGACTTCGGAACGTTGGAGAATCTCAGAGAGGGCAGGCATTGGATGGTATCTTCTGTGTGTTGCAGTGCTAGCGGGTGAGACTGGGCGCAGAACAGCCAGTCGTCCAGGTAATGATAAACGTACATGCAGGGTGGCGCAGACACCAGGGTGAAGTGTGGCTTGGCCTTTGAAGGCTGCGGTAGAAAAGAGTGCTGGAGGAATCTCTTTGTCCACACTTGTACTCATAGTAAAAGAAGCTAGCACTGACACGGTTTGGATGCCAATGCTGGTCTCTGAGGCAGAGCAATCCTGGCAACTGTGGTAGTGGTCACCAACTAAGCGATCATGGACGGAGCAGTCGACCAGGAGGTAGATTTTGTTCGACAGAGTTGTCGACGGGACTCATTGACGAAGTAGCTGGTCTCGACAATGATTTACACCTGTAGCTCGTCGACCGAGCGTGGCTCGTTGACGGGGTTGTCGTCGTGGATATTGACGGATGTCTCTTCTACAAAGAGCGGGGCAAGTGTTTATAGTAGTCTTAGTCGACGCGGTGTGGAAAGGGCCCTCGATGCAGGCTGAGGTCTGGCAGCTGCAGACGTCGGTGGAAGGGAGGCTAAGGGGGGGGGGAATTAGGGGTGGAGGGTTTCAGTTTAAATAAGTGACTGCTGTCCCCTTTTAGGTTTCTTTCCCAGGGAAATGTCCTCATGTGACTGCAACCTCTGTGTAGAGTCTGTTTTATGTGCCTGCTATCCCTGGCAGAGGCATGACTTCGGGCCGAGGCAGAGTCATAGGTCCTGGCGCCCTCCTCTAACCACGCCACCAACCAGCGAGGACAATGAGGACTGAAAAATGGAGCAGTTGTCCACATCGTGGTCCGGGGGCAGGAAATATATGCAAGTTTTCATGTTGATCGTCCACAAAAATATTCATGAGGCGACACTTGGAGCAAAGGTCTCAAACTGGAGAAGGAGTCTCGTAGCAAGAAGATCCTCTGATGGCCTAGTAGACCTTAAAACTTTGGAAGAAGCAATACAAAATGTGTTTCCTCTAGACACCTACAAAAAAGACTTGACACTCTATTAGCAGAAATGTCAGCCTTCAAAGAAAGTACCCTAACCGAGCGGGTCCGCAGGATGAATAAAGACTTACATTTTTTGCATGAAAAAGCATTTAAATATACACAAGACAACTACTTTCAGACTGTGGCAACAGGAAACTCTGCGCAAGGCGCACAGAAAAAAGTTCAATTTAGGAACTCTTCATTCAGCTCGAGTAATGGTAGCTCTAATGGAGACCCGACTCCCAGACAAGGCCAATCCAACCGCCGCCCTAGGAATTCAAAAAACAACTACCAAGGGAAAAATAATTCTAATCGTGGTGCCTTCCAAAACAAAGGTAGAACTCAGCCAACTGCACAGCCTTTTTTTGAGAGAAACCCAGAGGACTGGGACCTGGGACTGGGACCTGGAGCCACGAGTCACCCACAGTATGCAAGCATTATGGTGAATCTCTCCGAATACACACCAACAGAAGATGAAATCAAGGTTATTGAGAAGGGATTGGGATTTGTACCCACTAATGATTTTTCCAAGGCATTGACTCTGAACCTGACAACTCGGACTCCAAGCTACACAACAAATCCACTTTCAGTGTCCCTAGTCAAGCACAAAACGCAGAGGCCAAGGTATTCCAGAAATATGTACTCCATGATCTAGAACAATTGGAAAAGACCAGAAACAAAAGGACATTCACGAACATGAGTACACGTGAAAAAAATGCAATGCGAGATTCTCCTTACGAATGATAAAATTGTTATCCGAAAGGCGGACAAAGGGGGAGCAATAGTACTACAAGGCAAATACAAATATAAACGGGACTGCAACAGACAATTACTTGACTTGGACAACTATCGGCATCTTGACTGTGACCCCACTGACAAACTCAAGGAACTTATTGGGCAAAAGTTGAGCAGGCCAAACAAAGGGGGTGGATTACACCAAAGGAAGCTGACTTCCTTATTAAAACCAAACCCTTATTCCACAGTTTTACACGTTGCCCAAGATCCATAAGTCTCTGTCCAACCCGCCAGGCAGACCGATCGTGTCAGGTGTGGAATCAGTACTTGAACCCCTGTCTAGTTTTAGGTATACATTTCTTCAACCTTTAGTTCGAAAGATTGAATCATACATACAAGATACCACTCAAATGATCAAACTAGTGAAAGGCCTACCTTTTGACACCGATATAGAAATCCTCCTGGGTTTAGATGTGGTGGCTCTATACACTAGCATCCCACAGAAAGAATCCATCGAGATGCTTGAAGAAAAACTCCTGAATAATCATACAGTGGGCAAAACCCCAATTTCTTTCATCCTTTGGTGCGCTGAGATGAGTCTACAAGAAAATTAATTTCATTTCGACTGTGATTTTTACGAACAGATCCAGGGGACGGCAATGGGGGCTACACTAGCACCCATCATTGCCAATCTATATATGGAATTCTTTGAGCTTTCTAAGATTGTCCACATCACTAATCCTTTACTGAAGAACATTATCAAATGGAAAAGATACATTGACGACATTTTCGTTATATGGAAGGGTACACCAACAGAACTCATTTCCTTAACCGGATGAACATCCAAAATCGGTTTCTAAAATTTACCTCGAATTCGAGCAAAGAACTGAACCTCTTGGACATTACAATAACAGACATACAGTCCAAAACACTGTACGTCAAACCATACAATAAACCTACTGACAGAAACTCAATGCTCCACTACGAGAGCTTTCACCAAAAACATGTGCGGGACAACCTGCCACTCAGTCAGTTTTTGAGACTGAAAAGAAATAGCTCCACCAAACATGAAAGACAACTTGGAATTGAGGGGTTACCCCAAACAAATAACCACACAAGCCCTAAAAAGGGCTAAAAATAAAATAATCGAGAATCCCTGTTGGAGTATAAAGAACATAGCTCACGGAACAATCAGGATACTAAACTAGTGTTCGTGAATACCTACAGCGATATGTCAAACAAAATTAAGAAAATCATCCTAAAGAATTGGTCTGTATTGAATAAAAGCGAGACCCCGGTCCCAAGACCTGTGGTTGCATTCAAACGCAGCAAAAATACCAAAGACCACATCACCCGGAATGACATTACGCCAAGAATCCAACAACAAAGAAGCATTACGGAAATATGGAACATGCCTCCAATAACAGGTCATTTTCCATGTGGTCATTGCATCTACTGCAACTCGACAAAAAGAAGCACAGAAGTTGATTTGGGTCTTTGCTCGCCTTGGAAATAAACCAAACACACAAACTGTAACACAAGTATGGTTATTTATGCTATCTGGTGCCCATGCAAGAAATTCTACATTGGGAAGACAGACAGGAAGGTGAAATTGAGGATTGGGGAGCATAAGAATTGCCTAAGGAACAGAACTGCGAATGCCCTATTGGTTGACCATTGGATTGAATTTGGGCATGGAACCGAGGATATACAATGGACAGTTCTATACAAATTGACACCCAGTCCTGATACCAGCAGAGAAAAAAAGGAACAGTAAATCATCTTTTTAACCAAGAGTGCAATCTCAGGGCTTAATGACAAAATTGATTGGCTTAATATCTGAATAGAGAACCAATTCAAAACTTGCTTTGGGCAAACTGCCTACCAACAACATATGGATGAGTCCACGTACATCTATCACTCTGCAAAAAGATTTGGAGAGTGCTTCAATCATACACAGAACAGTGTACACCCCGAGTCCACTGACAATGGGAGTTAAACATTTAAACACACGAGCATCTTGTCCTTACGGAAGTGTGTTTTGTGTAGAGGACCCATAAAATACTAGTCGTTGTCGTTGCACTTTTGAAATCCTGACCCACTTTGGGCGGTTTTGCTGCTTACCTGCGTCAGCACTGTAACGAGGACTTAGCCATTCTGTCCTAGATGGTTCGCTTTTTCTTCCTCTCTGTATTTTTTGCAACGAGGCGATTGGCATTTAGGGGTTAATTTATGAATACCGCATCAGAATATTGAGACAGGAAACACATGTTCGACGGCAAGCTTTGGCTGCATCACGTCCGTATACCTAAACTTAGGATCACGTGGTAATATGGGTTCCAATAGGAACCCAAGAGTGCAAGAGCCGATCGGATTACTTCCACTCACATAAACATAGTATCATGTGACACAATAGGCTCCAATCAGAACGTAACCGTGCAGACGTCCCTCCGTACTTAGAGACGTATGGAAGCACATCACGCATACATCCTGGTCCACGCCCACTTTAGAATCCGGAATACGGCGCCGTACGGAACAAGGATAGAACTCTCCTTGGTAAGGATTGGACGCCAACAACCAGACGAACGCTCGAAGGGCTATAGTTAGCATGCCTTTCATTTCCTCTTCCCCTCTCTTTGTCGCCAGCTCCCTACACGCGACAGACTCGGGAGTCGTGGATGCATCTCGAATAGCCAGACGAGGTGCAGCTTAACTTGATACGGCTCCCCGCTATCTAACGGACTTTCTGTCACGGGTTTCCTTTTTTCTCACCTGTTTTTGCTGCCTTGCGGGATCCTTCGCCGGCGTTTTCTTCCGTGCTGTTCGGGTCTTGTATAAGCCCACTCGGCCATTGTCGGATTCCAGGATTCGTTCAGCTTCTTCGTCCGGGACCACAGAACTCCAGGAAGGAAGGTCGCACACGAGAGCGGTCTGCGCTGAACACGGATGGAATACAGGTACAAGGGGGAGGAAGGAGAAGGAATGGGTCCGGGAATTCGAGTAGCAACTCAGTTCCAGGAGCACGAACTGCGACGCACGTCTAGCCTCAGCCAACGATAGCGTTGAGACGCGCGGGGCCGCAGGGGCGTGGTTCCATTATGGAACGTGCTGCATGGACGTAAAGGTCGATAGACTGCTTTCTGTGAATTCGGCCATGTTGGGTGTACTACAGCGAGTAACCCCCGATGTGCCAGGGACCAGGACGACGAAAAGGGGCGTGATTGATGGATCATGACACTTTCCGTCATGTACACTGATCCCCGAGTCGGACTCCGGGACGTTTTACTTTGAAGGTACTATTGGTTTAGCCTAACTATAATACGGGTGGCTTTTCGCTCTCCCCTATCGTTTCTGATGTGGGTAATTTGTTGCCTTTCTCTACTTTTCAATCTTATAGACAACACAGCGACCAGTAGGGCAGATTACTCAGCTTTGCCCTCCAACACCAAGTAGTAATGTTTTCACCTCTCTGCGCATTCATCGCCTCTAAAGTACCTTGTGGTGGAATATATGATGCGTCATCCTAGACCATCTTATTATTGATGGTAAGCCAATTTCTAAACATACCCGCGGTTAAGCTAGCGGCAACTGCAAAATTGAGAGATTTCTCTCCTGGTTTTGCTAAGTGCTCGATGTGAGGAGTCTTTTGTGATGAAGTTTTGAAAAACGGTGTAGTCTTCGGATCCTTGTGTGGTCCCTATGTTGGCCGTTAGTGTTTATTTAACTTACACTAATACAACTGAGAAGCTAAATCGAGTTAGAAACTCGAAACTGGTAATTGAATACTAGTGAGCTTTTGGCATGACATTTGGATAGAATTTCTGATGGTCTTTTCTTGTTTTCTTTTTTCCTTAGGTAACACGTGGACTGAAAGTTTTTTTTTTTTAACCTTTTCTTTATTGTCATGTAGAGAGAACAGATAAACAACACGATGCATAGAACAAATGATATCGCAGTTGCATGCATGACATTACATATGTTTGAGAAGAACAGTTAATGGATGAGTCTTAGGATTTACACATTAGTGTGTTTCCGGGATGGTCAAGCTCTCTACGCCCGGAGGGGGAGATGATAAAAGTTCAATGTCCTCCTTGCTGTTCAAATAAGTACAGAACTCGGTCCATACGTTCTTGGGGCGAGAGGTCAACGGTAGGGTGTTCATGTAGTCCTCACACGTTTGAGTCCAGGTGAGGGCCTTTAGCCACATCTAAAATGATGGGGGGGTGTGGCGCTTCCAACACTGCAAAATGCATTTTTTGGCCACCATAGTTGCGACATTCAGAAATGTAGACCTCTTCCTAGCCTCGGGCTCGTCCCATACTCCGAACAGGACCGCCAAAGGTGCGGGAGAGATAGGAGACGCTATTATTTCAGAGAGGGTCTCCATGATGGCTTTCCAGTATGGGCCCAGTGCTTCACAAGCCCAGAACATGTGGATGTGTTCAGCATCTGTGGATTTACATCTAGGGCATTTGTGAGCCTGGTCGCGTGCAAACCTTCCCACCCTGTGTGGCGCGTAATATAGGCGATTCAAGAGCTTATATTGCATACATCGATATCTGGCAGTAAGGGAGGTCTTGCGTGTATGCATGCACATCTTTCTCCACAATGCGTCTGCAAGGGGTAAACCCAGTTCGTTACTCCACATATCGCGCGCTGGGTGCGGCGCATCATCAGGGATAAGCATCAGCATTTTATATAACGAGGATGTTATGCCTCTGGCCCCCGCCAAGTTAGTTATGTAATGGATTTCGGGCGAGTCTGGGGGTTCATCGGGATAGGCACGGATTGCTGCCTTCAACCTAAAATACTGCAGCAGTTCCAGCACTGAGCCAGAGTGCCCGGGCCGCCATGTCTGCGGGGTAATGAACTTCCCTCCAGGGTATAGGTCGGACAGTGCTCGATAACCCAGGTCGTGCCAGTGTTTCATAAGGAGTTTGTCATGAGTAGGGCCGAAGCCCGGAAACTGCCAGATGGGCAGCCATTTGTAGTACGGGTGGTGGTCAGGGTGTGTTTGTAGTAGTTTCCACGCAGTGGTGGTAGCTGCTACGGGATCGGCTGGGGCATCAGTATGGAATGTATGGTGGAGGATGAGGAAGAGGGTGTGGACTTCTTCACCTGCTAGTTTCTCAAGTTTCACATGTGGAGGAAGATCCGTGAATGTGTTCCAGTATGAGGCATGTTGCGCTTGTACGGCGGTCCAGTATTTGGCGAAGTCCGGGGCAGTGAAGCCACCCTTCTCGTAGGGAAGAGTCATATGTTGCCACTTTTTACGAACCGTGCCAGCATGCCATAGAAATTGGGAGCAAGTAGTATGTAGGTCCCTAAAGTATCGCCTCCCAGGCCAGATCGGCACATTTACGAAGATGTAGAGCAACTTAGGGACAATTATTTTGATTAGGGACAGCCTGCCCGATAAGGAAAGTGGGAGATTGTGCCACTTCGACAGCCGGGCCTCCACAAGTTGCGCCGCGGCTGCATAGTTGCCTGCAAATAGTCAGGATCTAGTAAGGGATACCTGAACACCGAGGTATCTAATAGCCCCAGGTGACCAGCGGAGGGGAAATTCACATTCTGGCTGGGAGGTTGCTGCCGTAAGCGGGAAGATTTCAGATTGTGTAATTTATGGTAAAGCCCAAAAATGTGCCAATTTTCGTTATGTCACGTATGATGGGCTCTAAATGGGCAGCCGGGTCTCTAATCTAGAGGAGCAAGTCGTCCGCATACAATGAGATTATCTCCGGAGTGTCTCGTAGGCGTATCCCCTCCCGTGTGAGTTTGTCTCTGACACTGTCTGCCATGGGTTCGAAAGCCAGCACAAAGAGTATTGGAGAGAATGGACACCCTTGGCGGGTCCCTCTATGGAGCGCGAAGGGGGCAAAACCTTGGAGTTGGTAAGTACTCTGGCCACAGGATTTATGTATAGTAGCTTAATATATGATATAATTTGCGGGCCGATTCCCATTTTGCAGAGTACCGCCCATATATACTGCCACAACACCATGTCAAACGCCTTCTGGGCATCAAGGGTGACCGCCATTGCACTGGCATTGGGGTCAATTCTGGACATGACGTTGAATAACCGGCAAATGTGAAGGGCTGTGGATCTACCTGGAACGAATCTGCTTTGGTCAGGGTGGACTAGGTGGGTCATTATGGGGAGGAATCTGCTAGCAATGACCTTGGCGAAGATTTTTGTGTAGGTGTTGATTAGTGACAGGGGTCTGTAGGACCTGCAATCATCAAGTGGCTTACCCGGTTTGGGGAGCACGGTGATGACAGCCTCGCGAATCGACTGGGGCAGGATAGCCAGCTCGAGTGATTTATTCCAGACTTCGAGGAGTCTGGGTGCAAGGATGGCTATATGCTTCTGATAAAACTCTGACGTGAGACCGTCTGGGCCGGATGCTTTGCCCTTCGGGCAGCTCGATATAGCTTCAGTTATTTCGTATAGGGAAATGGAACATATAGCGGATCTCTGGTAGCGCGGGAGAGAAGGGTCATGGGGATTTGGTCAAGCAGGAGGTCTGTCATGTGGGTTGTGTTCATGGTGGGGACCATATAGGGTTGTATAAAACGCTGTGAATGATTCAAGAATGTGCTGATCAGACCAGCGCAGGGTACCAGCCGTATCTTTGATGCAATCTATCCGGGTTCTGCCACTCTCTGCACGGCCCAATCTGGACAACGTCCTCCCCGGTCTGTCCCCTTCACCGTATTTACGAGCTGTCGTGGGGCGGGCATGGTATTGTATCTCCCTTTGATCATGTGCCTCGAACGTTTCGAGTTCCGATCTGATTTGTGCCAATATGTTCGGGGAAGGGGCGGATGTGTACTGCTTTTCAAGCTCTTTTAGTTTCACCCCTGACTGCTGTAAGCTGCTCCTAATGCTTTCGAGGACCCCGGCCTCCCTAGAGATGCACATCCCTCTGATGAAGACCTTGAATGCCTCCAACCCGACCCCATCGGATGTATCCTGTCTGTTATTGCATTCAAAGAAGGTGGGGATATCGGCCAGGATTTCAGCTTTGAAGACTATATCCCAGAGGGCCTCCGATTTGATTGAACGGGAAGGCTGGTTGTGTCCCAATGGGATTCGCAGCATTACTGAGGAGTGGTCCGAAAGTGTGCGCGGCAATATCTGTATCTATGGCCTTACCCACCATTCCACTTGATATGAGGAATGGGTCTATCCTAGATAGGCTATCATGTACTGATGAGTAAAAGGTATGTTCTCTCGCCTGTGGGTGGAGCACTCTCCATACATCTTTGAGACCAAATGCATGCGTGTGTGTGTAATCTGTTTGCCGCACGTGAGGTGGCTCTTCGGGCAGTCCCAGATCTGTCAAGCTCGTTGTCCAAAATCAGATTCATATCCCCCCCATATGATTGGGACCCCGACGTATTTCGCCAGTATGGTGGAGATTGCATCAAAGAAGTCTGGAGCTTCAAAATTAGGGGCATATGTGTTCACGAGAAGGCATTCCACATTAGCAAGCAGACAATGAAGTATCACATATCTGCCCTCAGGGTCTAGGTGACTAGTGCGCAATGAGAAATGGACCGATTTATGCACTAGGGTGAGTACTCCTCTGGCCTGGGTAGAGTATTTTGTGTAGTATCTGTTGACACCCCAGTTTGGGTCCAAGGCATGTCGCCAGGCGCCCCAGAGCATGTGTTTCTTGGAGGAGTATTTTGACTCTGTGTCTCTGGGCATAGGCAGTTATCCTGCGAGCTTTGGTGTAGTTGCCCAGCCCCCGAACATTCCATGTCATGATGTTAAGCGACATGGTGCAGTATTATGGGACATCCCAGCAGTAATATCTATACTTGTTAAGTATCGTGCGCTCAACTGCAGCAAAGACATAATGCGTTGCGATCATGCACCCTCCTTCCATGCCTTTTTCCTTTAACCAATTTCCAACTTTGCCTTCGCCCACCCCCAACTTGCAGTGTTACCCCCCCCCCCAACGTAAGTGCCAACAATTCTCCAAGCCCAAGTGGCTCTGGTTAAGCCAACGCCACCTTTCAGCTGCAGGTCAACGGGCAGCACCCAACGTGGGCGTACTTCTTCCATGGTCCAACCTGGGTCTAACAGCAGTGGCAACCAAATGAAAATAAACAAGAACATTGCAACTGCAGTGAGGGGCACTGTTGCCGTGTGGTCGGCATCTTAGGCATAGAAACGGACAGTAGATGCTGTCCAACATAGGTTTCTGCGGTGGGCAGATCCAGTGCTTATCCCCTGGAGCAAACATGTATACCAGAAAAAAAACGGATACGGATGTAGGAGAGTTCAAGGCAAGCGGCCGGTCACAGGCACCGAGGAGAAGGGATGAGGAGAAGGGATGAGGAGAAGGGATGAGGAGAAGGGATGAGGAGTTTCTCCAGTTCTGGAGCGTGGTTGGTGGCCAGGCCGCTTGTAACAGGGGGGCATAATTGCTGGGTGGAGAGCAACATTGCCATCATCGCGTTGTAAATCAAGGATCAATAGTTAGAATGGCCGTCTTCAAGCAAGGTGATCCAAGGGTATTCAGCGTTGATGCGACCAGCCTCTGGGTTGTGTAATGGTATTTGCGACTATGAACTTCACCGCCTCATCAGGGACCGTGAAAGGGTAGAGTTTTCCATCCATTGTGGGTGAGTTTGAGTCGAGCCGGAAACAGGATGGCATAAGGGAAATTGCGCTCCCTGAGCAGTTTTTTGACGCCGAGGTATTGGCGTCTCTTCTGTTGAACCGTGACTGAGAAGTCAGGGAAGATCCCGACGGTGTGGGCCTCTAAGCGCAGGATGAGGTCTCTGTCCCGGCAATTCAAAATCCTGGCGATGATGGGCCGCGGGATGTCACCCGGCTTGGGGCGAGGCGACAGGGCCCGGTGGGCGCGCTCAACTGTAAAATATGGTGACAGCGCCGGATTCCCCAAGGAGATCTTTGAGTATGGCCTCAACAGCGTCTTCCATGAGCCCTTTGAGGGCGTTCTCAGGAACGCTGATGATGCGTAGGTTGTTTCTGCGGGAGCGAGACTCCAAGTCGTCACACTTAGCCTTCACTGTCTTCATGTCTCGTGATAGGGATGCAACAGTGTTCTGCAGTGTGTGTATTTCATCCTCATTTGTAGAGATTCTGCTTTCAGCATCTGTGATCCTAGTCCCGGACTGGTCCAGACGCGCCCTGAGCGAGGCGACATTAGCATTTATGTCATCTAGTTTCTCGTGGAAGGAGGCAAGGTTTTTGGCCATTGATTCCATGAGGATGGTGAGGTCTGGTTCCGATGTGCCAGGGTTGGAATCGGCCTCCGGTTCTTCTTGTAAGGGTGGCAGCGGACTCGCCTTAGCTCTCGAGACGGCTCTAGCAAATGTATCCATGGCTCCCCCCTTGGCAGTTCCTTTCGGCCTGTTCGGAATGCTGAAATAGGGCTGATGTGAAGTCAGTCCGCGGGCAGTGCCAGCGGAGAAAGCAATTGATGGGGGCTTCAAGGATCAGGCTAGTCACTGATTAGCAATACAGCGTAAACCAGGGAACCGGTTGCGGCAGTGGGCGCGCGACAGTGACGAAGCTAGATGGGGTGGACGGCACGCTCAAGGCCCAGCGTGTAGAAGCTATCCTCACTCGGAGGTGGGCGCCAGCCGGCAGCGTCAGGGTGGCCGCTTCGTGCAAGGTTGGTGATCGCGAGGCCCCCAGTGAAGGCGGCCTCCCAGTGGTGTTCAGGTAAGGCCAAGGTCTGGGGGCGGGGGGCATGACGGTGGGGGAGCGGTCCCACGCTGGCTCCCCAAAAAAGAAATAATTAAGCTGTTGATGCGGGGTAGGTGGGGTGAGGGAGCCTGTATCCAGTTCAGTTCAGTGTGGCACACCCCCAGGTAATGCAGGCCCGCGCCGGCCTCCAGCGCAGACAGGCAGGCCCAGATGTCAGGGCCTTTAGCAGTCTACACATTCAGCGTTCACGCCCGCCCCTTAATATTTCAGGCCGCCCGTGGCCTCGTTAGTACGGCCGCAGCCGTATCTAATGTGTCCCCCGGCGCTTCTCACCTGGGTGCCGCTGGTGCCCGGGACACGACCCAGCACACACGCGGCGCTGGTCTTCACAGGAGCTCTGGCTCCAGGGATAGGGGCGGGGGCGGGAGGGGGAGAGAGCGGCCGCGCTCCGGCACAGGCCCAGCCAAAGCTCCACTCCCTGGCAATGCTGCCCGTGGAGACCCGCAGTTGGCCACGGCCCCTCACAGCCACGCCAGGGCCCAACTCGCCCGCTCAGGGCTGATGGCGGTGTGCCCAGGAGTCCCGGCGCCGCCGGATCGAGGACATAGCCTCGGGAATTTCAGCACCGGGGTCCGTGGGAGGCCCCCAGTGGGCCAAACAATGCCAAACTCGCAGGATGTGAGCAGGAGGTGGTCCCCAACAACTCCAGCCGACAGTCCTCAAAGGTGCAGTAAATCGCAGATGATAAAGGATACTCGCCGAAACCACACAGAGCTTGCTAGCTAGGCAGCCATCTTGGGCTGCTCCACAGCGCCCCCCACAAAGTTCTGTTTTTGTGGATGTATCTGTAACAGGAATTATCAGTAGCAAATTCATTTCACACTACTAGTTGTATTTCTTGGTGGATAGTATTGAATTTTAAAAGCACCCAATTGTTGGGTTGGTTTCTTTTTCATTTATCTAAGCTTACAGCGACTTAGGCGCCAAACGGTGAGTAAATTGTTGACATAGACCTACCTGACAGCCCCCTGACGAATTTCCCTCGACTTGGTTTATACCTCTCTTTTGTTTGTTGGAAAGAAACATGTTGGATGATTGTGTGTTGAGAAGGATGTGGATGTAACATTTTGAATGAGAGAATGAAACGTTGTTTGAAAAAACCTTGTTTGTTTGGTTAAAACAGCTGCGTATTTGCACTAGCACAAGACACTATCTGCAAATACTTCAGACCTTGGAGGGCAGCCACTCCGACCAGCCACCTACACCCAAAAGACTGACTGTCTGTTCTATGTTATGCACTGATGTCTTTTTATTGTTGAAGCTGAAGAACACGAGAGGCAAAGTTGAGTGGTAGTAAACCACACTGCTCCTCTCCAGAATTATCCTATGCCAGTACAATATTAACAGTGTACTGTGTTGTTCTTCATTGTGTGTTTTTATATGATCGACTTTTGTACATTAATAAAAATCATATTTTTCTAGTTTGTTGACACTGCCTGTTAATTTAATGTAATAGGGGCAGACTATCATCCAATTACATTGTTGGTCCAGAGGTTACCTGTGTGAAATGGAATCAAGATGCTTGTTTGTCCCCAATGTTGTTTACTAAAGGTTGTTGGCCTTTTTGAGGGTTGGTTGTATACAGGCTTTCTCTCCCTTCTACCTCCTTTTTGTGTTATTGGTCTGGGTCTTCACCAGCAACGTATCCCTGCTACCGGCAGTCACAAAAGTGACGGATGGTGAAGAAAAAGTTTAAGTAGTGTCTCAAAAATAGATAAAGACGATTATTTTGAGGAGCGAAACAACGAGGACTAGCAACACGTAAACGTGAAGTAAAAATCAGAAGACGGCCTCCACGGGTGAGCTAAGGAGGACTGGTGTCATTGGCTGGTGAAGTATTGCCCAAAGTGGTAGCAATAGGCTATATAAAGTGCCAAAGCAGTTTAAGCTTTAAAGCAAACTGCTTTATTATTACCGAGGATTCACAGCCTGATGATGGGGAATATTTATGAGCATGTGAATCCATGAAGGATCCAATGCTGGAGAACAAAAAACGCTTGTGAAGTCACACTGAAGAGGAGCTGTGCCACAGAAGGACCAGGAGGTGAGAAGCAGGAACAAATGCAACACATGCCCCTAGAGCTTCCCAGTCAGGGGAGATTAAACCAGGGCACATGCCAAATGTCCTATGATGAAGAGTACTAGTTCAGCCTAGAGACACTTCAGAGTCCTGGCAGTGAAGGGGCACTCGCTTCTGGATCCGGCGATGCAGGCCTGGTCTGGAGTTTCTGGGAAATGAGGCCGTTGGGCAGGCGCTGTGATCCATTTGTGCACACCAGACATGGACAAAGGAGCGCTGTAGAGAGGTCCTTCTTGTCATCTGGAGAGGCATAGCTTTGCATTCTTCAGACATGAAAGGAAGCTGGTGCAGCGCTTTGGTCCTTCAGAGCAGCAGGTATTTCAGGAATGTGGCACACAGTTCCAGTCAGCAAACTGGGTAAATGGTTAAGGAGGGTCTGCTTTTACCTCACCTGGGAAGCACTAAGTGAACACATCACCCAATCACAAACCAAGAGCTTTCAAATAGAGGAGTGAAGAGTCAATGGCAGACCAAACATCCAAGTAGACCAATGAATTCTGGAAGGGTCACTAATACATAGGAATGAATCCACAGTATCTAAAGGAAGGCATCTAAATACGCCAGTCAGAATTGGTTTTACGCAGATTACAGCCCCCCCCCAGCCTGGGAGACAGGCAGCCAGTGGCCCAGGATGGCCACTTTCCCACACACTCCAGGTAACAAGGGATAGTCCGCTGACCTCTCAGGTCTTGTAGGCAAAGACAGCTTTCATTTTGTTGAATTGAGGAAAGGGGGGGTTTAAGAAAAGACCCCAGCCAGGTAAAATGATATTCACTCTATGCAAACGTATCACACAGGCAAATAAAACGTGATCAGTCTAGCCATATGACTAACAAAAAATGGGTTAATTTCCTGAAACGCTATGGAGCACTTGTGGTTTAACCCCTGTCTTTGGAGTCATAAGGACTGTTAAGGCAGAACGCATATTAACAGGGCCACACTCAGTCAGGCTTTTCCAAAACCTGACTGAAGAAAAGGAGAAATTACTTACCGTAATGTTCTTTCTATGGATTCTTGTCACGCAGATTCCTCATCTGACAGATATCCCATGCAGCAGAGCTGCATGAGATCTCCATCAGATGAGGAATCTGTGGGAGAATAGCAATCCACTGAAACAAATTCCAAAACCCACCAAAGCCATCAAAAAGTACAGCGAGTTACATTATCTAATATACGTGGGCTTTCTAGCCAGACACCAGGAGCACTGCTGCTTCACCCAACAGTGATGATGGTTCCATTTTTAACCCTGGGCTTCTAACGACTGATGTTAACAGTTGCCTATTTTAAACCTGCCAAAGGTTTTGACGCTGGTCTGGGGAAACCAGAGAATTTTCATAACATTTGCAAGGTGACAATGCACTACAATGGAAGGGTCTTGCTTTTTTTTAATTTATTTTTTTAAATAGAGTATTACTTTGGTAAACCTTACCCGGCAGCGCAGTGAGCGTTTGATCAAAAGGTGCTTGTGTCGTGGGTGCAGCTGTGAGGCACAGATGGGCTGGAAATCGGGTTGCAGCAGACGTTGGTGGAGTGTGGTCACTACAAACAGATAACAAAATCAAACTAATTTTCATCCAAAAAGCAGACTGTTCTAACCATTCAAAAGATCAAGCACACACAAATTGAGACCGATAGGACATTGTTAAATACGATCATGTGCGTACATTTAAAACTGCAAACTACTAACCTAAAAATTGGCGCTCCAATGTGTGTGCCTGCAAAAGGGCTTATAACTTAGCATAGCCTCAAGTCTGAGACCGCAAGACTTGTAGGCGTTTTTCAGCAGTTGATGTTTTAGGAAGAATCTCACAATAGTAACATGGCTGAGCATCCGCCTCCACTTTTAGGAGAGTGGTAAACATAAGCACCTAAACAATTGTCCAGACAATTTATTAAAGTCATATTTACAAACAGGTAAGTACTAAAGAGCATGAAAATTAAAAACAGTAGGCGCATCTCCAGAAGACCCCACACCTTAACGCAAAGATAACAGTTTCAAAGGCAAGTACATATATTTATTTTTAGTTTAGTTACCATTCTAATGTACCTGAAGGTTTGTTCTATAGGCTAGAAGAAAAAGTTACCAACTGTAACGTTCTTTCGACTGGATGTTCCTCCCACGTATTCTTCCTCATATTCGCCAGCTTGCTGCTTCTTTTCGGGAATTTTTTCGCCAGAGGGCGCTGTGCTCGAGGCCGCTTAGCTTGGTCCCTCGAAGGCCGCCATCAACGTCATCCATCGTATAAAGGGCTTGAGCCGCGCCCGTTGGATGCTGTTCTGTTTTTTCGATGTTAAAGGTTGCATCAGTTGTATCAGGTATCGACAGATGTCAGGCTCTTAAGGAAGTACAAGTGCAAAAAGCGTAAAAACTGTACGGAGGGGTAGGTTGGGAAGGTCGATGAGTAATACGTGGGAGGAACATCCAGTCGAAAGAACATTACAGTTGGTAAGTAACTTGTTCTTCGAATGGATTGTCCCCTCCCACGTATTCCTCATCTTAGACAGACTCTCACAGCAGTAGTAATTTGGAGGAGGGAGTACCAGAGTTTTTAATTGTGTACTGAATGAAGGACGGCTTTTGCAAAAAGGCCTCCTTGGTAAGAAGTGGAGTCTAAACAATGTTTTACAAAGGCGTGCATGGATGACACAAATGTCCTGCACTGGGACATCCCTCTGAAGAGCCGTGGAAGTTGCTATGCCCCTGGTTGAATGAGCCCTTAAACCACCTGGAGGCTCTTTCCCAGCCAACTTGTAACATTCAGATATTGCTATAATTATCCATCTGGATGAGGTTTGTTTGGACACACCAAGGCCCAATTTGTGTCCAGTGTAACCAACAAATAACTGATCCGTTTGTCTAAATCTTTCAAGTCTAGAGATGTAGAAGCCGAGAGCCCTTTTAGTGTCTAGTGTGTGGAACCTTTCCTCCTCTTTACTAGCATGCGGAGGAGGATAAAAGTAAGGTAAAGTAATCTTCTGTGACAGATGGAAATCTGAAACAATTTTAGGTAGGAAAAAAAGAGCTTGACCTTCAAAATAACTATCCTTGTGGAAAATAGTGTGAGGATGCTTACAAGAGAGCGCCTGCAACTCACTCAACCCTGCGGGCTGAAGTTAAAGCCACTAGTAACACAGTTTTTAAAGTTAGGAGCCTTAAAGGGCAAGAATGTAAAGGCTCAAAAGGGGCACACAAACTTTAAAACTAAATTTAAATCCCAAATGGGAACTTGAAAAGGTGTAGGGGGGAGAAACACATTTGTTAACCCTTTAAGAAATTTGACAAGTAAGGGCATTTTAAAATATGAAACTTCTTCTGAGGAGTGCTTGAAGATAGATAGCGCTGCCAAATATCCTTTAATAGTTCCAACTTGGAGCCCTGAGTTGGCCAAATGTAATAGAAAGGAAAGCACCATTGGAGTGGTACATTGAAAAGGATCCACATTCTTATCCTTGCACCAGTTACTGAATTTCTTCCAACACCACAACACCGGTATAAGGATTTTGTTGCTGGCCATCTGTCCGAAAGCAAAATCTCCATAACGTCATCCGGGAGGTCCCAATCCTTATATCTCAACCTCTCAGAAGCCAAGCGTCAAGTTTGAGTGACTTGACCTCTGGATGGAGAACCTGACGTTCCTCTTGCGAGAGAAGATCCTCTCTGTGGAAGACGTATTGGAGGGCAGATGGACATGTCCAGAAGGTCCGGGTAACACGTCCTCCTGGCCCAATCCGGGGCAATTAGGATCATGGTTCTCCTGAACTTTCTCAACCTCCTGATTACATGAGGAATCACGGGGACTGGAGGAAAGGCGTAAAGGAGTGGAAATTCCCAGTCCACTACGAATGTGTCCCTTAGAGCTCCTCTCGGGTGAAATTCCCTTGAGCAATACAGTTCGCACTTCCGGTTTGCCCCGGTCGCGAACAGATCTACTTTGGGGGGGGGGGGTTCCCCAAAGGGCAAAGATCTGTTGAAGGACTTCCAGCTAGCTCCCACTCGTGGGAGATTGTGCTCTGCCTGCTCAGAGCGTCCGCCGCCGTGTTCAGCTCTCCGGCCAGATGAACTGCCAATAGAGAGATTCCTTCTTGCATTGCCCAGAACCAGAGTTGCATTGCCTCTCTGCACAGTGGAAGTGATCCTACGCCTCCTCTTTTGTTGAGATAGTACAAGGCCACTGTATTGTCCGTCATTATCAGGACATTCTTTCTTTACAGAGGGCAGAAAAGCCTTCAGTGCTAGTCTGATTGCTTTCAGCTCCAAAAGGTTGATGTGTAGTTTGGACTCCGATGGAGACCAACGACCGCTGATGTCAGTTCGTTGGTGTGGGCTCCCCACCCTGTGAGTGAGGCGTCCGTCACTATAGTTCTCTCCGGCCATGGTTGCCAACAAGATTCCCCCTTGAGGACATTCTCCTTGCGAGCCCACCATAGGAGATCTTGAGCCACCTTGGACGGGACTTGTAGAAGATCTGAATCTCCACCGAAAACTGGGACCATTGAATCCTGAGGGGCAATTGTAGGGGTCTCATCCTCAGTGGAGCCTCTGGCAACAGAAAAAAGCACAATGCCATGAGGCGCAGCAACCTTAGGAAGTCGAACGCCAGTAGATGTTGGACGTTTTGAAACTTTGCTACCATCTGCAGAATGTGGTGAGCTCTCTCTCCTCGGGAGGCAAGGCTTTCCCTGAGGTAGTGTCCAGGACAGCTCAGATGAATTGTAGTCTTTGGATCGGAATCATTTGCGACTTCTTGTAATTGAGGGAGAAGCCCAGCTTGTGTAGGAAGTGACCGGTCATGGCTAGATGTTCCTGGGCTTGTTCGGGTGAACCTGCCCAGATTAGCCAGTCGTCCAGGTAAGGGTAGATGTAAATCCCCTCCCTCCTGAGACTCGCTGCCACCACTGCCATTAGCTTGGGGAAGACCCTCGGGCAGAGGTCAGCCCAAATGGCAGACCTCGAAACTGATAGTAAGATCCGCCAATTGCAAACCTCAGGTACTTTGTGTTTGAGATGGATTGGCACATGAAAGTAAGCATCCTGAAGGTCTAATGAAACCAGCTAGTCCTGAAGCTGAAGAGCCTGAAGGATCTGAGAAAGGGTCACCATCTTGAACTTGTCCTTCCTGAGGAATTTACTCAAAGTTCTCAAGTCCCTGGGTCTCAATCCTGCGTCTTTTTTGGGGATGAGAAAATAGGGGGGTGGGGGGGGGGGGGGGGGGGGGTGGGAGTACCAGCCCTTGTTCCTCTCCGCTACAGGTACATGTTCTATTGCACCTTTCTCTAGCAGGGTTAAAATCTCCTGCACAAGGAACGGGTCTGGAATTTTTACAGAGTTGGCTCCTGGTGGATGATCTTGAGGTCTTTGATGAAAAGGAAGACAGTAACCATGGGACACTATCTCTAGTGCCCAGGCATCTGAAGTAATGCCCCGCCATTCATCCAGATACTGAGTAATTCTAACTCCCACCAGGGTTTTGTGGGTTAAGACCTCAAAGTGGCTTTGTAGCGGCTGCAGCAGTGGCTGAGGAGGTAGTAGCCGCCGCTATGGCTGATCTAGCGCCTCTCCCTTTTTCACCACGAAAGGGTTTCCTCTGTTGGTCTCTCCGACTGGCCTGCCCCCTCCCTTTTCAAAAAGAGGAATAGAAGCGAAAAGGGCGACTCTTCCAGGAAGATGACCCTGCGTAAGAGTGTTGCTGAGGTTGCCTTATAGCGGCACAGTGATTTTCATGCCGCTTTCGAGGTCTGCAGCTTCTCCAAGCTCTCGTCCGCCTTGCTGCCAAACAACCTCAAGCCATCAAAAGGCATATTAAGTAATCTGGTCTGTACATCAGATGCAAAGCCAGATTTCCTTAGCCATGCAAATCTATGCAAGACCGCGCTAGATGCCATGGTCCTGCTTATACTCTCTGCCGTGTCCAGTCCTGACTTGAGGCACTCCTCCATAGCCTCCTTTCCATCCCTTACTAGCGCCAGGAAACCATCCCATTCCACACCCTACGGGATGGGATCAGCCGCTACATTCAAGCAGTCCCACAGGGTGCAAGTAAATCTAGCTAATATACAAGTTACATTAGTAGATTTCAGGGCCATACTACTTGAAGTGAAAACTTTCCTCGCCCAGGCGTCAATCTTTTTGTCGTCCCAGTCAGGGGTCATGGAGGGATAAGCAGACTGCCCATTTGTAGTCGCAGTCTGAATCACCAAGCTTTCAGGTGAAGGGTGTTTAGACAGATACTCTGGATCCGAAGGAGGTGGTCTGTACTTTCCCACAAATTTCTTATTTACAGCTGGTAAAGACTCAGGGGTCTGCCAATTTGTCGTAACTCTCTTTTGAAGAGCTTTGTGGAAAGAAGGATTGGGTCTTTCTGAAGGTCCTTCATCAATAATATCAGTCATGTCGTCCTGGTCATACCTTGGAACACTGACTTGCACCCCATAAAAATGTATCACTCTTCCGGGGTATCGGAACCTCATGGGTTCCGCGTGGTCAGGCCTTTCAAATTCTACCTCAGGTGAGGTATCTAGGTCACTGGCCGATTGTAGACAGTAAAGGTCTGCCATTTTTGAACTAGGATCTACTAGTCCCTCAGGGACTTCTCTTGTCCCAAATCTAACACCAGCTGATGTAATTTCCTCATCAGAGTTTTGTTCTTCAAAAATAGCAGACATGGATTAAAAAAAATTCCTACCTGGGCTGAGGTTGGAAAAAATGTTCTGCTAAAGGTGGCGGCATAGACCTAGATTTAGCCATAGATGTCGTCTTGGGCATTGTATAAAAGATTTCCCTGGCAAAGGCGTCGATGGAATCGACGATGGCTTCGATATGCTCGAAGGAATCCCAGAGGTCATCGAGGATGGCTTTGACGCCAAGGTCCAAGGTCTCAACACCATCTTTGGCTTCGACAAAGTCGCCAAAGGACGCGTCGAGTCGATACCTGACTTCGATGATGAGGACGCCATTTTACCCTCCGTCAACCTCGATTTGTGCACCCAAGGTTTCCGTTTTGTTTCATGAGGCGCTGGAGAATCATTCTCAGAGGACGCCCTCGACTTCTTGTCGGATTTAGTGTGTGCTGTTTTAGATTTGCCTCTGTCGCTTTTGGAGTGGACTGGGGCATGCTCTTCATGCAACTTTTTTGAGGGGGTCGGGCCGCCTTCTCAAAATTTTTTAGCATTGAAGCCCTAAAGGCCTCCCATTTTTGGGGGGAATCATGCTTAGGAGGACAATAAATTAACCTTCTGTCGGGCGAGGAGGAAGAAGAGGACGAAGATCTGTGACGCCGCTTTTTTGATATTTTAGATGAGGAAGACTTCCTCGAGCGACTCTTCAACCTCGACGCGTGAAAAGATTTTCTACTCAACTCTACCAAGTCTTTTAGTCTTTTTGCTGACTTGAAAGACTCCTCTCCCATCGCTAGCTTACCTTGGCGTTCCTTAAGAGCCTTGTGTCAGGTTCCTACATTATGTACTTCACATTTGCGAGGGCCCTAGGAGATTTGGGTGTTTCAGGCATTCTTTCTGGAGAACTAGAAGGGGAGGTTGGTTTACGTATTAGGTAGATACTGGTTTGAGTGTAGCAGTTTTCATATTAAAGTTTATTTATCTTCCCTTAACTGATCTTCATTTAGAAAGATGTAATTCTCCCAAGCCAAGATGGAGGAACACCTTTTCAACAGTGATTGGTTTAGACTATTGTAGCCCGCATTGTGTTGTCACTTAGAATCTTCATTACTATTCTAAACTGCCTTTCATTAAAGTCATCCTCTGAGTAGGTCATGTATTAGTTAGCTCCAGTAATAATAAAGCTTAAAGTTTCCATTTCAAAGTTGTAGATTATTTTGACTGAAAAATATAAACCCAATCTTTATATAGTAGACCAGAAAGAAGTTTGAGAAGTCTGCAGCAGAAGATACAACAGAGAACCAGATTGCTGAGCAGCTGAGTTGTCCAGTCACTGAACACAGATCAAGCTAAGTGAACTTTTGGATCTTCAGTATATATGTATATAGTAGAAGATTTGTTTACCTGAAATTAGTTAGAGTTTAAATCAGGTTTTTGTAAAGAACAATGTTTGGTAAAGTTTGCTGAGGAAGGTCAGGGTGGAATGTCAAAAACTATTGGAGTCTGTTTGGCAGCAGGTTTGGTGAAGGCGCATGTAGTGGGGGCTGTAGCTGGAGTTTTACCTGAGTGTTCTAAAGATTTTCTGGATGTTTTTGATAAGAAGGAAGCTAATGAATTACCACCTCATAGGCCATTTGATTGCAAAATTGATCTTGAAGATGGAGCGCCGATTCCTTGTGGAAGAATTTTTGCTCTTACTGAGAAGGAGAACAAGTTCTTAAAAGAATATTTAGAGCAAAATCTTGCTAAAGGCTTTATTCAACACCCGCAATCACCAGCAGTTTCACCTTTGTTCTTTGTCCCAAAGAAAGACAACTGAGAACATGCATCGACTACAGAGCTTTGAATAAGATCACTATCAAGAATCGTTAACCGTTACCTTTAATATCAGTAATGTTGGATAGGATTCAAGGAGCTAAAGTTTTAACAAAATTGGATCTAAGAGGGGCTTATCACCTGGCTCGTGTTCGTGAATGAGACGAGTGGAAAACAGCATTTAGAACGCGTTACAGTTTTTTCGAGTACCAGATGATGCCCTTTGGTCTTTGTAACGCACCAGCAGCTTTCCAATTTTTTATGAATCAGGTTCTTCATGAATATTTGGATGTATTTGTAGTTGTATACATTGATGACATCTTGATTTTTTCAAAAGAAGAACATTTGGAACATGTAAAAGAGGTCTTGGTGAAATTGCCTGTGAACCATCTTTTTGCAAAACTGGAAAAGAGCCAGTTTCACACAAATTGTGTGGAATTTTTAGGCTTTGTGTTGTCTCCGGAAGGTCCTGAGATGGATTCAAGTAAAGTAAAAGTAGTAGAGATTGGCCGCAACCAGGTTCTGTGAAAGACATTCAAAGTTTTATTGGATTTGCAAATCTTTATCGTCAATTTATTCAGAACTTTTCTCAAGTGGTTTCTCCGATTACCAAATTGTTGAAAAAAGGAATTAAGTTTGTATGCAGTGAGGAGGCAGAAGAAGCATTTAAATTTCTTAAGGAAAAGTTTATTTCAGGACCTTTCTTTGTGAAGGCTGATGCTTCCGATTGTGCCATGGGAGCAGTTTTGTTGCAGCGTCATCCAAGAACTGGACAGATTCATCCTGTGGCGTTCTTTTCAAAGAAGTTTTCATCAGCTGAGAGGAATTATACAATTACAGACAGGACTTTTGGCCATCAAGTCTGCATTCAAGGAATGGAGACATTTATCTTCTGGGCGGACGTCATCGAGTTACAGTTTTGACCGATCACAGAAATTTGACTTTTCTTCGTTCCGCCAAGAGTTTAACACAAAGACAACTTTGTTGGTCATTGTTTTTTGCAGAATTTGATTTTGTGATTACGTTTAAGCCTGGACGTTTGAATGGAAAGGCTGATGCTCTCTCCCGATGTTTTCCAGGAAGTTTAAAGGCAGATGATTGTGCTCCAGTGCCACTGTTGTCTGAGCTTTGTAGCGAGTGAAGTGCATAAAGTTGATTTTCGAGAACAAATTCAACAGTCATTATCTAAGAAACAATTGGAAGAATGGGAAGCTGGAGATCCTGTGCGAAGTATTAAGGAAGGTTTGCCTTATGTAGATGCAAGATTGTATCTTCCTTCGGAGGAGTTACAGGAGGAGGCGTTAAATTGCCATAATTCACCATTGGCTGGTCATCCAGGAGTTAAGACGACTTTGTGTCTTCACGCATCTTTTCCCACCAAAATTCTCTCCGAAGCAGTTCCAGAAAACTATGTTAGAACTTGTGAAATCTGTATTCGTGCAAAGTCAGATCAAAAAGCTGCTGGTTTACTCGTACCTCTGCCGATTCCGCCTCGTCCATGGCATACTGTATCCATGGATTACATTGTGCAATTACCATCTGACAAGGGATATTCAACCATTTTAGTGGTGGTAGATGTTTTTTCCAAGGCAGGACATTTCATTCCTATTAAGGGTGCTGCCACGGCTATGTCTTTAGCACAGGCTTTTCTGCAGAATGCTGTGAAAATTCATGGTTTGCTGAGTCAAGTGATTTCTGAACGTGGAGCACAGTTTGTCTCAAAGTTTTGGAAAGCTTTTTGTAAAGGGTTGGAGATTGAGATTCATTTGACTACCAGTTATCATCCCGAGGGTAATGGTCAAACAGAAAGGGTGAACCAGGAGTTAGAAAAGTACATTTGTTGTTATTTGTGTTCAGATCACGGTTGGTTGTTGTGGTTGGTGGAATTTTGTTATAACAATACTGTAAAAGATTCAACTTCAATGTCACCATTTTGTGTAAATCAGGGATGACATCCACGTTCTCTGAGGGGAGTCATTCTAGAGGAGATAGAAGTTCCTGATGTGGAGTGCAGGTTGAGAATTATGGGACAAAATTTGGAGAAGGCAGTTCAAGCTTTAAAAGTAAGTAAATTGAGTTACAAGAAATTTGCTGATAGGAAACGCAGAGAGGCTCCTAAATATCAAGTAGGTGATAAGGTATGGTTATCCATAAGAATGTAGCTCTGAAAGGGAAGAACAAGTTTAGTCTATTGGACCATTTGAAATTGAACAAGTATTTTCTCCAGTTACTGCGAGACTGAAGATGCCATCTGGTGTGCAGGTACACCCTACGTTTCATGTCAAATTGTTGAAGCCATGTAGAAATGACACTAGATTATTGGGAGTTCCTGGTCCAGTATTTTCTGATGATAGTGAATATCAAGTTCAGGCAATTTTGGATTCTTGGATAGTTCGAGGTCATTTGCAATACTTAGTGGACTGGATGGGGTATGGGCCTGAGGCGCGGTCTTTGGTTAAAAGTGTGGATGTACGTGCTCCTAAATTGACCAAAAGGTTTTATCAGTTACAACCTTGTAATACAGGCCCTGGGACAATTAGTAATAGGGCTAGAACTTTGAACTGTAAATATTGCTTAATAGAAAAGAAGTGTATATCTTCTCAATAAGAAACTACGAACTTAAAAGGAAATGACAAGCAAAGTTGGAATATTTTCAAGATTCATTTATTGCGTGAATTATAATAACTACTAACAAGGTGTGCGGTATGGAATCGCTGTGTTAACATTAAGTACTAATTTAAAATACACTAACTTTAGTTAGTTTTCGTTTCTAGCACGAGGCGCGAACATACAGCGCGAGCAGTGTATTGGATCTCATTAAGTGCGCGGTTTAGAAAAAAAGACCTTACGACGTTGTGCATGCTTTGCGGCCATTTTGGATTTTCACATGATTTTTTCATTTTCTTCGTCACCTTCGTAACGAGAGATTCCAGTGAAAAGAACTTTCTCGGACGAGACAATTGTTTTGAATCTTAAATCTTAAGGCAGTCAACAACTGATTAAGACAGATTTTCTTCAAGTACATCAGCAGAGGTATTTAAAAGTGCAAAGATATTTAGAAGGATACACAGAGGTTGCCATAGATAATAGTAACTTATTCTTTTCTGGGCAAATAATTTAAAGGACTTTGTGATTATTAAGAGAGAGTGAAGAGAGAACTCATTGAAGAGAGATTAAAAGAAATTTCAACATTGCAAGAACCAGTTGAGAAAAGTATTTTTAACAGTAGACTGCAGTCAGCAACAGAACCCAATAGAAGTAGACTAATGGCAATCAAGCTTCGGCAACAGGTAAATTGAAAAGTAACTGTAGAGAGAGTTGTTAAGTGATGAGATTGGGAATTTTATTTAAAAACATTGTATTTTTCTTTTAGGATCACTACTGAAAACAAACTATTCCAGTGAAGACAGGCTGAAATACAGCAGTAGAAGTTCCTGAGTTTGTTATTTTCTCCATTCCCCTTTCCCCTTGGGTTTGCCTATCCAATAGTTGTATAGTAACAGGATTGTTCGGCTGGCAGGCTTAGGGGGTCTGGAGGGCCAGCTTCACTCCTGCAGGATCCTACAGCTTCATATTCGACACCTTGTTCGACATCGCCTGACACGACCCGCACTTGTCGACCCGATGGTCAGGACTAAGGCACCAAAGTCAGTTGCGGTGAGGATCCGTAATGGACATCTTTGTGCCGCACTTCAGACACTTTTTAAAACCCGTCTTGGGTGTTGTCGGAGTTGAGGATGAAGACATTTTTTAATGAGATAACCGAGGCGCCGTTTCAAAACACAAAGCAGAAGCTCGGAAAAACAGAAGTGCATCCAACGGGCGCGGCTAGAGCCCTTTATACGACTGATGGGACCAAACAACGCAGCCTCAAGCACAGCGCCCTCTGGCGAAAATAATTCCAAAAAGCAGCAGCAAGCTGGTGAAAATATAAGATGAGGAATACGTGGGAGGACACAATCCATTCGAAAGAGACTAAGAACATAGGTAGCTCCCAGTTTAGGCAGAAGGTAGGCAAACTTTGCCAGAGTCTCAGCGAAGTTGCAGGAGCGACTTCAACCTGGCTGGCTAAGATGGAGGACCACTACAAAAGGAAACTCTGACCCAGGTTTGACGACTAAAGGTCTTGAATGTAGCAGATGTCAATGGAAGATGGTGGCAGAAATGGCACAATGGAGGTACTCGATAGTCTGAAAGTGAAGTACTGAACACAGCCACCAATGGTTGATTGGGAGGAAAAACCCCTCAAGATGTCATCCCGGCTGCTAATAACTACTGAAGGGAACCACAGGATTCTTGCTCAAAGGTTTGTTCGGTCCCAATGCTATGGCTCAGATTAAGGACTACATGCAACCCCCTCTGGCATCAGTCGGTTGTGGCAAAGAAGGGAAACTATGTCAAATGCCCCCAAATATGTCACTATGACGTCTGTGGGGCCAAGCTCTGGTCAGGACTATGGCCCTGCAGTAAGGACAAACAATAGCCCATCAAAGGAAGGATGCGCTGATGCCTTGCTGACAAGCTACAAAGAAGAGCAGTACTAGAAGACAGCTAGAAACCTCGGTTGAGTCTAGGAGGGATCATGGGGCTACACATTTGTGATTAGAACCAGGAACTTCAAAGTAGCAGACAAGAGGATGCAGTGGAGGGTGAACTGCCAGTATTCGATTTCTCAAAGATAGGGCCGTCTTAAGGAATTTTGAGCCCCGGGGCACAGACTCTTTTGGGCCCCCTCTGAACCAAAGTAATTACTGGATACAAAATCTCTTGTCACCCCTCCATCCCCCAATCGTGATCACAGCCCACAGTTTGATATTCTGTCCTGCAGCAATTAACATATTCATAGTGCACCCTACCAGTTCCCTTAAACCCTACAGAAATGCTGGAATTAGAATAATAAACAAGCGGCATTCGAAGGGAAACATTTTCAGTCCAAGACAATGGTACTTGTGATCAAGCATAGGCACATGGCTCATTTCAGCACCAGCATCCACGTGAAAGGTGTAGATCAGATGCAGGGCACAGATAAGCAGTGGTCTGAAAAAGTCACACATAGCCCAGCATAGAGAGAAGCAGTCTCACTTAACGTAAAAGGGCACAACCGTGTAGACAGATTGCACAGACTGTGGAAATAAATGAGAAGCTATTGTTTTCAAGTGGTTTTGCTATTACTCAGCATAGTAACAAATGACTTGGTGATGTGCATTATATCAATGGTCACGATTATTATATACAATGCAACACTGCAGCACTGTAGCCAGTTAAACCATGATTTAGACTTCTTTGAAGAGAATATCCTCATAACTAGATGATTCTAGGGACTAAATTAAATTTACAGCCAGGAAATTGAGAAGTTAGCCAAAACGAGATGAAGTTAGTTGCCCTGGATCACGCATTTTCGTTGAGGTGAAGCTGAGATTTGAGCCCAGTGTGCAATTTCTGCCCTTTACCACAGTTTCCCAGTTATCATAGATCAAGTTGCAATTATTTGTGAATGTTTCACTTTCATGAAATAAAATAATAGGGTATTTCTTTAGAACTGATTTGGAAAGTACACAAATCACATAATAAACCAATATGACATTTAATAACAGACTGGGCGATTCATGGAATTAATGTGCGCTGAAATTTTCAGCGCAAGCGTGCGAATCGCAGTGCCAGTGCGAAAATCGCAGTGAAACCCACGCACAGCAATTCATGGAAGTCTGTGCGCGTGGAAATCCATGGATGTGCGCTGAAATCCTGTTCGGCGCACACGCCTTCAAACAGCGTGCGCTAAGCGCACAGCGAAAGCGCACATAGTGCGGCGCACACAGCAAAAGTAGGCGTAACACGGGGCGTGACACGCGGAATGGGGAACAACGCGTGAAAATGTGGGCGTCACGGGGTAAGTACAAGAGGCAAGTGCGCGGAACGCCGACACGCTCGCCTACAACACGTATTCATGGAATCGAATAGGGCAAACCAGCGCATGGGCAAAGACGCGCACAGGCCTAAACACGTCCGCCACACGAAGGCAGGTGGTAGCGTCCCTGCGCATTAAAAAAATGTGCACTAACAAAAAGAACGTACATACAGCTATGATGAATGTCCCATACTGTGTCCCTCTAGGACAAATGACGTGCAAAGGGGTATGCGTCAAACACGGACACCCGCTGTGTGAGAAATAACGTGTGCGTGTATTTCGGGGGTGCGTGGGAAGTTTTAACGCGATAGGCCTTGGCCGAGCGGGGTACTTGTATAACTGGGGTTCGCGTTAAGTCTCACACGCGGTTGGATCCGGGTATGTGTATTTCGGGGGTGCGCGGGAAGTTTCACACGCGAAAGGGCCTGTGAGAGTGGGGTACATGTATAACTGGGGTTAGCGTGGATTTTCATACGCGATTGGCCCTGTGCAAGTGGGGCACGTGTATTCCTGGGGTTCGCGGGAAGTCTTACGCAATTTCAGCAGGGTATGTGTATTTCGGGGGTGCCGGGGAGTCCTACACGTGAATTGGCAGTGTGGGTCCTCCCAGGTGTTCCCTCTACACCCTCCACGGCCCCTGCAGGCAGCCCACACCACAGGGGACTACCCTGCACCCCTGGTCATGTCCCGCTGGCAGCCCATCCACCATGGGCATGCCCCCCAGCCAAGCCACATGTCAGCTTGCACTACTGATCACCAATGCATGACCCCATGCACTCCCACACCCCAGCAGTGCAGGGCACCTGCCAGAAGGCCCCCACTCATGTCCCACACGTCCCCCAGCACCCCCACCCGCCAGCAGTCAGGGGCACCTGCCAGCAGGCCCCCACACGTCCCCCAGCACCCCTACCCCCCAGCAGTGCAGGGCACCTGCCAGCAGGCCCCCACTCATGTCCCACACATGTCCCCTTGCCCCTCCACCCCCCAGCAGTGCAGGGCACCTGCCAGCAGGTCCCCAATCATGTACCACACGTCCCCCAACACCCCCAACGCCCAGCAGTGCAGGGCACCTGCCAGCAGGCCCCCACACATGTCCCCCTGCATCCCCACCCCCCAGCAGTGCAGGGCACGTGCCAGCAGGCCCCCACACATGTCCCCCCTGCACCCCCGCTCCCCAGCAGTGCAGGGCACCTGCCAGCAGGCCCCCACTCATGTCCCACACATGTCCCCCAGCAACCCCCACCCCCCCAGCAGCGCAGGGCACCCGCCAGCAGGCCCCCACTCGTCCCCCTGCACCACCACCCCCCAGCAGTGCAGGGCACCTGCCAGCAGGCCCCCACACATGTCCCCCTGCACCCCCGCCCCCCAGAAGTGCATAGAACCTGCCAGCAGGCCCCCACACATGTCCCCCCTGCACCCCCGCTCCCCAGCAGTGCAGGGCACCTGCCAGCAGGCCCCCACTCATGTCCCAAACATGTCCCCTTGCACACCACCCCCCGGCAGTGCAGGGCACCAGCCAGCAGGCCCCCACTCATGTCCCACACATGTCCCCCAGCAACCCCCACCCCCCCCAGCAGCGCAGGGCACCCGCCAGCAGGCCCCCACTCGTCCCCCTACACCACCACCCCCCAGCAGTGCAGGGCACCTGCCAGCAGGCCCCCACACATGTCCCCCTGCACCCCCGCCCCCCAGAAGTGCATAGAACCTGCCAGCAGGCCCCCACTCATGTCCCACACATGTCCCCCAGCACCCCCACCCCCCAGCAGTGCAGGGCACCTGCCAGCAGGCCCCCACTCGCCCCCTGCACCACCACCCCCCAGCAGTGCAGGGCACCTGCCAGCAGGCCCCCACACAGGTCCCCCTGCACCCCCGGCACCCCAGCAGTGCATGGAACCTGCCAGCAGGCCCCCACTCATGTCCCCCTGCACCCAGCAGTGCAGGGCACCTGCCAGCAGGCCCCCACTCATGTCCCCCTGCACCCCTACACCCAGCAGTGCAGGGCACCTGCCAGCAAGCCCCCACTCATGTCCCCCAGCCCCCAGCAGTGCAAGGCACCTGCCAGCAGGCCCCCACACATGTCCCACAGCACCCCCACCCCCCAGCAGTGAAATGCCCATCCCATGACACAAACCAAAAGTCAACTATGTACATCAACACATGTCCATCACACACATACACTGGTTGGCACTGCTTGTGTAAACCCACATTTTCACATGCATCAACCCAATGAGCAAATCCCACACATGGAACTAAAAAATTAAAATGTATTATGTACATAAATTCAAAAATGAAATGAAAGCATACCAAAATATGAAACATGAAATGAAAAGCATGTGAAAAAGATTGAATGAAAATGGTAACCAATCCAAAAACATTAGAAAGAAAACAGTCCAAAGTTACCCTCCAACAACGCAAATACAAAGGAAATGTAAAAAAAAAATCTCCATTGCTTCATGTTCATAATAAAAAAAAAAAAAAGAGAAATCAATCCATAGTCCAACTATTTACAATCCATTGTCCGGAAAAAATAAATCCATTGCTCCATGTCCATAATGCAAAAAAAAAATACATGATGAAACTATATACAATCCATTGTCCAAGGATGTAAAGGGTTCATGATCCCAAACAAACAAATGAAACCTACCTAACAAACTACCTAAAAATATTACTATATACAAATGTGTGGCATTGTCCATTGACCACAAATAAAAGGAAACGAAAAGGAAACCCAACTCTAAAAAGTATTTACAAGGGCAGCGGGCTAGTCCGACGGCTCACTTTTGGATGTCCCGGGCCAGGGCATCATCGAAATCCTGCTCAATGTCCTGGAGGCGGTCCTCTTCCATGGCCCCGAGGGTTCGCAGGGACGACATGTTTTCCTCCAACTCCCTGCGAATTGCCTCGAGGCACTCGGCCCGCCTTAGGGCCCTCCGCATGGAGTTCTCTGCCCTGACCACCATGAGCCGTGCCTCTTCTGCCCGCTGCTGCTCCGCATCTATAGCATGGCCTAACCGCTGCCACACGGAAGACACTTCCAGTCCTGGGTCCTCCTGCCCTCCGGCCGATGCCTGCCCCTCCGATGTCGAAGGCCCTGAGCCATGATGGCTCCCACCTTGGTGCTGCTGCTGTGCCTGTGCCCTGGCTCTTGCTGCCTGCACATCCTCCTCCGGCTGGGGTGCAGTTGTTGAGGTGGCCGCCCCTGCTGGACGTCTGACTGTGGCAGGGATGTGTCATCCACCAGCCTGGCCGCAGGGTGAGGCAGCTCCACAGGGTACCCAGGTGATACATGGGTGGGAAGATGGCATGGAGGACGACTGGGGCATAGGGGGTTCAGTTGAGGAGGGGGTCGGAACAAGGTCCAGAAAACGGAGGAATCCGGCCCTGGTGAGCTGTCCCAGTAGGTCATCGAGCCAATCGAGAAGACGTGCAGTCTCCTCATGAAAAGACTGCAGGTCACCTCGCATGGCCCTTTGACGCAACACCACCCCACCCAGGACAGGCTCAACCCGGTCCCGGATAGCCACGTCCGCAGGACGCATGGCCAGTTGTTATAAGCGGATCCCCTCCCTGAAAACGGGTCTGGACGTAGGCATCCCTGCTGGTGCGGGATGATGCAGTCACAGGATCGGGGACAGGATTACACACAGGCACCTCCGCGGTGGCCTGTGCTGCCTCCTGTCCCTGCCCCTGCACTGCACCACTAGCACACCAGTGGAATCCCCACCTCCAGACCCTGTGTCTGTCCCTTGCACGGCCTCCTTTTCCATCAAACCCCCCCACCAACCTGGATGACTCTGTGCCATCTTCCTCCATCGCACCCTGTGGGGTCTCAGCTGCCCCTTCTGCTGCCGAGGAGTTCAACTCGGAGTTCAACTCCGACCTCTGCCTCTTGGACCTTCCCTCGGCAGGTGCGGCCTGGGACGCGGCACCGACTCCTCACTCCCCGACAAGATGACAACCTGGGAGGGGAGCCGGGCCTTGCGTCTCCGGCTGGTGGGATGATCCCTGCCGCTGTGCTCCACAGCACCCTCTCTGCCTTCTTCTTCAGTTGACGCTGCAGACAGGGAGAGAAAAAACACAGGAATCAGGGCACTGTACAATGGACTGATACACACATGACAGTTGCACATGAGTGGCATTGTTTAACTACAGACATGGCATCACACTCCACGACACACGTCATTTTAACTCACACACATGAACATTTCAACAGCAATATTGCACCAGGCAGCACCATCCATACACATACAACAGCATGAACAGCCAAAGGTCAGCCTGACATCACATGAAACACAATGAGTGCACTAGACATGCACACACGCCACCACACTTACATGCATGTCTACATCTCCTCCAACTTGCAGTGATGAGATCGCCATACATGTCACATCTGCCATTCATCCTTCTACATATCAGTGTCACGTGCATCCATGTTGCATCACAGTTGCACACTTGTCAGATACACATACATGCACATGTACACAGTGCAGATACATGCAGCTGGAACCAACATCCATGTGTGACACCACAACCTTGACAACTTACATACACATCATTCAAACATCTGCATTTGGCCTGCATGCTTACCCACACATACTCCATCCATGTGTCTCTGTCATAAATCACCAATGTATCAATTGAAAAGGATACGGTAACGAAAAAAGGATACAATTGGTAGGGCTCTTCCGGATCCTATTTTCACACGACTTGATTGTAGGTAGGTCAAATTAGACTTTCCAAATGATACAACTCTCTGACTGAATGAAACAGGCAGAGAGATGGATCACTGGAAAGGGCGTGGGAATTGTGTAGGAAGTATGGCTAGGATAGATAAAGTATCATAAGAAACTGTCCCAAACTCGAATTACTAAGATAACACAGTATTAGCATTAATTCAGACACTGACCTTATGGCAAAACTGAAGTAATCCACGAAAGTCTCTTGAAGAAAACCAGGAGTTGAACAAACGACAAAGGAAGGGAAGATTAGTAAGGGCGACTTATCCCGAACGGCACGAGGCTCTCGCTAGATACCGGGTTGGTGCACCACAGGATAGCGTCCAAAGTACTGTGCACAATCACCTTCCAATAGTTCATGAAATACTTCCTTTCCCACGAAGAACAAAAATTAGAATTTCACCTGTTAACTGTCACAGGTACCAAAGGTTCAAAGTAGTTCAGAAAACCACATGCAGGATTGCACGCGATCGCATACACGCAGCCATGCCAGCCGCGCTTGGAGACAGCGTTTCCGCGTGGAGATTTAGCACGCGAACTGGATACACGCAGCCCAGGACAGCCATGCTTGAAAACAGCGTCCGCGTGGAGATTTGGCACGCGAACAGGATACACACAGCTCAGGACAGCCGTGCTTGCAGACAGCGTCCCCGTGGAGATTTGGCACGCAAACAGGATACACGCAGCTCAGGACAACCGCGCTTGCAGACAGCGTCCGCGTGGATATTTGGCACGCGAACAGGATACACGCAGCTCAGGACAGCCGCGCTTGCAGACAGCGTCCGCGTGGATATTTGGCACGCAAAGAGGATACACGCAGCTCAGGAATTAGCGTGTGGAGGAAAACGCGCTCCAAAAGGCCAAAGAAGTTGCTGAAGGGAATGCGAGGACGCAGGTCCGGAGTTCAGCAACAAAACGCCAACAAAGAGTTAATCAGAAGCAGCGATCAGCGTTTCCACGCTGCTTATGTACGTACTGCCGTGATACACGTGATTGAACTAAATCACGTGAATTTAACGACGTGAAGAATGCAGACGTTGTTTACCGGGCAATGCATCGAACAACCTCCATTTCGAATAGAATGGTCTGGCGATTCTATGGGAGTAACTCATTTTGTATGGAGAGGTCGTTCCTGGTCCAGAGATATGTCCAGCAGGCATGACAATGCCACCCCCCAAAGGAGCAGCCTCTCCCCTTTTCGAGTGGAATCGCCTTAACAAAACAGGAGCATGAATGTTAGACAGAGGTTCCCAGGATCTATCCTCGGGACCATAATCTTTCCAATCCACCAGATAATACGGCTTCCCAGACCGTAGCCTCATGTCCAGTATGTCCTGTACTTCATATTCGTCTGACCCTTTCACAGAAATAGCAACAGGCCGTATAGGCAATCTAGTAGCATCAGAGCACGGTTTGATGAGTGACACGTGGAATACAGGGTGCACTCGCCACCGTTGCGGCAAAGCCAGACGGACAGCAGCCGGATTTATAACGTGGAGCACTTCATATGGCCCGATGTATTTAAGCAACAATTTCTTTTTTCCGGGTATCCTCAAGTTTTTAGTGGACAGCCATACCTTCATACCTGCTTTGTAGACAGGTGCAGGGATTCTATGTGCATCGGCATAGGTCTTATCTCGTTTTTTAGCTTGCTCCAATTGCTGCTTAACTTTCGTCTGTAGACTCTTTAGATCTCTAATATTACGTCCTGCTGCAGGAGTATCCAAAGACAAACTGGAATCCAAAGGAATGGATCGGGGGTGTTGCCCATACAGAGCATAGAAAGGAGAAGTACCTATGGCACTATGGTAGGAATTATTGTAGGCGAACTCCGCTGCCGGCAAGACATTGAGCCAGTCTGACTGAAACTGCAGGCACAAACATCGCAGATATTGTTCCATAGTGCTATCGACTCTCTCAGTCTGTCCATCCGTTTGAGGGTGATAAGCACTAGACAACCTGTCATCAATTAGTAATGCCAAATTTAGTGCTCTCCAAAAACGTGATGCAAATTGTGAGCCCCCCCGTCAGTGATCATCACTGAAGGTAGGCCAAAAAACGGAATATATGCCGGATGAATAGATCAGCCAGACCAGCAGCTGTTGGTAAACCAATACAGGGAATAAAAAGTGCCAATTTTGTAAAGTAGTCCACCACAACCCATATGGTATCGTAGCCTTTGTTTCTTGGAAGTTCTACCACAAAATCCATTGATATCATGTCCCATGGTTTTTTAGGAACAGGTAGGGACTGGAGTAAACCTACTGGTTTGCCAGGAGTGTTCTTGCATTGACTGCATACAGAACATGTGGAAACATAATTTATAACATCTTGTGTTATAGATGGCCACCAACACCATCTTTTCAGCAACTCTAGGGTCTTCTTCTGTCCAAGATGGGCGGCAATCAAGGAATCATGACCCCAACTGAGGGCCTTGTTCCGAGTGGTAGAAGTTGGTAGATAGAGTACTCCTTGTTTGAAAGGCAAACCATTGTATATATCAATATTCACTTCCTGAATCAATTGTGGATTTAGTTTCACCCACTCCTGTAACTCGTTTTTTAGGGAAGGTTGTGCAGAACAACTACATATCACGTGATCTGCCAACAACTTATTTTGCACCGATGGTTCTTCCTTCACCTCTTCACCGATGCGAGACAAAGCATCCGACTTGACATGTTGTCTGGCAGGGCGATAAGTAATTCGGAAATCGTATTGAGCAAAAAAGACATGCCATCTGGCCTGTCTAGCTGTAAGACATTTCATAGTTTTGAATGCTTGAAGATTTCTATGATCCGAGTACACCAGCACCTGATGTTTGGCCCCAAGAAGATGATGTCACCATTCTCGGAAAGCATCCTTGATTGCAAGTAATTCACGCAATGACAGTATAGTTTTGTTCATATGAGGTAAGCTTACGTGAGAAGAAAGCGACTGGATGCTCCTCCTTGGTTTCTGCACAAACGTGCGAAAGTACAGCTCCTGTAGCGACACTGGAAGCATCTGCTTCAACGATAAACTGACAATCCGGATCAGGATGTTGAAGTACAGGTGCAGTGATAAAAGCTTCCTTTAACATCTCAAAAGATGCTTGGGCATTCTGGTTCCAACAGAAGGGAACTTTGGAAGTAGTTAAAGTTGTCAATGGGGCCACTGTTTTGGAGAAAGAACAAATAAATCTGCGATAAAAATTCGCAAACCCTAGGAATGACTAATGACTTGACATTGTGTGGAACGGGCCAATTCAATATGGCCTTCACTTTGGAACGACTCATTCGAACACCTTGATTGGTAATGTCGTAACCCAGAAATTCCACTTCTTGTGTATGAAAGACAAATTTCTCGGCTTTAACAAAAAGCTTGTTCTCTCTCAGTCTTTGTAAGACAGCTAACACGCGTTTAACATGTTCTGGAAAAGACGATGAATATATCAAAATGTCATCCAAGTAAATCACCACAAACTGGTCCATCATATCTCTGAAGATATCGTTCATGAAGAACTGAAATGTGGCAGGAGCGTTACAAAGACCAAAAGGCATCACTAAATATTCATAAAGGCTGTACCGCGTCTTAAAAGCGGTCTTCCATTTGTCTCCTTCGCGAATGCGAACCAAATTGTAAGCACCGCGCAAGTCCAATTTAGAGAAGTACTTGGAAGTTCTTAATTGCTCTAACAGATCATTTATCAGTGGTAAAGGGTACTGATTCTTTATGGGGATGTCGTTAAGAGCCCTGTAATCAATGCAAGGCCTTAAATCTCCTTCTTACTTTGGAACAAAGAATAAAGGAGAGGCAGCCGGCGATTGTGATGGCCGTATAAATCCCAGATCAAGAGCTTTATCGATGTATTCTTTCAAGACAACATCTTCTTTGGGAGTTAAAGAATAGACTCGACCAGTAGGGATTTTAGCTCCAGGAATTAGTTCAATTGGACAATCATACTGCCTATGTGGAGGCAGCTGTTCTGCCTGGCCTTTGTCAAACACATCAGCAAAATCTGTATATTCACTTGGTATATGTGTACCGCTCTGATGTACCACACTAATAGTGGAAATTCCCTCCATAGAGGCCAAAATATGTGATTTATTTGACACCACTTGACTGGTAAAGCGATGTTCATTGCAAAAAACGGAAGGATATTGGATAAATCCCGTAACCCAGTCAATGGCGGAATTATGAAGAGTCAACCAAGTAAGTCCAAGTATTATTTTGTACTATGAAGCCGCAATGACATCCAAGACTATTTCCTCCGAATGACCATTTAATAAAGTCATCTGAATAGGTACAGTCTGAGTTACCATACCGGAAATCAAGACCGATCCATCCACAGTATTAATAGTTTCAGGTTTGTTCTCGTTTACAAGGGGTATAGAACATTTCTCGGCATATATGATATCGATGTAATTATTAGTGGCTCCAGAATCAACCACAGCTTTGGAAACCAATTCTTGAGCATCAAAACGTAAAGTCATCTCAACAGCTATAGATGTGTACGCTGGAAATGTAATGGAGTCCGATGTAACACTCGACACAGGGACTCCTGCTACTGTCGAGTTTTGGTGTTTCCCGAAGGCTTAATTGGTCTTTTAGGACATGCCGCCAGTAAATGCTCAGAGGAACCGCAATACATACATAAATTATTTTTTATTCGGTTCTCTCTTTCTGCTCTAGACAACCGGCCTCTCACCGCACCAATTTGCATTGGTTCAGGATCATTCGAAGAAACTGCCGGTGTATCAGAACAAACTGGTGCATGAAGGAAAGGTTTTCTCTCTCCTTTGCGGGCATTTCTTCGAGCATCAATTTGTAAAATCAAATCAAGAAATTCTGAGAAACCTGTAGGAACCACTGGGACCGTGGACAAGGCATCTTTGAGTTCTTCTGAAAGACCCTGGTAGAAAACAGCCGTCTTCTTGTCTTCCGGCTATTGGGTTTCTGCTGTTAATTGGTTGAATCGGGCGATGTAAGCCAACAGAGGTTGAGTGCCTTGTTGTAGCTTCAGCAACTCCAGATCTGTGGCTTGAGTAGCATGGCGCATATCAAAGACTTTGTTCATAGCAGCCAAAACATCAAAGCAATCGTACAACAAGGCGCTATTTGATTCCAATAAAGGATTAGCCCAAGCAGCAGCTGTACCCCCCCAAATGGGAAAGCACGAATGCTGCTTTAGTAGTTAGATCGGGAAACGAATTAGGTCGACAAAGAAAATGAAGTCGGCACTGATTAACAAAAGTTCTATAGGTTTTAGGATCACCTGTGAACCTTTCCGGGGGAGCCAAGGGAAACTGTGTTGGCATAACCACTTTAAGAGTTTCCTGTGATAATGATGATGTCGTAGTCCCAGATCCAGATGCAGTGGCTACTGGAACCTGTGCTCCCTGAGGAGTGGCATGTATGGCATCTTGCATAACATCCATGCGATGCCGTAGCATATCCTGTGCCGTAATCATTTCATTTCTCAAGTCAGTGATTAACTGAGTCAAAACAGTTAAAGGATCCGTACCCTCCATGGCTTCTGATTCTGTCATAAATCACCAATGTATCAATTGAAAAGGATACGGTAACCAAAAAAGGATACAATTGGTAGGGCTCTTCCGGATCCTATTTTCACACGACTTGATTGTAAGTAGGTCAAATTAGACCTTCCAAATGATACAACTCTCTGACTGAATGAAACAGGCAGAGAGATGGATCACTGGAAAGGGCGTGGGAATTGTGTAGGAAGTATGCCTAGGATAGATAAAGTATCATAAGAAACTGTCCCAAACTCGAATTACTAAGATAACACAGTATTAGCATTAATTCAGACACCGACCTTATGGCAAAACTGAAGTAATCCACGAAAGTCTCTTGAAGAAAACCAGGAGTTGAACAAACGACAAAGGAAGGGAAGATTAGTAAGAGAGACTTATCCCGAACGGCACGAGGCTCTCGCTAGATACCGGGTTGGTGCACCACAGGATAGCGTCCAAAGTACTGTGCACAATCACCTTCCAATAGTTCATGAAATACTTACTTTCCCACGAAGAACAAAAATTAGAATTTCACCTGTTAACTGTCACAGGTACCAAAGGTTCAAAGTAGTTCAGAAAACCACGTGCAGGATTGCACGCGATAGCATACACGCAGCCAGGCCAGCCGCGCTTGGAGACAGCGTTTCCGCGTGGAGATTTAGCACGCAAACTGGATACACGCAGCTCAGGACAGACACGTTTGAAAACAGCGTCCGCGTGTAGAGATTTAGCACGCGAACAGGATACACGCAGCTCAGAACAGCCGCGCTTGTAGACAGTGTCCGCGTGGAGATTTAGCACGCAAACAGGATACACGCAGCTCAGGACAGTCGCGCTTGCAGACAGCGTCCGCGTGGAGATTTGGCACGCGAACAGGATACACGCAGCTCAGGACAGCCACGCTTGCAGACAGTGTGCGCGTGGATATTTGGCACGCGAACAGGATACACGCAGCTCAGGACAGCCGCGCTTGCAGACAGCGTCCGCGTGGATATTTGGCACGCGAACAGGATACACGCAGCTCAGGAATTAGCGTGTGGAGGAAAACACGCTCCAAAAGGCCAAAGAAGTTGCTGGAGGGAATGCGAGGACGCAGGTCCGGAGTTCAGCAACAAAACCCCAACAAAGAGTTAATCAGAAGCAGCGATCAGCGTTTCCATGCTGCTTATGTACGTACTGCCGTGGTACACGTGATGGAACTAAATCACGTGAATTTAACGACGTGAAGAATGCAGACGTCGTTTAACGGGCAATGCATCGAACAACCTCCATTTCGAATAGAATGGTCTGGCGGTTCTATGGGCGTAACTCATTTTGTATGGAGAGGTCGTTCCTGGTCCAGAGATATGTCCAGCAGGCATGACAGTCTCACACATGAGAGGACTTGCATGTCAGCCTCACGGCCCTGTACATACACATCCATACATGGACCTACAAAACCACATGTGCAAACTGCACACTACTGGCACACCACCACACGCACAGCTTACAATCAGTATGCATGTACACGTACCGCACAACTCCAGACAGGTCTGCCTCCGAAGGATCTGGGCATGGAGCGCTGGGCCTACGCGTTCCAGGACCCTCATCTGGATGGTACTCATGCTGCCCCGGCCCCCCTCCATGGAGGCGCCGGTCCTTTATGAGGGTCCTGGACCTCAAGTCCTCCCAGCGCTTCTTGACTTGCTTGATATTGCGGGTTGTCACCCCCTCCGCGTTGATGGCAACCACAAAGTCGTCCCAGATCCTATCCCATCCTTCCTTGTTGGCGCATGATGTTCCGAAGAGGCTGGCTGGGGGTCACCAGTGGTCTCAGATGGTGTTTGCCCCGACATGGAGACCCCCCCGAGGCAGGCGTGGGTGGGCAACTGTGTCCTGGGACTGGGCTGTGGAGCGATGGTATCCCAGTCGGGAGTCTTCTGTTCCAGCAGGGGTGGACACAGCAACTGGACCCCTGCAGATGGCTGATGTGCAGGCACCAAATAGCAGGACACGTGGGCAGCAGCAGATGGCAGGTGGGAGCATGGGCTGCCGGCAACACTGCATAAAAGGTGTGGTGTGCTACAAATATACATTACAGATGCCATTAAAAAGGTATGGAGGAAAGCATGACTCCATAAAATAAATTTAAAACATAATGAACAGGGTTCCCATGGTCAGAGCAAAAAGATTCCCCTCATTCAGGAGAGCAGAAAAAAAGATCCACAAGTCCAGCAAAAAGTGCTGGGGGTCTCGCAGGTAGAGGGGATTTGGCATAAATAATCTCCCTAACAATCACCAAGGCAAGTATACAAGCACTGCAATAATAATTTATGTGAGCTTTAAATGTTTCATCTTGGATTTTCTATTGCATTTTAAAGCTTTACAGACACAGGCAACATTTCCTCCAATTATTTTTCTATAAGGTGCAGAAATTGTTTGCTTTTGTGCATATATTTTCAATGAAATAAACCGCTTTCTGAGCATGTATAATTAGCATGTATACTAAGTGCGCGATCATACCTGAGGGAAAAGGAATTTACTCTCTATAACCATTACACTTTACAAATCGCTATAAACTGTGCCACTTACATCACTTTACACTCGCCCGAAGAGATTAGAACCATACACTAATACCCTTCAATTTAAAAATCGCCATCAAATCACATGTTTCCCTAATAATAGTTTTACCAAACTCCTCAGTACCCTTCTTACAAACACAATTGTCGAACTATCCACAGAAGCCTCACATTCTACTTGCATATTGCATTTAGTGAGAGCAATAATTTTTGCTTCGACTCTACAACACCCATGATGACTTTCCCGACAATCATATTTACTCATGGCAGTTTTATGATACATTTGTTATTGTTTTCTAACATTCACCGTTTTTTGTGGACAACTGCAGAGTGTTGTCAGTGTGGCGGTAGAACGCTGTCATTTTTCTGCTGCAGTCTGTTCGCTGTATCAATCATTGAGAAGGAGGGTTTTTCATTCATAGAGTGTGCAGAGTGATGTCAGTGTGGAGGTACAACGCTGTCTTTTTCTGCTGCAGTCTGTACGCTGTGTCCATCACTGAGGAGGACATTTCATTCATAAACCACTCCATGGAGTGGATCAAGCACAGTGTGCAGAGCATGGTCAGTGTTTTTTGTTGTTTCTAAGGAGATAAAGGGCTTCACGAAACTAAATACTGCCGATTCTGTATCCAGTAGAATAAGGAGCGTTACTTTCAAACATGCACAAGGTGTTGTGGAATAGTTTGTTTCTGCGCAGTACGTTGAACATTGATCTCCTCACCCGCCCCCCCCTCCACACTCCTTGCGATTAGACCAGGGCTAGAGTCGGCTGAAGTTTAAATGCCTGACGCAACACTGCTTCTTTCAGCGGTACATAGCATCGTAGTTAAATAGCAAGGGCGCGAGTACATGGGTACTCCGGCCCGGGCACCCGCCGGCAGAATGAGGTCAGGGCCGAGTCCACCCCCCGGCCGTAGAGAAGACACGCAGTATGGATGAACGGGGGAAAAAAACGATTTTTAGAAATTGAGGGACAGATGCAAAGCAAGAGGCTCTTGTTTGCATCTGTCCCTCAATGTCTAAAAATCGTTTTGGTTTGGGTATACTTCTACCTCCACAGAAGTAGAGGTACATCCAACCCAAAACGATTTTTTGAAATGGAAGCACAGATGCAAAGCAAGATGTATTTGTACATCTGTGCACCCCTCTTGCATTGCATCTGTGCCTCCATGCATTTTGGGTTGTGTGTACCTCTACATCTGTGCACCAGGTACACCCAACCCAAAACGATTTTTTGAAATTGAGGGACAGATGCAAAGCAAGAGGCTCTTGCTTTGCATCTGTCCCTCAATTTCTAAAAAGCGTGGTGAAATAAAAATGTCTTAACCAAGTGTGCCTTCAATTGTTATGTCCTTTCATCTGCTTCTTGTACTGAAATCCTGTTAAAAGCAAACATTTGTACTGCCTCGTAGGAACAGATAGCATGCATACATTTTGGTGAATGGAGTTTCATTTTAGGATGTAAAAGAGTGAATGAGGGCACATGTGATGACACAAAAGATGACCAAATATTTTAAATCATATGATTGAAATGAGGGGAATGTGGGAGTGCAAAAGGGAGTGAGTATTGGGACATGTGGGCATAGTAAGTAACACAAATGCGGAGCATGTTCTACTGAAAATATTGGGAATAGAGGTCAAATCCTGGGCATATGGTATGCAAGTGAGGGATTTTTTTGTGAAATAGAGGGGTATTGGGATGTACACGATAGAGGAAGGGCAAGTAATGGTGAAAACTAGTATTATATTTGCAAAACTCTTTCAGTTAGGGTTTTGGGAATGGTCGTCTTACTAGTTTTGATAAATGTATTATTGAACAAGGTGTATTCTGTTTCGGTTTTATCAAGTGTGGACTATGATGTCCGATTATTGATACACTTTTATGATCCTGAATATATAGAGTATAATTGTAGCTGGGTTTATGCATAAGTAGTAAGCATG